>NC_060177.1:89011866-89024366 GCF_021184085.1 Oncorhynchus gorbuscha | reverse complement strand
ACTAACACCTCTCTCAGAGCCTTCACAGTCAGCCCACTAACACCTCTCTCAGAGCCTTCACAGTCAGCCCACTAACACCTCTCTCAGAGCCTTCACAGTCAGCCCACTAACACCTCTCTCAGAGCCTTCACAGTCAGCCCACTAACACCTCTCTCAGAGCCTTCACAGTCAGCCCACTAACACCTCTCTCAGAGCCTTCACAGTCAGCCCACTAACACCTCTCTCAGAGTCTTCACAGTCAGCCCACTAACACCTCTCTCAGAGCCTTCACAGTCAGCCCACTAACACCTCTCTCAGAGCCTTCACAGTCAGCCCACTAACACCTCTCTCAGAGCCTTCACAGTCAGCCCACTAACACCTCTCTCAGAGTCTTCACAGTCAGCCCACTAACACCTCTCTCAGAGCCTTCACAGTCAGCCCACTAACACCTCTCTCAGAGCCTTCACAGTCAGCCCACTAACACCTCTCTCAGAGCCTTCACAGTCAGCCCACTAACACCTCTCTCAGAGCCTTCACAGTCAGCCCACTAACACCTCTCTCAGAGCCTTCACAGTCAGCCCACTAACACCTCTCTCAGAGCCTTCACAGTCAGCCCACTAACACCTCTCTCAGAGCCTTCACAGTCAGCCCACTAACACCTCTCTCAGAGCCTTCACAGTCAGCCCACTAACACCTCTCTCAGAGCCTTCACAGTCAGCCCACTAACACCTCTCTCAGAGCCTTCACAGTCAGCACACTAACACCTCTCTCAGAGCCTTCACAGTCAGCCCCACTAACACCTCTCTCAGAGCCTTCACAGTCAGCCCCACTAACACCTCTCTCAGAGCCTTCACAGTCAGCACACTAACACCTCTCTCAGAGCCTTCACAGTCAGCACACTAACACCTCTCTCAGAGCCTTCACAGTCAGCACACTAACACCTCTCTCAGAGCCTTCACAGTCAGCCCACTAACACCTCTCTCAGAGCCTTCACAGTCAGCCCACTAACACCTCTCTCAGAGCCTTCACAGTCAGCCCACTAACACCTCTCTCAGAGCCTTCACAGTCAGCACACTAACACCTCTCTCAGAGCCTTCACAGTCAGCCCCACTAACACCTCTCTCAGAGCCTTCACAGTCAGCCCACTAACACCTCTCTCAGAGCCTTCACAGTCAGCCCACTAACACCTCTCTCAGAGCCTTCACAGTCAGCCCCACTAAACACCTCTCTCAGAGCCTTCACAGTCAGCCCACTAACACCTCTCTCAGAGCCTTCACAGTCAGCCCACTAACACCTCTCCACAGTAAAATCACAGTGTATCTGAGAAGAGCGGAACCCAACCATGAAGCATCACGGCCCAATAAATGACATGGTACAAAACAGGCCTATAGATGGAGTGCAAACAGTACAGACATCTACCAGATAGCAATTAGTAGCCACAAAATACAATCTCTCCTGGACAACTTTTTAGCCTTAACATTCTCCTACAGCAATGATGGTGTGAATTTGGATGTTTGGAACATAAACTTTATATTTGACAAATTAGCCTCCTTGGCTAATTTAAAGAAGCATAAGAGCAAACCAGAAATAACAGATAATGAAACATGGTTTGATAATGATTGCACAAATCTAAGAAAGTCATTGAGAAATATATCTAATCAAAAACACAGAGAACCAGACAGCAAAAATATAGGCCTTCAATATGGGGAAACACTGAAGCAATACAAACATACCCTTAAGAACAAAAAAGGAAGAGAACATTAGAAATGTAACCCCTAAAGAGGGGTTACAGCAGCACCTAGATCGTCTTCACAGGTTCTGTCAGACCTGGGCTCTGACCGTTAACCACAGGTTCTGTCAGACCTGGGCTCTGACCGTTAACCACAGGTTCTGTCAGACCTGGGCTCTGACCGTTAACCACAGGTTCTGTCAGACCTGGGCTCTGACCGTTAACCACAGGTTTTGTCAGACCTGGGCTCTGACCGTTAACCACAGGTTCTGTCAGACCTGGGCTCTGACCGTTAACCACAGGTTTTGTCAGACCTGGGCTCTGACCGTTAACCACAGGTTCTGTCAGACCTGGGCTCTGACCGTTAACCACAGGTTCTGTCAGACCTGGGCTCTGACCGTTAACCACAGGTTCTGTCAGACCTGGGCTCTGACCGTTAACCACAGGTTCTGTCAGACCTGGGCTCTGACCGTTAACCACAGGTTTTGTCAGACCTGGGCTCTGACCGTTAACCACAGGTTCTGTCAGAACAGGGTTCTGACCGTTATCCACAGGTTCTGTCAGACCAGGGCTCTGACCGTTAACCACAGGTTCTGTCAGACCAGGGCTCTGACCGTTAACCACAGGTTTTGTCAGACCTGGGCTCTGACCGTTAACCACAGGTTCTGTCAGAACAGGGTTCTGACCGTTATCCACAGGTTCTGTCAGACCAGGGCTCTGACCGTTAACCACAGGTTCTGTCAGACCAGGGCTCTGACCGTTAACCACAGGTTTTGTCAGACCTGGGCTCTGACCGTTAACCACAGGTTCTGTCAGACCTGGGCTCTGACCGTTAACCACAGGTTCTGTCAGACCTGGTCTCTGACCGTTAACCACAGGTTCTGTCAGACCTGGGCTCTGACCGTTAACCACAGGTTTTGCCAGACCTGGGCTCTGACCGTTAACCACAGGTTCTGTCAGACCTGGGCTCTGACCGTTAACCACAGGTTCTGTCAGACCAGGGCTCTGACCGTTAACCTAAAAAACCCAAATATAATGATATTCCAAAAAAGGTCTGTAAATAAGGATGACAAGTATAAATTCTATTCAAACACAGTTCTATTAGAACACACCAAAAACTACACATATCTAGGACTAAATATCAGTAACACAGGTAGCTTTCACTTGGCTGTGAATGAGCTGAGAGACAAAGCAAGAAGATTATCCTATGCCATTAAAAGAAACATTAAAATAGAAATTCCAATTAGAATCTGGCTCAATTTTTTTTCAATCAGTTATAGAACCAATTGCTCTATATGGCAGTGAAGTATGGGGTCCAATCTCTAATAATGAATTGAGCAAATGGGACAAACATCCAATTGAAATACTGCATGCAGAGTTTTGCAAGACTGTATTGCAACTGCAAAAAAAACTCCAAATACGCATGTAGAGCAGAATTGGGCCAAAACCCCCTCCTCATTCAAACGGAAAAAAGAGCCATCACATTTTACAACCATCTAAAAACAAGTGACCCCAAAACATTCCATGACACAGCTCTACAACGTCAAGAGATTAAAAAAGAGAAGAGTCCCCTCAGCCAGCTGGTTCTGAGCCTCAGTTCACCAACTCAAACCAACCCCATAGATTCTCAGGACAGCACTCAGAAAATATGGCCCAAGCAAATCATCACAAAACAAAAATAAAAATATATCACCTATTGGAAAGACACCACAAAAAATCTAAGTAAACTTCAATGCTATTTGGCTCTAAACAGACAGTACATGGTGGCAGACTATCTGACCACTGTGACTGATAGAAAACTGAGGAAAACAATGATTAGCTACAGACTCAGGATATAGAGACCGGTCGTTACAGGCAAACCTGGCTGTGACAGGCTGTGCTCACTCTGCTCCAGAGAGAGAGAGAGAGAGAGAGAAATAGAGAGAGAGAGAGAGAGAGAGAGAGAGAGAGAGAGAGAGAGAGAGAGAGAGAGAGAGAGAGAGAGAGAGAGAGAGAGAGAGAGAGAGAGAGAGAGAGAGAGAGAGAGAGAGAAATAGAGAGATAGAAATAGAGAGAGAGAAATAGAGAGAAAGAGAGAGAGAGAGAGGGGGGAGAGGGAGAGAGAAAAAGGAGAGAGAGAGAGAGAAAAGGAGAGAGAGAGAGAGAGAGAGAGAGAGAGAGAGAGAGAGAGAGAGAGAGAGAGAGAGAGAGAGAGAGAGAGAGAGAGAGAGAGAGGGGAGAGGGAAAAGGAGAGGGAGAGGGAGAACGGAGAGAGAGAGAGAGAGAGAGAGAGAGAGAGAGAGAGAGAGAGAGAGAGAGAGAGAGAGAGAGAGAGAGAGAGAGACCACACACATTTCTTTCCACGTGGCCGTGGGGTGAGACAGGGATGCAGCTTAAGCCCCAGCCTCTTCACCATATATATCAATGAATTGGCGAGGGCACTAGACAAGTCTGCAGCACCCGGCCTAGAATCTGAAGTCAAATGTCTACTGTTTGCTGATGATCTAATGCTTCTGTCACAACCAAGGAGGGTCTACAGCAGCACCTAGATCTTCTGCACATATTCTGCCAGACCTGGGCCCTGACAGACCTGGGCCCTGACAGACCTGGGCCCTGACAGTAAATCTCAGTAAGACCAAAATAATGGTGTTCCAAAAAAGGTCCATTTGCCAGGACCACAAATACAAATTCCATCTAGACACCGTTGCCCTCGAGCACACAAAAAACTATACATACCTCGGCCTAAACATCAGTACCACAGGTATCTCCCACCTAGCTGTGAACGATCTGAGAGACAAGAAGGGCCTTCTATGCCATCAAAAGAAACATAAAATTCAACATACCAATTAGAATCTGGCAAAAAATACTTGAATCAGTTATAGAACCCATTGCCCTTTATGGTTGTGAGGTCTGGGATCTGCTCACCAACCAAGAGTTGACCAAATGGGAGAAATACCAAAATAAGACTCTGAATGCAGAAATCTGCAAAAAAATATCCCCTGTGTACAACGTAAAACACCAAATAAATCATGCAGAGCAGAGTTAGGCCGATACCTACTAATTATCAAAATCCAGAAAAGAGCTGTTCAATTCTACAACCACCTAAAAGGAAGCGATTCCCAAACCTCCCATAAATAACAAAGCCATCACCTACAGAGAGATGAACCTGGAGAAGAGTCCCCTAAGGAAGCTGGTCCTGGGGCTCTGTTCACAAACACAAACAGACCCCACAGAGCCCCAGGACAGCAACACCATTAGACCCAACCAAATCATGAGAAAACAAAAGGATCAATACTTCACACATTGGAAAGAATTAACAAAAAAACAGCAAACTAGAATGCTACTTGGCCCTAAACAGAGAGAATACAGTGGCAGAATACCTGTCCACTGTGACTGACCCTAAACAGAGAGTACACAGTGGCAGAATACCTGACCACTGTGACTGACCCTAAACAGAGAGTACACAGTGGCAGAATACCTGACCACTGTGACTGACCCTAAACAGAGAGTACACAGTGGCAGAATACCTGACCACTGTGACTGACCCTAAACAGAGAGTACACAGTGGCAGAATACCTGTCCACTGTGACTGACCCAAACTTAAGGAAAGCTTTGACTATGTACCGACTCAGTGAGCATAGCCTTGCTATTGAGAAAGGCCGCCGTAGGCAGACATGGCTCTCAAGAGAAGACAGGCTATGTGCACACTGCCCACAAAATGAGGTGGAAACTGAGCTGCACTTCCTAACCTCCTGTCCAACGTATGATCGTATTAGAGACACATATTTCCCTCAGATTACACAGACCCGCAAATAATTTGAAAAAGTGTGTGCCACCACAGCAGAAAGATTTGTGACCTGTTGCCACGAGAACCAGTGAAGAACACACACCATTGGAACTTTTGCGAGGGTCATGTTTACCTTATTTCACCTGCTTTGGCAGTGTTAGCATATGATTCACATGCCAATAAAGCACTTTTGAATTGAATTGAGAGAGAGAGATGAACTTCGAGAATAGACAGCCGAGGAGATCTGAGGATAGCTGAGGTTTTATATATGACTGTAATGACTCTAGTCTCTACTGGCTCTTCTTGTTAGAGTAGAGAAGATAAATCTGATGAAAGATTTAACACCAGATCCACAGCCGTTAAAGATTCATCTGAGTTGGAAAAGACTCTAGTCCAGAGCTGATAGATTCACCCTGCTGGATCCGTTAAATATTAAACGAGCTGGGCCATTTAGGAGCTGTTTACCATAATCTGAGTCAGATTCAGGGTCACCTCGGAACAGAAGAGAGTACATAGTACTTCTGAGCGATTAACTGTCTGTTAGTATTTGATTTTTTTAAACAACTAATTGACTGACTTTGGTTTAATTATTTAACATTCTATTTTGTTAGCTTTTTATCTCTGAGCTCAATGTGCACATCACACAGTTTCTCTAGAGATAAATCAGATCTAGACTGAACTGTGAGATGTAGTAAGGAGTCGTAGTTTCCAACAGGCCAACATTCTACATAGTTTAGCGCATAAAAAATATAGTAATTAACTACAATAACCACAATCCATTGCACATCTACTTGTCCGGTCTGTGATTGTGAGGTAATATAGAGAGCAGCTGTTTCTTAGAGAGTTCTCTACCTGAAAATATATGATCTAAGTGATTGATGGTATCCAGATGTCATAATAGTGATTTTGAATTTAACCTTTATTTAACTAGGCAAGTCGGTTAAGAACAAATTATTATTTTCAATGACGGCCTACCGGGGAACAGTGGGGTTTACTGCCTTGTTCAAGGGGCAGAACGACAGGTCAGGGGATCCAATCATGCAACCTTTCGCAAGGCACTGTATTTCATACATATCTGTTTTATCATTTAGAAATGAAACTACTTCATGTACAGTATCTAGCTAGTCCCCCCAATTGAAGGTGTCATAAGTACTTGGACAAATTCTATTATTGTGTATTTAAGTGGTCAAAAGTTTAGAATTTGGTCAAATATTCCTAGCATGCAATTATTACATCAAACTTGTGATTCTACAAACTTGTTGGATGCTTTTGTAATTTGGTTTGGATGTGTTTGGGGTTGTGCACAATAGAAATGAATGGTAAATAATGCATTGTGTGGGCCTCCCGAGTGCATCGCAGTGAGAGCTGTGCCACTAGAGATTCTGGGGTCGAGTCCAGGCTCTGTCGCAGCCTCCCGAGTGCATCGCAGTGAGAGCTGTGCCCCTAGAGATTCTGGGGTCGAGTCCAGGCTCTGTCGCAGCCTCCCGAGTGCAGCGCAGTGCGAGCTGTGCCACTAGAGATTCTGGGGTCGAGTCCAGGCTCTGTCGCAGCCTCCCGAGTGCATCGCAGTGAGAGCTGTGCCCCTAGAGATTCTGGGGTCGAGTCCAGGCTCTGTCGCAGCCTCCCGAGTGCAGCGCAGTGCGAGCTGTGCCCCTAGAGATTCTGGGGTCGAGTCCAGGCTCTGTCGCAGCCTCCCGAGTGCAGCGCAGTGCGAGCTGTGCCCCTAGAGATTCTGGGATCGAGTCCAGGCTCTGTCGCAGCCTCCCGAGTGCAGCGCAGTGCGAGCTGTGCCCCTAGAGATTCTGGGGTCGAGTCCAGGCTCTGTCGCAGCCTCCCGAGTGCATCGCAGTGCGAGCTGTGCCCCTAGAGATTCTGGGGTCGAGTCCAGGCTCTGTCGCAGCCTCCCGAGTGCATCGCAGTGCGAGCTGTGCCCCTAGAGATTCTGGGGTCGAGTCCAGGCTCTGTCGCAGCCTCCCGAGTGCAGCGCAGTGCGAGCTGTGCCCCTAGAGATTCTGGGGTCGAGTCCAGGCTCTGTCGCAGCCTCCCGAGTGCAGCGCAGTGAGAGCTGTGCCCCTAGAGATTCTGGGGTCGAGTCCAGGCTCTGTCGCAGCCTCCCGAGTGCAGCGCAGTGCGAGCTGTGCCCCTAGAGATTCTGGGGTCGAGTCCAGGCTCTGTCGCAGCCTCCCGAGTGCATCGCAGTGCGAGCTGTGCCCCTAGAGATTCTGGGGTCGAGTCCAGGCTCTGTCGCAGCCGGCCGCGACCGGGAGACAACATGGGGCGGCGCACAATTGGCCCAGCGTCGTTCAGGTTTGGTCGGCAGGCATGTCCTTGTCCCATCGCGCACTAGCGACTCCTGCGGCGGGCCGGGCTCAGTGCACGCTGACACGGTCACCAGGTGTAACGGTGTTTCCTCCGACACATTGGTGCGGCTGGCTTTAAGTGGGCATTGTGTCAAGAAGCAGTGAGGCTTGGTTGGGTTGTGTTTCGAAAGACGTACAGTTCTCGATCTTCGTCTTTCCCGAGTCCGTACGGGAGTTGCAGAGATGAGACAAGAATGTAACAACCAATTGTATACCACGAAAAAGGGTCCAAAAAGTATGTATTATTTTTATTATTACTTTTGGAGTCACTTTTATTGTAAATAAGAATCTAATATATTTCTGAACACTTCTACGTTAATGTGGATGCTACCATGATTACTGATAATCGTGAATGAATTGTGAATAATGATGAGAGAGGAAGTCACTGAGGCATAACTCTGTAATTTTCTCGCACATTATTATTCATTATGATCTTATCATGGTAGCATCCACATTAACGTAGAAGTCACAAGCGTGATGAAGTCATTGTATGTATGAGTGTCTGGCCATGCAGAAAAGATGAGTGTAGTCTCTCCATGGCCCAGAAGTGTCAGCAGACATATTTAATTGAACACTGTTTGGCTGAGTGGAGAACAGAGGAGGGAGGGATAACTCCACTGTTTGGCTGAGTGGAGAACAGAGGAGGGAGGGATAACTTCACTGTTTGGCTGAGTGGAGAATAGAGGAGGGAGGGATAACTCCACTGTTTGGCTGAGCGGAGAACAGAGGAGGGAGGGATAACTCCACTGTTTGGCTGAGCGGAGAATAGAGGAGGGAGGGATAACTCCACTGTTTGGCTGAGTGGAGAACAGAGGAGGGAGGGATAACTTCACTGTTTGGCTGAGTGGAGAACAGAGGAGGGAGAGATAACTTCACTGTTTGGCTGAGTGGAGAATAGAGGAGGGATGGATAACTCCACTGTTTGGCTGAGTGGAGAACAGAGGAGGGAGAGATAACTTCACTGTTTGGCTGAGTGGAGAATAGAGGAGGGAGGGATAACTCCACTGTTTGGCTGAGTGGAGAACAGAGGAGGGAGGGATAACTCCACTGTTTGGCTGAGTGGAGAATAGAGGAGGGAGGGATAACTCCACTGTTTGGCTGAGTGGAGAATAGAGGAGGGAGGGATAACTCCACTGTTTGGCTGAGTGGAGAACAGAGGAGGGAGAGATAACTTCACTGTTTGGCTGAGTGGAGAACAGGGAGGGAGAGATAACATTAATGTTTGGCTGAGTGGAGAACAGGGAGGGAGAGATAACATTAATGTTTGGCTGAGTGGAGAACAGGGAGGGAGAGATAACATTAATGTTTGGCTGAGTGGAGAACAGGGAGGGAGAGATAACATTAATGTTTGGCTGAGTGGAGAACAGGGAGGGAGAGATCACATTAATGTTTGGCTGAGTGGAGCACAGGGAGGGAGAGATCACATTAATGTTTGGCTGAGTGGAGAACAGGGAGGGGGAGATCACATTAATGTTTGGCTGAGTGGAGAACAGGGAGGGAGATATCACATTAATGTTTGGCTGAGTGGAGAACAGGGAGGGAGAGATCACATTAATGTTTGGCTGAGTGGAGAACAGGGAGGGGGAGATCACATTAATGTTTGGCTGAGTGGAGAACAGGGAGGGAGAGATAACATTAATGTTTGGCTGAGTGGAGAACAGGGAGGGAGATAACATTAATGTTTGGCTGAGTGGAGAACAGGGAGGGAGAGATAACATTAATGTTTGGCTGAGGGAGAACAGGGAGGGAGAGATAACATTAATGTTTGGCTGAGTGGAGAACAGGGAGGGAGAGATAACATTAATGTTTGGCTGAGTGGAGAACAGGGAGGGAGAGATAACATTAATGTTTGGCTGAGTGGAGAACAGGGAGGGAGAGATAACATTAATGTTTGGCTGAGTGGAGAACAGGGAGGGAGAGATAACATTAATGTTTGGCTGAGTGGAGAACAGGGAGGGAGAGATCACATTAATGTTTGGCTGAGTGGAGCACAGGGAGGGAGAGATCACATTAATGTTTGGCTGAGTGGAGAACAGGGAGGGGGAGATCACATTAATGTTTGGCTGAGTGGAGAACAGGGAGGGAGAGATCACATTAATGTTTGGCTGAGTGGAGAACAGGGAGGGAGAGATCACATTAATGTTTGGCTGAGTGGAGAACAGGGAGGGGGAGATCACATTAATGTTTGGCTGAGTGGAGAACAGGGAGGGAGAGATAACATTAATGTTTGGCTGAGTGGAGAACAGGGAGGGAGAGATAACATTAATGTTTGGCTGAGTGGAGAACAGGGAGGGAGAGATCACATTAATGTTTGGCTGAGTGGAGAACAGGGAGGGAGAGATCACATTAATGTTTGGCTGAGTGGAGAACAGGGAGGGAGAGATCACATTAATGTTTGGCTGAGTGGAGAACAGGGAGGGAGAGATAACGCCAGGGAGGGAGCGATCACATTAATGTTTGGCTGAGTGGAGAACAGGGAGGGAGAGATAACGCCAGGGAGGGAGAGATCACATTAATGTTTGGCTGAGTGGAGAACAGGGAGGGAGAGATCACATTAATGTTTGGCTGAGTGGAGAACAGGGAGGGAGAGATAACATTAATGTTTGGCTGAGTGGAGAACAGGGAGGGAGAGATAACGCCAGGGAGGGAGAGATAACGCCAGGGAGGGAGAGATAACGAGTTCAAAACAACTGAATGTATGTGCCTTAGAAGTACAATGAGCAAAAATAAGTGTTGGTCCCATGTTTAAATAAAAGACCCCAGAAATGTTCCATACTCACAAAAAAAGCTTATTTCTCTAAGATGTTTCATTTCTCTAAAATGCCCATATTTGTCTACATCCTGTTAGTGAGCGTTTCTCTAAAATGCCCATATTTGTCTACATCCTGTTAGTGAGCGTTTCTCTAAAATGCCCATATTTGTCTACATCCTGTTAGTGAGCGTTTCTCTAAAATGCCCATATTTGTCTACATCCTGTTAGTGAGCGTTTCTCTAAAATGGCCATATTTGTCTACATCCTGTTAGTGAGCGTTTCTCTAAAATGCCCATATTTGTCTACATCCTGTTAGTGAGCGTTTCTCTAAAATGGCCATATTTGTCTACATCCTGTTAGTGAGCGTTTCTCTAAAATGCCCATATTTGTCTACATCCTGTTAGTGAGCGTTTTTCCTTTGCCAAGATAATCCATCCACCTGACAGATGTGGCATGTCAAGAAGCTGATTAAACAGCATGATTCATATCCAGCACACCGTGCTGGGGGACAAAAAAAAGGCCACTCACTTTAAAATGTGAAGTTTAATCACACAACACAATGCCACAGATGTCTCAAGTTGCAGTTGGCACGCTGACTGCAGGAATGCCCAGCAAAGCTGTTGCCAGAGACCACGTGTAACCACGCCAGCCCCATGACCTCCATATCTGGCTTCTTCACCTGCGGGATCGTCTGAGACCAGCCACCTGGACAGCTGAATAAACTGGGTTTGCATAACCAAAGAATTTAGTCACAGACTGTCTCAGGGAAGCTCATCTGCATGCTTTTCGTCCTTCGCAGGGTCTGGACCTGACTGGACCTGACTGGACCTGACTGGACCTGACTGGACCTGGGACCGTGCGTTATCATGCTGAAACATGAGGTGATGGTGGCAGATGAATGCCACGACAATGGGCCTCAAGGATCTCATCACGCTATCTCTGTGTATTCAAATTGCCATCGATAAAATGCAATTGTGTTCATTTTCCGTGTCTTATGCCTGCCCATACCATAACCCCACCGCCACCATGGGCCACTCTGTTCACAACGTTGACATCAGCAAACCGCTTTCCCACACAACGCCTGGCACGCTGTCTGCCATCAGCCCGGCACACTCCAGCGTGCCAGTGGCCATCGAAGATGAGCAGTTCATAGATACATACGTGATGAGATGCTGAGGCCCATTGTCGTGGCATTCATCCACCGCCATCACCTCATGTTTCAGCGTGATAATGCCCCGTCCCATGTCGCAAGGATCTGTACACAATTCCTGGAATCCATGGCCTGCAAACTCACCAGATATGTCACCCATTGAGCATGTTTGGGATGCTCTGGATTGGCGTGTACAACTGCTTGTTCCAGTTCCCGCCAATATGCAGCAACTTCGCACAGCCATTGAAGAGGAGTGGGACAAGATTCCACAGGCCACAATCAACAGCCTGATCAACTCTATGTGAAGGAGATGTGTCTCTGCATGAGACAAATGGTGGTCACACCAGATACTGACTGGTTTTCTGATGCACACCCCCTACCCTTTTTCAGGTATCTGTGACCAACAGATGTATATCTGTATTCCCAGTCATGTGAAATCCATAGATTAGGGCCTAATGAATTTATTTTCATTGACTGGTTACCTTCTATGAACTGCAACAGTAAAATCTTTGAGTTTATATTTTTGTTCAGTGTACTTTTCACATACAAACATTATATGTCCGAACAATTACGCCTCCCAAAAATCACACTGACAATGGGGGTAGAACATTTATTTTGATTGGTGATTTACCAGAGTGCCATCAGTAGCCTGATTTCAGATGTATCCATGTAAATAGGATTATCAGGGAAATGGTTATTGTTGCAAAGCACATAAACACTCACAACAAACTATTATTATAATCTCACTATCCACAATAATCATA
>NC_060177.1:88941866-89006866 GCF_021184085.1 Oncorhynchus gorbuscha | reverse complement strand
TGTGTGTGTGTGTGTGTGTGTGTGTGTGTGTGTGTGTGTGTGTGTGTGTGTGTGTGTGTGTGTGTGTGTGTGTGTGTGTGTCTAGATTGTGTCCCTTAAGGGGACTTCACATGTCTCTCTCTGTCTCTCTCTCTCTCTCTCTCTCTCTCTCTCTCTCTCTCTCTCTCTCTCTCTCTCTCTCTCTCTCTCTCTCTCTCTCTCTCTCTCTCTCTCTCTCTCTCTCTCTCTCTCTCTCTCTCTCTCTCTCTCTCTCTCTGTCTCTGTCTCTGTCAGCACACTGAGAAAGCCTATCTGTTTCAGTAATTGAGTTTACCACCTCCTTCCACAGGAGACACATTATATGGAACTGCAGGACAGCTTCCCTCAGCCACCAGGACAGGAGAAGAAAGACAGACAGCAGCCTGCCAGCCTGGGTACATCGGCCGTGTTCAAAATGGCTTCTTCTTCTTCTTCAAATATTGTGCAATACCTTGTGACCAGAGCCTTATGGGTCCTGGTCAACAGTAGTGCAATATATAGGGAATAGGGCTCTGGTCTATAGTAGTGCACTATATAGGGAATAGGGCTCTGGTATAAAGTAGTGCACTATATAGGGAATAGGGCTCTGGTCTAAAGTAGTGCACTATATAGGGAATAGGGCTCTGGTCTAAAGTAGTGCACTATATAGGGCTCTGGTCAACAGTAGTGCACTATATAGGGAATAGGCCTCTGGTCTAAAGTAGTGCACTATAAAGGGAATAGGGCTCTAGTCTAAAGTACATTTACATTACATTTAAGTCGTGCACTATATAGAGAATAGGGCTCTGGTCTAAAGTAGTGCACTATATAGGGCTCTGGACTATAGTAGTGTACTATAATAGGGAATAGGGCTCTGGTCTAAAGTAGTGCACTATATAGGGAATAGGGCTCTGGTCTAAAGTAGTGCACTACATAGGGAATAGGACTCTGGTCTAAAGTAGTGCACTGCATAGGGAATAGGGCTCTGGTCTAAAGTAGTGCACTATATAGGGAATAGGGCTCTGGTCTAAAGTAGTGCACTATATAGGGAATAGGGCTCTGGTCTAAAGTATTGTACTATATAGGGAATAGGGCTCTGGTCTAAAGTAGTGCACTACATAGGGAATAGGACTCTGGTCTAAAGTAGTGTACTATAATAGGGAATAGGGCTCTGGTCTAAAGTAGTGTACTATAATAGGGAATAGGACTCTGGTCTAAAGTAGTGCACTACATAGGGAATAGAGCTCTGGTCTAAAGTAGTGCACTATATAGGGCTCTGGTCAACAGTAGTGCACTATATAGGGAATAGGGCTCTGGTCTAAAGTAGTGCACTATATAGGGAATAGGGCTCTGGTCTTAAGTAGTGCACTATATAGGGCTCTGGTCTAAAGTAGTGTTCTATATAGGGAATAGAGCTCTGGTCTAAAGTAGTGCACTATATAGGGCTCTGCTCTATAGTAGTGTACTATAATAGGGAATAGGGCTCTGGTCTAAAGTAGTGCACTATATAGGGAATAGGGCTCTGGTCTAAAGTAGTGTACTATATAGGGAATAGAGCTCTGGTCTAAAGTAGTGCACTATATAGGGCTCTGCTCTATAGTAGTGTACTATAATAGGGAATAGGGCTCTGGTCTAAAGTAGTGCACTATATAGGGAATAGGGCTCTGGTCTAAAGTAGTGCACTATATAGGGAATAGGGCTCTGGTCAACAGTAGTGCACTATATAGGGAATAGGGCTCTGGTCTAAAGTAGTGCACTACATAGGGAATAGGGCTCTGGTCTATAGTAGTGCACTATATAGGGAATAGGGCTATGGTCAACAGTAGTGCACTATATAGGGAATAGGACTCTGGTCAAAAGTAGTGCACTACATAGGGAATAGGGCTCTGGTCTATAGTAGTGCACTATATAGGGACTAGGGCTCTGGTCTATAGTAGTGCACTATATAGGGACTAGGGCTCTGGTCTATAGTAGTGCACTATATAGGGACTAGGGCTCTGGTCTATAGTAGTGCACTATATAGGGACTAGGGCTCTGGTCTATAGTAGTGCACTATATAGGGACTAGGGTGCCATTGGGAAAGCAGACATTATTTTATTGCATCTCAGATATGTAATTTGTCTCCCAGAGTAAAGAGGGAGTGTATATTGATATGGCTGTTTGTCAAAGTCATTCTCCTCCTCTGCTGCTCGACTCCGTGACATTATTTAACATGGACCCCAAGACAGTAAACTGCCAGCTACATCACTGGGTATTGTGCAGTGGGTGTGTCATAACTCAACGGTTGTCGTTAATGAATCATGAACTAAATTGGGATCGCTTTATGTTCCTTGTTCAGATGAACGGGTTCTAAATCTAAGGGGTTGGTGTTTAGTACTGTGGAACCAATGTACTGCTCATTTTATTTTCTAACTCAAGTTTCCCTTTATCCTGGCCATAGGAATTGAATAGTGGAGTCAGGTAGGTCTGAATCAGTCCCTGGTAGAGGTAGAGAGCTGTCCCAGCTCTGATTGAGTCCCTGAGTAGAGGTAGAGAGCTATCCCAGGTCTGAATCAGTCCCAGGTAGAGGGAGACAGCTGTCCCAGGTCAGAATCCGTCCCTGGTAGAGGGAGACAGCTGTCCCAGGTCTGAATCAGTCCCTGGTAGAGGTAGAGAGCTGTCCCAGGTCTGAATCAGTCCCTGGTAGAGGTAGAGAGCTGTCCCAGGTCTGAATCAGTCCCTGGTAGAGGTAGACAGCTGTCCCAGGTCTGAATCAGTCCCTGGTAGAGGGAGACAGCTGTCCCAGGTCTGAATCAGTCCCTGGTAGAGGGAGACAGCTGTCCCAGGTCTGAATCAGTCCCTGGTAGAGGGAGACAGCTGTCCCAGGTCTGAATCAGTCCCTGGTAGAGGAAGACAGCTGTCCCAGGTCTGAATCAGTCCCTGAGTAGAGGTAGAGAGCTGGCCCAGGTCTGAATCAGTCCCTGAGTAGAGGGAGACAGCTGTCCCAGGTCTGAATCAGTCCCTGAGTAGAGGGAGAGAATGAACACCCAGCTGTGTTTCAGGATATAATAACCTGTATTAACACAGAGCACCACTTAGCCCTCAACACTGGCCATCTCTGTCCACACACACACACACACACACACACACACACACACACACACACACACACACACACACACACACACACACACACACACACACACACACACACACACACACACACACACACACACACACACACACAGGAGTGTGTTGACAATGGCGGAACTACAGGTTGGAATTTTCTCATAAAGACACCCGATCTCTACCCCTGTGTGTGTGTGTGTGTGTGTGTGTGTGTGTGTGTGTGTGTGTGTGTGTGTGTGTGTGTGTGTGTGTGTGTGTGTGTGTGTGTGTGTGTGTGTGTGTGTGTGTGTGTGTGTGTGTGTGTGTGTGTGTGTGTGTGTGGCACCGCCCCTCCAGACAGGAGCCTAGAGGAAGCTCAGCATCTGTCTGGACATGCTCTTAAAACACAATAGACCCCATTGATGTTTTCAGGACACAAACACCCTGCAGACAGACACACACACACACACACACACACACACACACACACACACACACACACACACACACACACACACACACACACACACACACACACACACACACACACACACACACACACACACCGCTGGCAAATAGACTACACCTTGACAGTGAACCCATTGAACCCAACCTCAGGAGACTGAAAAGATTTGACATGGGTCTCCAGATCCTCAAAAAGTTCTACAGCTGCATCATCGAGATCATCCTGACCAGTTGCATCACCGCCTGGTATGGCAATTGCTCGGCATTCAACCTCAAGGACCTACAGAGGGTAGTACATCACCGGGGCCACAGTTCCTGCCATCCAGGACCTTTATACCAGGCGGTGTCAGAGGTAGGCCCAAAAACCTGTCAAAGACTCCAATCACCCAAGTCATAGACTGTTCTCTCTGCTACCACACGGCAAGTGTCGAGTCTAGGTCCAAAAGGCACTTTCAATCAAGTGAATAGTCTGGAATCAAGTGAATAGTCTGGAATCAAGTGAATAGTCTGGAATCAAGTGAATAGTCTGGAATCAAGTGAATAGTCTGGAATCAAGTGAATAGTCTGGAATCAAGTGAATAGTCTGGAATCAAGTGAATAGTCTGGAATCAAGTGACTAGTCTGGAATCAAGTGAATAGTCTGGAATCAAGTGAATAGTCTGGAATCAAGTGAATAGTCTGGTATCAAGTGAATAGACAAATAATATATAATTCCAAATGGCACCCAATCCCCTATATAGGGAGTGCCCTGGTCAAAAGTAATGCACTGTGTGTAAGGGAGGTCAGTGTGGTGCTAACAGGTTAGCTTCCTCTACTGTAAGGGGGTCAGTGTGGTGCTAACAGGTTAGCTTCCTCTACTGTAACGGGGGTCAGTGTGGTGCAAACAGGTTAGCTTCCTCTACTGTACGGGGGTCAGTGTGGTGCTAACAGGTTAGCTTCCTCTACTGTAACGGGGGTCAGTGTGGTGCAAACAGGTTAGCTTCCTCTACTGTAATGGGGGTCAGTGTGGTGCTAACAGGTTAGCTTCCTCTACTGTAACGGGGGTCAGTGTGGTGCTAACAGGTTAGCTTCCTCTACTGTAACGGGGGTCAGTGTGGTGCTAACAGGTTAGCTTCCTCTACTGTAACGGGGGTCAGTGTGGTGCTAACAGGTTAGCTTCCTCTACTGTAACGGGGGTCAGTGTGGTGCTAACAGGTTAGCTTCCTCTACTGTAACGGGGGTCAGTGTGGTGCTAACAGGTTAGCTTCCTCTACTGTAACGGGGTCAGTGTGGTGCTAACAGGTTAGCTTCCTCTACTGTAACGGGGGTCAGTGTGGTGCTAACAGGTTAGCTTCCTCTACTGTAACGGGGGTCAGTGTGGTGCTAACAGGTTAGCTTCCTCTACTGTAACGGGGGTCAGTGTGGTGCTAACAGGTTAGCTTCCTCTACTGTAACGGGGGTCAGTGTGGTGCTAACAGGTTAGCTTCCTCCACTGTCTGACTGTCTCATACTGGGATGGAACCAGTGATCCTCTGCTTCTCAACGCTCATTACAGTCCTCCTTGACAACGTTCATTACAGTCCTCCTTGACAACGCTCATTACAGTCCTCCTTGACAACGTTCATTACAGTCCTCCTTGACAACGTTCATTACAGTCCTCCTTGACAACGTTCATTACAGTCCTCCTTGACAACGTTCATTACAGTCCTCCTTGACAACGTTCATTACAGTCATCCTTGACAACGTTCATTACAGTCCTCCTTGACAACATTTATTACAGTCCTCCTTGACAACATTTATTACAGTCCTCCTTGACAACGTTCATTACAGTCATCCTTGACAACGTTCATTACAGTCCTCCTTGACAACGTTCATTACAGTCCTCCTTGACAACATTTATTACAGTCCTCCTTGACAACGTTCATTAGAGTCATCCTTGACAATGTTCATTACAGTCATCCTTGACAACGTTCATTACAGTCCTCCTTGACAACATTTATTACAGTCCTCCTTGACAACGTTCATTACAGTCATCCTTGACAATGTTCATTACAGTCCTCCTTGACAACGTTCATTACAGTCCTCCTTGACAATGTTCATTACAGTCATCCTTGACAACGTTCATTACAGTCCTCCTTGACAACATTTATTACAGTCCTCCTTGACAACGTTCATTACAGTCATCCTTGACAACGTTCATTACAGTCCTCCTTGACAACGTTCATTACAGTCCTCCTTGACAACGTTCATTACAGTCCTCCTTGACAACGTTCATTACAGTCCTCCTTGACAACGTTCATTACAGTCCTCCTTGACAACGTTCATTACAGTCCTCCTTGACAATGTTCCAATGGGTTGAGCCACCCGAAAGCCCCCGATTGGATAGCTCCCTACACAACGTTTCAAGATAGCTGTGGAGTGAGCTTACAACAACGTGTATAACTCTGTTGTGTAGTACATAGAGAATAGGGAGCCGTTTGGGAATGCAACCTTAAAAAAATATGTTTTATTTTTTTTAAACCAATCCTCTATGTCTGATGTAAATATAATGATATAGAAGGGTCCAGATACATTTAGTTGTGATTTCCTCTTGTTTTTGAGAAACTCTCCCCAAATAGAACATCACTTCCTCATCCTCGTTGTTCAGTATAGGGGCCCTGAAGAAGCTCTCCCCAAATAGAACATCACTTCCTCATCCTCGTTGTTCAGTATAGGGGCCCTGAAGAAGCTCTCCCCAAATAGAACATCACTTCCTCATCCTCGTTGTTCAGTATAGGGGCCCTGAAAAAAATAACATGTTGGAAGGCTCCAAATTCACCCAAATGAATAATTTTAGAAACGTCAAAGCTCTCAGTACAGTGACGCAGGTCTTTAGGTGTTGTACACATGAAAGTGTGTCATTCTGAACTTCATCCACAACGTTATATTCCATTTTGGTGCGACTCAAAACAGTTTTCGCTTTTTTTCCAGTTGTTTCATTCTCCCGTGTAGCCTGCTGCTACAGGTAATTGCCAAAATACGATGTTGGACCTCCTCTATCACTATACTGAGAGAGTTGCCGTTTCTAAAAGGACATATTTGGGTGTTTTTGGAGCCATTGTTCATATTTCTTTGGGGGGGTCAAGTGATTTGCAGTTTAGGGTGAGTTTCTTAAGTCGCTCTGGATAAGAGCGTCTGCTAAATGACTTAAATGTAAATGTAAATGTAAGAAGAATCCACTAAAAACGGTGTCTGGACCCTTCTACAACATTCCATTTACATCAAAACATTGAGATTTGGTTGTTAAAAAAAAAAATGTCTTCTTTAACACGCTTTAACACTCCAATCCATCTATCCAGAGCAGACTCCCTATCCAGAGTAAACAAATTGAGGATAGGTCTATCTGGATCAACTCTGAGCCATTTCTGTCGCGCTGAGTACGAAACAGTTATAAGCTCAAAAAATACTGTGGTATTGTGGGTTTTGAAGCTCAACATATTTACATGTCTCTGACACTTTCCACTGCACCACATGAAGGGATTTAGAAATAAATGAGGACAAAATCAATTCAATAAACCACAGATAGTAGTATTTTGCTCCTCCGGAAAGACAAGTACTCTAACTGGGTCAGGAAGATATGTAGTTTACTCTTGCACAGTTTACTCTGCGATTAGCATAATAGCTAGCTGAGTTTGTGATTTGTGAGTGGTAGGGGAACAGTTCTAGGGAAACACAGCTGTGGAACGACTACTAGTTATCTCTAAGCCCGAAGGAAATGGTGGCACAGAGAAAGAGAACATTGCTGGTGTGTGTGTTTATCTCACACAGACTGGCCTTCACTCCCTAATGATAGACTGAGTGTATGTGTGTGTGTGTGTGTATGTCAGAGATAGCTGTATTCATAACACACACTGTTCTTGGCCATGTTCTGTTATAATCTCCACCCGGCACAGCCAGAAGAGGACAGGCCACCCCACATAGCCTGGTTCCTCTCTAGGTTTCTTCCTAGGTTTGGGCCTTTCTAGGGAGTTTATCCCTAGCCATCGTGCTTCTACACCTGCATTGCTTGCTGTTTGGGGTTTTAGGCTGGGTTTCTGTACAGCACTTTGAGATATCAGCTGATGTAAGAAGAGCTTTATCAATACATTTGATTTGATTGATTGATGATTGTCAGTCGTAGGAAATACTGCCAGATATACAGTACGGGAGATGTGGGGACTGAGGTGTCTGAGACGTAGATATGGTATGTTTTGTTTAATATGTGTAATGTTGATAGTTGATGTGTAACCACCGAATCAACCCGACACAGAGTGGAAATGATGCCGCTATGTCGTAACCCCCACATCATCTACTTGCCTCTGCAGGTGTGTTGAGCATCCAGGTAGAAGCGAGCGGGACATCTGTCCACACACACTCCGTGTGGCCTTGCTCTGTGTGTGTGACTGTTCTGCGGCAGCAGGGCCTCCTGTGGTTTGAGACACCTCAGACAGTCAGAGGCCAGAGGACCTAGACATCCCCTACAAGATGGATGGCAGACTGCGGAGAAAGAGAGAGAGAAAACCACTTTAGTCAGACTTCACACACACACACACACACACACACACACACACACACACACACACACACACACACACACACACACACACACACACACACACACACACACACACACACACACACACACACACACACACACACACACACACACACACACACACACACACACACACACACACAACAATAGCTGGTAGACTACAGTAGGGGAGATGGTAGGGTGGAGGTGTTAAAGACAAACTACTTCTGAACACATATTTTACAGATATGTAGCGAAATTAACAGAACCATTGACAGAACCATTAACAGAACCATTAACAGAAAAGAAACATTAACAGAACCATTGACAGAACCATTAACAGAACCATTAACAGAACCATTAACAGAACCATTAACAGAACCATTGACAGAACCAGATACGCGATGGACAGACAAAGGTAGGGAGTGAGAAGAAGGTTGCATGTTGCAGTTGGGGAGAGAGTGAGAGAAGGTGAAGGTGAAGGTGGAGGAGGAGGAGGAGGAAGAGGAGGAGGAGGAGGAGGCTTTGACTTGAAGCGCTGGGTATCTGGTTATGAAATGCATTATCTGATTTTCAGGAGTTTGCATATGAACAACAAGCTTGTGTGTGTAGCACGGCACCCGAATTAAAAACACGTCTTACGTTTCTGTAGTTAATAAATCCAACGTTAAATATGATAACAGTATCTGTAACTTTCATTTAAAAGTTAATTAGTTCATTCTCTAATTAAAAATCTCTCCCTAATTTCTGAATCAAACTTGTGTAACGGATGTGAAATGGCTAGCTTAGTTAGCGGTGGTGCAGCGCTAAATAGTGTTTCAATCGGTGACGTCACTTGCTCTGAGACCTTGAAGTAGTGGTTCCCCTTGCTCTGCAAGGGCTGCGACTTTTGTGGAGCGATGGGTAACGATGCTTTGAGGGTGACTGTTGTTGATGTGTGCAGAGGGTCCCTGGTTCGCACCCGGGTATGGGCGAGGGGACGGTCTAATGTTATACTGCTACACTTGTAACATCAGTAGTTTACAGTAGCCTATGCTTCAGAGGGGCAGGTTTCCTATACATACACTGGCAAATATTTTCAGCTGGCAGGCTGACACTGGAATAAGTTTCTGTCTACTAAATTACGTAAATGTAAACATCATGTAAATGACAGTGAAGGTGTTGCATAGATGCCTTGTTGCATTTTTTTGTTGGGCAGAAAAAAATGCCAGGAATGTAAAATAATGTTATGAAGTGGTTCCCTTTCAAATAACGGTTCTGTTCCTGAACAGTATAGATCAACCATGTCGTCATGCAACAGAGGTCATCAGAGTTCCTGACAGAACAGTGTACTGCCAAGTCATTTTGTAATCATAGCTAAAGTTTCTGTTGCTACTGATTCTGTGACGCATTTACGGCTGAGACCGCAAGTTTGTGTCCTGGATTCCTGTTAAGTAGCAGTTAGCTGCTAGCAGATTCCTGTTAAGTAGCATTAGCTGCTATCAGATTCCTGTTAAGTATCAGTTAGCTGCTAGCAGAATCCTGTTAAGTAGAGTTAGCTGCTAGCAGATTCCTGTTAAGGGATCAGGCCCCTTTTTCTCCATTTCCACCTGAATGACATGCCCAAAGCAAACTGCCTGTAGGTCAGGCCCTTTTTTAAATTTAAGGCAGTTTACCCGCTGTTCCTAGGCCATCATTGAAAATAAGAATTTGTTCTTAACTGACTTGCCTAGTTAACCTGTTGAACCTATAGGGGCGCTGTGTCATTATTGGATAAAAAGACGTGCCCGTTTTAAGCGCAATATTTTGTCACGAAAAGATGCTCGACTATGCATGGAATTGACAGCCCTGGAAAGACACAACTCTGACGTCTCCAAAACTGCAAAGATATTATCTGTGCGTGCTCCAGAACAAATGCAACAGGCGAAACCAAGATGAAGTTTCATACAAGAAATGCCCCGGATTCTGAAGGCGCTGTGTTCCAATGTCTCCTTATATGGCTGTGAATGCGCCAGGAATGAGCCTGCGCTTTCTGTCTATTCCCCGAGGTGTCTGCAGCATTGTGATGTGTTTGTAGGCATATCATTGGAAGATTGACCATAAGAGACTACATTTACCTGGTGTCCCGCCCGGTGTCCTGTGTGCGTCATCTGTATGTCCATGCGCTTTCCATTTCTTCAGAATTGAAAGTAAACTGCCACGATGGATTTTATCGTCGATAGATATGTGAAAAACACCTTGAGGATTGATTCTAAACATCGTTTGCCATGTTTCTGTCGATATTATGGAGTTAATTTGGAAAAAAGTTTGCGTTTTAATGACTTATTATTATTATTTTTTCCTTACCCAAACGCGATGAACAAAACGGAGCGATTAGTCGACACAAATAATCTTTTTTGTAAAAACGGAACATTTGCTATCTAACAGAGTCTCCTCATTGAAAACATCTGAAGTTCTTCAAAGGTAAATTATTTTATTTGAATGCTTTTATGGTTTTGGTGGAAAATGTTGCATGCTGAATGCTAACGCTAAATACTACGCTAAATGGTACGTTAGCCATCAATACTGTTACACAAATGCTTATTTTGCAATGGTTAGAAGCATATTTTGAAAATCTGAGATGACAGTGTTGTTAACAAAAGGCTAAGCTTGAGAGCAAATAGATTCATTTCATTTCATTTGCGATTTTCATGAATAGTTAACGTTGCGTTATGGTAATGAGCTTGAGGCTGTAGTCACGATACCGGATCCGGGATGGCTCGACGCAAAAAGTTAAATAAAGGTAAAAAAATACAAATACAAATCTAACTCAATCCAACGGACAGATGTTAAGGTCAACTCCTCGGCCCCATGGGAGACTGGACACTCGTAAGGTGTAGGACATCGGGGAGGCAGTCTAGCCACCTATCTATCTGTGAAGATCCAATCAGCTAGGGGTCTGTCGACAGTCTGTGTACCAACCAAGGTCCAATGTCCCCCAGGAGCCTGTGTCCATGACAACTCTCTCCGGCTCACTGTTCAGGCCAACTACTCCAATATTGACACCATCGTCACTCACGTAGGTTTTAACAACCTTTGTTTTAGGCGGTCTGAAAAAACTCCGGGAGGACTACTTAACATTTTTAAAGACCCTCGCTTGCACAGGGAATGAGAATAATTATCTTTGGCCCCCACCTTTGCTACTCGCTTCTATCTTTTTAAAAGAGACAGGATTCACCCTAACACCAGGGCTTACAGGATTATTTCCTGAAACATTGCAAACTGTTTTAGAGTCTGACAGTGTTTTTTTAGTGGTTCAGTTTTATTGTTATTCTTCAGTGTTTTATCCTCTTATGTTTGTTGTGTAATAAATATTTCAGTTTTTATTTCCATTGGTTGGTATCAGTTTTTTCCTGTGAAGCATATTGTGTTGCATTGGATGAAATGTGCTGTATAAATAAAGCTTGGTTCTGATTCTGTTCCTGTACAAATGTCGTTCTTTTCCAGTGTTCGGTACCGTCCCCTGAACCTGTTCCAAACCCTGAGTACCTTCAGAAAGTATTCACATCCCTGAACGTTTCACACATTTTTGTTGTATTACAGCCTGAATTAAAAATGTATTAAATTGACGTTTGTGTCACTCTCCCCCATAATGTCAAAGGGGAATTATGTTCTTGGAAAATGTTACGCATTTTTTTTTAATAAAATAGGAAGGTAAAATGTTTTGAGTCAATAAGTATTCAAGTCCTTTGTTTTTCTTTATCAAAACATGATGAAGTTCTAGTTTTAGCTGATATGGGAATGAATACCCAAGCAGCATTATCAAACTGGTATAATGTTTAGGATACACTGGTAAGTATACGAATATTTGCCAGGGCATCTTTTTTAAATAAATCTGATTATTACACATGGAGATGTGGAATGCTAAAAAGGCTAGCTAGCATGCTATGTTTTTAGCAAGGCTGCCAGCAAGTCATTAATAGCAAGAGAAAGCGACTCTTCCTTGCTTTCACAAAATGAAAATACATAAATAATCGTCCCCTTGTGAATGGGAGCGGGACTGAAGAGGACCTCATGTAACACCTACTCCAAAAAATTATTTTAGTATTTTCATTTTTGCAGGCACAAAGTTTGTAGTAACCTTAAGCCCAACTCAAGCCCTAAACCCCTAATCTCTTAACTACTCTAGAGGAAGGTTCTTACTGTGACAGGTCTGATCCTGGTGGTACAGCCCATCTCCGCAGGACTCCAGGCACTGGCCCTGGTGTAGGGACAGTCCCTGGGAACAGAGGGTACACTGGGACACAGAGGGGCCGGAGCAGGACCAGCAGGAGCTGTGACAGGCTGAGAGTGAATAGGTCAGAGGTCAATCACACTGTTGGAGCCAATCAGGACTCGGCTAGTTTCAACACTATAAAAACATTGTAGGTTCAAGGTTCAAGTTTTTATTGTAACATTAAATGTACAGTGGAATGCCTTTCTTGCTCTCCAGCAAGTGCAGGTTTTTGTTCCTACCCACCATGAACAAAAACCTGATTCGCTAAATCAATTAATGCACTGATGAGTTGATTAGTTGAAGCAGGAATGCTAGAGCTGGGCTAGGACATAAGCCTGCCATGAAGACACAAGGGCTATAAACTATGTGCAGGTTTTTGGTGCAGCCCAGCACTACTACTGAAACGGTATGAGTATGAGAGGTATTCATGTGAACTCTGTTGAGGAGTTGCTTACCTCTACAGTGTCCATGGTCGTCTATGTAATGCTGTTCTGGACAGTGGGAAATACATTTCCCATGATGCATAGCAGAGCCCTGGGGGCAACTCGTGCACTTGGGGTTGTCAGGGTAACAGGAAGAGCAGGACGAATCACATGCTGTGGGAATGACACACACACACACACACACACACACACACACACACACACACACACACACACACACACACACACACACACACACACACACACACACACACACACACACACACACACACACACACACACACACACACACACACACACACACACATTATATTTAACCATTTTAAATGTATCTACAATTTAAACGTTTTAATAAAACAGTTTAAATGTACTGCTCAACAGCATTTGTGTGAGATATATTCTTTGCCACTTATAAAGAGGCTTTCACACGCTAATTGGTTTGGAGCGTTTTTTTCCCCCGAACTCCGGTGAGTTTAACCCTTTAGTTGGGTTTCTTTGGACTGGTGTGAAAAATCTATTCGCACTCAGGAGGTTCACCGAACAACACGGCGCCTTGGTGCGATTCGCTGCAGTCCAGACCAAACACAGGAAAAGAACCAGAGTGGCGCAGTATGATTGGTTGTTTGACTGATCACAGCACACAGCATCAAAACCTGATATGGCTGAAACATTCTGTGAGTAGCACCTCATTTATGAGCTCATCCAATGCATATTAGATTAGGGGAGACAGGGGTCTATACCAGGGAATATAGTTTACCTCCGTCGTAGTTGGAAGACCAAAACGACACACAAGTGATGCTTTATGATACTCATAGATGGATTTAACATGAGTTTTAGTTTGTTTGACATTTGGCTAACATTAATAATATGCATGTCGATCTCTCCGGGCTCAAAGTGGAGGAGAGATTGACTTTATCACTACTTGTATTTGTGAGAGGTTGAATGCACCCATGCATACTCCACAAGACATACCACAAGAGGTCTCTTCACAGTCCCCAAGTCCAGAACAGACTATGGGAGGCGCACAGGACTACATAGAGCCTTGACTACATGGAACTCTATTCCACAGTACTACATAGAGCCATGACTACATGGAACTCTATTCCACAGTACTACATAGAGCCATGACTACATGGAACTCTATTCCACAGTACTACATAGAGCCATGACTACATGGAACTCTATTCCACAGTACTACATAGAGCCATGACTACATGGAACTCTATTCCACAGTACCACATAGAGCCATGACTACATGGAACTCTATTCCACAGCACTACATAGAGCCATGACTACATGGAACTCTATTCCACAGTACCACATAGAGCCATGACGACATGGAACTCTATTCCACAGTACTACATAGAGCCATGACTACATGGAACTCTATTCCACAGTACTACATAGAGCCATGACTACATGGAACTCTATTCCACAGTACTACATAGAGCCATGACTACATGGAACTCTATTCCACAGTACTACATAGAGCCATGACTCCATGGAACTCTATTCCACAGTACTACATAGAGCCATGACGACATGGAACTCTATTCCACAGTACTACATAGAGCCATGACTCCATGGAACTCTATTCCACAGTACTACATAGAGCCATGACTACATAGAACTCTATTCCACACTACCACATAGAGCCATGACGACATGGAACTCTATTCCACAGTACTACATAGAGCCATGACTACATGGAACTCTATTCCACAGTACCACATAGAGCCATGACGACATGGAACTCTATTCCACAGTACTACATAGAGCCATGACTACATGGAACTCTATTCCACAGTACTACATAGAGCCATGACTCCATGGAACTCTATTCCACAGTACTACATAGAGCCATGACTCCATGGAACTCTATTCCACATTACTACATAGAGCCATGACTCCATGGAACTCTATTCCACAGTACTACATAGAGCCATGACTCCATGGAACTCTATTCCACAGTACTACATAGAGCCATGACTACATGGAACTCTATTCCACAGTACTACATAGAGCCATGACTCCATGGAACTCTATTCCACAGTACTACATAGAGCCATGACCACATGGAACTCTATTCCACAGTACTACATAGAGCCATGACTACATGGAACTCTATTCCACAGTACTACATAGAGCCATGACTCCATGGAACTCTATTCCACAGTACTACATAGAGCCATGACTCCATGGAACTCTATTCCACAGTACCACATAGAGCCATGACTACATGGAACTCTATTCCACAGTACTACATAGAACCATGACTACATGGAACTCTATTCCACAGTACTACATAGAGCCATGACTACATGGAACTCTATTCCACAGTACTACATAGAGCCATGACTCCATGGAACTCTATTCCACATCAAGTAACTACATAGAGCCAAACTCAGATTTTTAAAAACAGATAAAAATACACTCATGGAACAGCCACAGTACTGTGAAGCAACACAAATATAGACACATGCATACAAACACACAATAACATACCCACAGTACTACACACAGCCACACTCATGGAACATACCCACTATACACACACAGCCATGACTCATAACTCTATTCCACATACTACACACACATCACTAACATGGAACTATATTCCACACACACACACATCATAACATACGCACTATATACACACACATCATAACATACGCACTATATACACACACACACATCATAACATACGCACTATATACACACACACATCATAACATACGCACTATATACACACACACATCATAACATACGCACTATATACACACACATAACATACGCACTATACACACACACATCATAACATACGCACTATACACACACACATCATAACATATGCACTATATACACACACATCATAACATACGCACTATATACACACCCATCATAACATAGAGACATGACTATAACACACACATCATAACATACGACATATACACAACACACACACACACACATCATAACATACATGCACTCTATATACACACACACACACACATCATAACATACTCTATACCACACACACACATCATAACATGGAACTATATTCACACACACACATCATAACATACGCACTATATACACACACACACATCATAACATACGCACTATATACACACACATCATAACATACGCACTATATACACACACATCATAACATACGCACTATATACACACACATCATAACATACGCACTATATACACACACACACACACATCATAACATACGCACTATACACACACACACATCATAACATACCCACTATATACACACGTACACATCACAGGAGGTTGGTGACACCTTAATTGGTCGTGGTAACGACTGGAGTGGAACGTAACAAATACATCAAACACGTGGTTTCCAGGTGTTTGATACCAATTCCATTTGTAACTGTGAGGAACGACGCCGGGAGACGAGAAGCAGGTACAGGGAGAACATTTAATGAGCAATGGACATGAAACAGAAAACAGGAAACAGGACAGGCGTCTGGACCGGGGGAAGAAACAATGACATCACTGATAACTCAGGGAACAAACGGGGAAGTTACAGAAATAGGGAAGGAAATCAACAAAGGGAGGGAGTCGAGGTGAGTCCAATGAGCGCTGCTGTGTGTAATGATGGTGACAGGTGTGCGTAATGAAGGACAGCCTGGCGTCCTTGAAGACGCCAGAGAGGGAGAGCAGGGGCAGGTGTGACAGCGTCGTTCTAGCCATTATCCGCTTAGCAGACTCCTGTGGCACACAGTAGGTGGTAGTAGAGTAGAGGCCTGAAGAAACACACGTAATGTGGTGTGAATGTGTTCTAATGTTATTAAAATTGTAGAACTGCCTTCATTTTGAAGGACCCTAGGAAGTCTAGCTGCTGCCTTGGCATGAACTAATGGGGATCCATAATAAACCCCAGGAAGAGTAGCTGCTGCCTTGACAGGAACTAATGGGGATCCATAATAAACCCCAGGAAGAGTAGCTGCTGCCTTGGCAGGAACTAATGGGGATCCAAAACAAACCCCAAGAAGAGTAGCTGCTGCCTTGGCATAAATCCCCCCAGGAAGAGTAGAAGCTGCCTTGGCAGGAACTAATGGGGATCCATAATAAACCCCAGGAAGAGTAGCTGCTGTCTAAGCAGGAACTAATGGGGATCCATAATAAACCACGGGAAAAGTAGCTGCTGCCTTAGCAGGAACTAATGGGGATCCAAAACAAACCCCAAGAAGAGTAGCTGCTGCCTTGGCAGGAACTAATGGGGATCCATAATAAACCCCAGGAAGAGTAGAAGCTGCCTTGGCAGGAACTAATGGGGATCCATAATAAACCCCAGGAAGAGTAGCTGCTGCCTAAGCAGGAACTAATGGGGATCCATAATAAACCACAGGAAAAGTAGCTGCTGCCTTGGCAGGAACCAATGGGGATCCATAATAAACCACAGGAAGAGTAGCTGCTGCCTTGGCAGGAACTAATGGGGATCCATAATAAACCACAGGAAGAGTAGCTGCTGCCTTGGCAGGAACTAATGGGGATCCATAATAAACCCCAGGAAGAGTAGCTGCTGCCTAAGCAGGAACTAATGTGGATCCATAATAAACCACAGGAAAAGTAGCTGCTGCCTTGGCAGGAACTAATGGGGATCCATAATAAACCCCAGGAAGAGTAGCTGCTGCCCTGGCAGGAACTAATGGGGATCCATAATAAACCCCAGGAAGAGTAGCTGCTGCCTTGGCAGGAACTAATGGGGATCCATAATAAACCACAGGAAGAGTAGCTGCTGCCTTGGCAGGAACTAATGGGGATCCATAATAAACCCCAGGAAGAGTAGCTGCTGCCTTGGCAGGAACTAATGGGGATCCATAATAAACCCCAGGAAGAGTAGCTGCTGCCTTGGCAGGAACTAATGGTGATCCATATTAAACCCCAGGAAGAGTAGCTGCTGCCTTGGCAGGAACTAATGGGGATCCATAATAAACCACAGGAAGAGTAGCTGCTGCCTTGGCAGGAACTAATGGGGATCCATAATAAACCCCAGGAAGAGTAGCTGCTGCCTTGGCAGGAACTAATGGGGATCCATAATAAACCCCAGGAAGAGTAGCTGCTGCCTTGGCAGGAACTAATGGGGATCCATAATAAACCACAGGAAGAGTAGCTGCTGCCTTGGCAGGAACTAATGGGGATCCATAATAAACCCCAGGAAGAGTAGCTGCTGCCTTGGCAGGAACTAATGGGGATCCATAATAAACCACAGGAAGAGTAGCTGCTGCCTTGGCAGGAACTAATGGGGATCCATAATAAACCCCAGGAAGAGTAGCTGCTGCCTTGGCAGGAACTAATGGGGATCCATAATAAACCACAGGAAGAGTAGCTGCTGCCTTGGCAGGAACTAATGGGGATCCATAATAAACCCCAGGAAGAGTAGCTGCTGCCTTAGCAGGAACTAATGGGGATCCATAATAAACCGCAGGAAGAGTAGCTGCTGCCTTGACAGGAACTAATGGGGATCCATAATAAACCGCAGGAAGAGTAGCTGCTGCCTTGACAGGAACTAATGGGGATCCATAATAAACCACAGGAAGAGTAGCTGCTGCCTTGACAGGAACTAATGGGGATCCATAATAAACCACAGGAAGAGTAGCTGCTGCCTTGGCAGGAACTAATGGGGATCCATAATAAACCCCAGGAAGAGTAGCTGCTGCCTTGGCAGGAACTAATGGGGATCCATAATAAACCACAGGAAGAGTAGCTGCTGCCTTGGCAGGAACTAATGGGGATCCATAATAAACCCCAGGAAGAGTAGCTGCTGCCTTAGCAGGAATTAATGGGGATCCATAATAAACCGCAGGAAGAGTAGCTGCTGCCTTGACAGGAACTAATGGGGATCCATAATAAACCACAGGAAGAGTAGCTGCTGCCTTGACAGGAACTAATGGGGATCCATAATAAACCACAGGAAGAGTAGCTGCTGCCTTGACAGGAACTAATGGGGATCCATAATAAACCACAGGAAGAGTAGCTGCTGCCTTGACAGGAACTAATGGGGATCCATAATAAATACAAAGACAAATGTGAAACCAAGCAGACCAAATGAAACAAATTCAAATGTAACAAATAATCAAACTCTTATTGGAACTTCAGCTCAAAACTACGTGTGAAAACGCCCCAAATATACCTGGGGCGGCAGGGTAGCCTAGTGGTTAGAGCGTTGGACTAGTAACTGGAAGGTTGCAAGTTCAAACCCCCGAGCTGACAAGGTACAAATCTGTCGTTCTGCCCCTGAACAGGCAGTTAACCCACTGTTCCCAGGCCGTCATTGAAAATTAGAATTTGTTCTTAACTGACTTGCCTGGTTAAATAAAGGTCAAATAAATATTAAACTACCCAAACAAAACATTGCCTTATATGTTAATAAACCCATATGCCAAATAATACATTTGTAATCCAAAATACCAACGTGTTCAAACAAGCCCCTTAACTCCTGTCTCGCACAAAGATATTGCGTCAATCCAATCCCTTTCCTGCAGTTTGCTTAGCTTGAGGGGAAAATAAAAGCACCCATTAACACAACCATGAATGAAAACACACTAACCAGGAAAGGCAGGGAAACACTAAGCTGTCTCCAGTTCTTAAAGTTCAGGTATTTTACAATGGCTCATGAATATCAAGATAGACATGCTCCTAGCAGTTTGACCTTTCTGTCAAAGACTTTGTTTGGAGTGTTGACATTTCTATGAAGACATACAGCTACTATAATAGTCTTAGGTTATATCTCCATGTTGCTATAGCTACTATAATAGTCTTAGGTTATATCTCCATGTTGCTATAGCTACTATAATAGTCTATAATTATATAATACTATATAATGGTATTAGTTAGGTTATATATCCATGTTGCTATAGCTACTATAATAGTCTTAGGTTATATCTCCATGTTGCTATAGCTACTATAATAGTCTTAGGTTATATCTCCATGTTGCTATAGCTACTATAATAGTCTTAGGTTATATCTCCATGTTGCTATAGCTACTATAATAGTCTTAGGTTATATCTCCATGTTGCTATAGATCCTTCAGAACTATGAAGAGAATGGCCCATCTCTACCGGTGAATAACTCCCTCCCTGTGTCCCAAATGGCATCCTACATTATATATATATATATTCTCTCATTCCCCATGGGCCCTGGTTAAAATGAGTGCACTAAATAGGGAATAGGAGCCCTGGTTAAAATGAGTGCACTAAATAGCGAATATGAGCCCTGGTTAAAATGAGTGCACTAAATAGGGAATAGGGGCCCAAGGTTAAAATGAGTGCACTAAATAGGGAATAGGGGCCCAAGGTTAAAATGAGTGCACTAAATAGGGAATAGGGGCCCAAGGTTAAAATGAGTACACTAAATTGGGAATAGGGTGCCGTTTGGGACACAAGTCCTCACTCAGCTCAAGGCCTAGAAGGGATTTATTTTTGCTGAGTTCTACCACTCTTTTCCATCTTTTTCTTTCAAATGAGAAACAATTGATATTCATGTGGTTTATTTAAGGAGATGTGGATCCTCATTAAGATTGCAATAAGGTATAATTAAAAACAGTTTGTTTTGGTTGTTATAAACAGTGTGTGGAGTGCTGACTAGCCACTTTACTCATGTGGGGGAGGCTGACAACGCTCTGGTGGGTTACAGAGAAGAAAAGCGAAGTGAACAAAATCTTCACCTCTAGTTCCTATGAAAACTCTCTGTCGGACACACTAAGCCCTAAGCCAGGGATGGGCAACTTTGATAGGGGTGGGGGCCACAAAAAACAATAGAACTCATCGTGAGGGGACGCAGTGGCTCGTGGGTCTGGGTACCATCGTCAATACCCCACCACCCTCAGAGCATCTTAGCAACTCCCCTCGTGACAGAGAGAAGAATAAAGCATGTTTTAAAGTGCAGTTAGCCATCCCTGCCCTGAACCTTATTAAACACAAACTGTAATAGTAATTTTCCTTGCAGTCAAACATGATACACCTACATTTGTTGGAAAAACAAGTCTTTGACGAATACATTCCAGCGAGATATTATAATTTTGTGTCATCTCTACCAAAAACAAAGATGAGGAAAATGGCTTTAAGAGACATTTTAAGAACAGTAACTACAGAATTAAAATAACTCAAGATGGCCGCCGGTCAACTCACCACGGAACGTTGTCCTAAACCAATGGGAGTGTCAGTTGCAGTTCTGCTCACCATAACATGTTCTAGTCATTCTGATTTGATGAGCAGGATTCCTGGCATACGGGGTGGCAGGTAGCCTAGTGGTTAGCGCGTTGGACTAGTAACCGGAAGGTTGCTGGATCGAATCACTGAGCTGAAAGTCTGTTGTTCTGCCCCTGAGCAAGGCAGTTAACCCACTGTTCCCTGGGTGCTGTGGATGTTGATTAAGTCAGCCCCCCACACCTCTCTGATACAGAGGGGTTGGGTTAAATGTAGAAGACACATTTCAGTTGAATATGTTCAGTTGGACAACTGGCTCGGTATCCCCCTTTTCCTGGTACTGGTGTAAAAAGTCATTTCAATGGGATTCTCAATTGACCTGTTTTTGAAATGTTTTTTTGTTTTTGTTCTAAGACGAGGCTTAATCTGTGTCTGGGAAACCTTCCCAATGGATTCTGTGCTCACCATAACAGGTTCCTTGCTGTGTGTAGTAGCCTTGGTCACAGTCTGGGACACAGAGTCCATCTCTGAGGAGGTGAGACGGGTCAGAACACCACACACAGTCCTGCTGGCTCGGCCCTGAGCACACTGAACAGGATGCATGGCAACCTGGGGGAGAGAGAGAGAGAGAGAGAGAGAGAGAGAGAGGGGGTGAGATAGATAGATAGATAGATAGATAGATAGATAGATAGATAGATAGATAGATAGATAGATAGATAGATAGATAGATAGATAGATAGATAGATAGATAGATAGAGATAGATAGATAGATAGATAGAGAGATAGATAGATAGAGAGATAGAGAGAGAGATAGATAGATATAAATAGATGGAAGATAGATCATACACTGGATATACTGAGAGGGGGTGAGAGATCTAGATAGATAGATAGATAGATACTGATAGATAGATCTACTGTAGGATCTACTGTAGGATCTACTGTAGGATCTACTGTAGGATACACTGTAGGATATACTGTAGGATACACTGTAGGATCTATATAGAGAGGATAGACTGTAGGATATACTGTAGGATACACTGGTGGGAGGATACACTGTGGAAGGATACACTGGATAGGGATACACTGTAGGATATACTGTAGGATACTCTGTAGGATCTACTGTATGATACACTGTAGGATATACTGTAGGATATAATGAAGGATACACTGTAGGATATACTGTAGGATACACTGTAGGATATACTGTAGGATACACTGTAGGGTATACTGTAGGATACACTGTAGGATATACTGTAGGATACACTGTAGGATACACTGTAGGATATACTGTAGGATCTACTGTAGGATACACTGTAGGATACACTGTAGGATACACTGTAGGATACACTGTAGGATACACTGTAGGATACACTGTAGGATATAATGTAGGATACACTGTAGGATATACTGTAGGATCTACTGTAGGATCTACTTTCTTTCTTTGCTCTCTAATTCTCTCTTTCTCTCTTTCTTTCTTTCTTTCTTTCTCTCGGAGGACCTGAACCCTAGGATCATGCCTCAGGATTACCTGGCCTGATGACTCATTGCTGGCTCCAGTCCACCTGGTTATGCTGCTGCTCCAGTTTCAACTGTTCTGCCTGCGGCTATGGAACCCTGACCTGTTCACCGGACGTGCTACCTGTCCCAGACCTGCTGTTTTGACTTTATAAATACATTTGATTGATTGATTGATTCAGCATGTAGATCATGTGTCAAAATCATTCCACAAAGGGACGAGTGGCTGCTGGTTTTCGCTCATCCCTTGTACTTGATTGATGAATTAAGGTCACTAATTAGTTAGGATATCACCTCACCTGGTTGTCTAGGACAAAAACCCGCAGACACTCGGCCATTCGTGGACTGAGTTTGACACCCCAGATCTAAAATGTTAATTATAATCCTTAGAATCATATTACACATTTTCTGTTGCTGCAGGATTATGTTCCTGCTGTAGCAAACTGGCTCAAATTAAGATCCTACATCTGTAGGCAGAAACTCTCTCTGGATGGTGAACCAAACCAGGAAGAGAAACACGACCTCTCTCTGGATGGGGAACCGAACCAGGAAGAGAAACACGACCTCTCTCTGGATGGGGAACCAAACCAGGAAGAGAAACACGACCTCTCGCTGTATGGGGAACCAAACCAGGAAGAGAAACACGAACTCTCTCTGGATGGGGAACCAAACCAGGAAGAGAAACACGACCTCTCTCTGGATGGTGAACCAAACCAGGAAGAGAAACATAACCTCTCTCTGGATGGTGAACCAAACCAGGAAGAGAAACACGACCTCTCTCTGGATGGGGAACCAAACCAGGAGGAGAAACACGACCTCTCTCTGGATGGTGAACCAAACCAGGAAGAGAAACATAACCTCTGTCTGGATGGGGAACCAAACCAGGAAGAGAAACACGACCTCTCTCTGGATGGGGAACCAAACCAGGAAGAGAAACACGACCTCTCTCTGGATGGGGAACCAAACCAGGAAGAGAAACACGACCTCTCTCTGGATGGGGAACCAAACCAGGAGGTCACTTGGGGTGACAGGGTAGCCTAGTGGTTAGAGTGTTGGAATCGTAACCGAAAGGTTGCAAGTTCAAATCCCCGAGCTGACAAGGTACAAATCTGTTGTTCTGCCCTTGAACAGGCAGTTAACCCACTGTTCCTAGGCCGTCATTTAAAATAAGAATTTCTTCTTAACTGACTTGCCTAGTTAAATAAAGGTAAAATAAAAAACTGTGTGTGTGAGCAAGCTTATTAAACTATGTGCATATTTATGTGTGACTATAAATCTTTGTATGTGAATGTGTTTAGTATTTTAAGTATTTTAAGTCCTTGGCTGTGACCCCATCCTCAGATTTCCAATTCACACACTTGTAAAAAAATATATATATTTAACTAGGCAAGTCAGTTAAGAACAAATTCTTATTGTCAATGATGGTCTACCCGGGAACAGTGGGTTAACTGGTCTAGGAACAGTGGGTTAATTGCCTTGTTCAGGGGCAGAACGACAGATTTTTACTTTGTCAGCTCGGGATTCAATCTAGCAACCTTTCGGACACTGGACCAACGCTCTAACCACTAGGCTACCTGCTGCCTCTACACTCTAACAACTAGGCTCCTCAGCCTTCCAATCTAACCACTTGGCTAAAAAATGCCTCTACATTTAACCACTAGGCTACCTAGTCAGTTAAGAACTAACCACTTAGGCTCCTGATGCCTCTACACTCTAACAACTAGGCTACCTGCCGCCTCTACACTCTAACCACTAGGCTACCTTGCCTTGTTCAACTAGGCTACCTGCCGCCTCTTTACACTCTAACCACTAGGCTACCTATTCTACATCTAGCAACCACTAGGCTACCTGGCCCAACGCTCTAACCACTAGGCTACCTGCTGCCTCTACACTCTAACAACTAGGCTACCTGCCGCCTCTACACTCTAACCACTAGGCTACCTGCTGCCTCTACACTCTAACCACTAGGCTACCTATCGCCTCTACACTCTAACCACTAGGCTACCTGCTGCCTCTACACTCTAACAACTAGGCTACCTGCCGCCTCTACACTCTAACCACTAGGCTACCTATCGCCTCTACACTCGAACCACTAGGCTACCTGCCGCCTCTACACTCTAACCACTAGGCTACCTGCTGCCTCTACACTCTAACAACTAGGCTACCTGCCGCCTCTACACTCTAACCACTAGGCTACCTATCGCCTCTACACTCTAACCACTAGGCTACCTGCCGCCTCTACACTCTAACCACTAGGCTACCTGCTGCCTCTACACTCTAACAACTAGGCTACCTGCCGCCTCTACACTCTAACCACTAGGCTACCTATCGCCTCTACACTCGAACCACTAGGCTACCTGCCGCCCCTACACTCTAACCACTAGGCCACCTGCCGCCCCTACACTCTAACCACTAGGCTACCTGCCGCCTCTACACTCTAACCACTAGGCTACCTGTCGCCCCATTGTGTAGTGTGGAAATAGGTCAGTTCTGAGAGGGAGTGACGGCAGGGCAGTAGTTGATTCCAGTACAGCCAGAGACTTCATAAACCGGGTGTGAAGGAAGGAGAACTCTAGGGACCAAATGCAGACAGAACAATGCAGAGAGTTCTTCAAGAAAACACACACACACACAAGCATGCACACACACACACACACACACACACACACACACACACACACACACACACACACACACACACACACACACACACACACACACACACACACACACACACACACACACACACACACACACACACACACACACACACACACACACCCCATTCTGTGTGAAAAGTTTATCTCAGCTGGTAATCACGACAGTTTGAGGTACCGCAAAGGAGAGATGGACATAACAATTGACACTATTACAATTATGTGGAATAACCAATCACGAAGGGGCATCTCCAGCTGTGAAGTCTATAGAACGTTCCAGAGAACCACGCTGAATGTGGCTGTACATCAAATGTTGCAATGGTAAAACATTTGAACCAATTTGGGAATTTTGACAACATTACCGTCATTTCAACGCACTCGTCACATTATCCAGACAGCTGCATGAGGAGCAGGACCCACTGACTCAATACATTGTTCTGTTATCCAGACAGCTGCATGAGGACCAGGACCCACTGACTCAATACATTGTTCCATTATCCAGACAGCTGCATGTGGAGCAGAGCCCACTGACTCAATACATTGTTCCATTATCCAGACAGCTGCATGTGGAGCAGGACCCACTGACTCAATACATTGTTCTGTTATCCAGACAGCTGCTGGTCACTCTGAACTGATTGGGACAGCTGATGGTCACTCTGAACTGATTGGGACAGCTGATGGTCACTCTGAACTGATTGGGACAGCTGATGGTCACTCTGAACTGATTGGGACAGCTGCTGGTCACTCTCAACTGATTGGGACAGCTGATGGTCACTCTGAACTGATTGGGACAGCTGATGGTCACTCTGAACTGATTGGGACAGCTGCTGGTCACTCTGAACTGATTGGGACAGCTGCTGGTCACTCTGAACTGATTGGGACAGCTGCTGGTCACTCTGAACTGATTGGGACAGCTGCTGGTCACTCTGATTGGGACAGCTGCTGGTCACTCTGAACTGATTGGGACAGCTGCTGGTCACACTGAACTGATTGGGACAGCTGCTGGTCACTCTGAACTGATTGGGACAGCTGCTGGTCACACTGAACTGATTGGGACAGCTGCTGGTCACTCTGAACTGATTGGGACAGCTGCTGGTCACTCTGAACTGATTGGGACAGCTGCTGGTCACACTGAACTGATTGGGACAGCTGCTGGTCACTCTGAACTGATTGGGACAGCTGCTGGTCACTCTGAACTGATTGGGACAGCTGCTGGTCACTCTGAACTGATTGGGACAGCTGCTGGTCACTCTGAACAGATTGGGACAGCTCATGAGGACTCTTAAATATATGTTGACTGTAGTGGACTCTTATGTCTAAAGATGCTTTTATTTGTACCTGTGAGAGTAAAAAGAGTAAAATGTCTCTTCTCAGCACTTACAGCCAATGTTCTACTCTGAGATGCTTTTGTGGATACAGTCCCAGGCCTCCACTCAAGCCTTTTTCCATCCAGCCAGCCTGCAGATATAAAGCTTTACTTACAAAGCCTCATCTAAGGAAATAATTGAAGCTGATGAAAAATGTATCACCACATTGGAGAAAAACAAGATTCTATTTTGGGTTCTCATGGAGTGTGACAGTTGAACTAAGCTCATGAGGCATTTATAAGTTATATTCTTCATGAATCAATGGATATACAGCACCAGCTGTATACGTTTGGATACAGCTACTCATTCAAAGGTTTTTCTTTATTTTGACTATTTTCTACATTGTAGAATAATAGTGAAGACACAAAAACGATGTACATAACACATATGGAGTCATGTAGTAACCAACAAAGTGTTAAATAAGGTTTGGAAGGAGGCCCATGTACTCCCCCTAACCTGACGGTTATATCTACTATCCCCAAGGTTGGAAAGGAGGCCCATGTACTCCCCCTAACCTGACGGTTATATCTACTATCCCCAAGGTTGGAAAGGAGGCCCATGTACTCCCCCTAACCTGACGGTTATATCTACTATCCCCAAGGTTGGGAAGGGGCCTATGTACTCCCCTAACCTGACGGTTATATCTACTATCCCCAAGGTTGGAAAGGAGGCCCATGTACTCCCCTAACCTGACGGTTATATCTACTATCCCCAAGGTTTGGAAAGGAGGCCCATGTACTCCCCCTAACCTGACGGTTATATCTACTATCCCCAAGGTTGGAAAGGAGGCCCATGTACTCCCCCTAACCTGACGGTTATATCTACTATCCCCAAGGTTGGAAAGGAGGCCCATGTACTCCCCCTAACCTGACGGTTATATCTACTATCCCCAAGGTTGGAAAGGAGGCCCATGTACTCCCCCTAACCTGACGGTTATATCTACTATCCCCAAGGTTGGAAAGGAGGCCCATGTACTCCCCCTAACCTGACGGTTATATCTACTATCCCCAAGGTTGGAAAGGAGGCCCATGTACTCCCCCTAACCTGACGGTTATATCTACTATCCCCAAGGTTTGGAAGGAGGCCCATGTACTCCCCCTAACCTGACGGTTATATCTACTATCCCCAAGGTTGGAAAGGAGGCCCATGTACTCCCCTTAACCTGATGATTATATCTACTATCCCCAAGGTTGGAAAGGAGACCCATGTACTCCCCTTAACCTGATGATTATATCTACTATCCCCAAGGTTTGGAAGGAGGCCCATGTACTCCCCCTAACCTGACGGTTATATCTACTATCCCCAAGGTTGGAAAGGAGGCCCATGTACTCCCCTTAACCTGATGATTATATCTACTATCCCCAAGGTTGGAAAGGAGACCCATGTACTCCCCTTAACCTGATGATTATATCTACTATCCCCAAGGTTGGAAAGGAGGCCCATGTACTCCCCCTAACCTGACGGTTATATCTACTATCCCCAAGGTTGGAAAGGAGGCCCATGTACTCCCCCTAACCTGACGGTTATATCTACTATCCCCAAGGTTGGAAAGGAGGCCCATGTACTCCCCCTAACCTGACGGTTATATCTACTATCCCCAAGGTTGGAAAGGAGGCCCATGTACTCCCCCTAACCTGACGGTTATATCTACTATCCCCAAGGTTGGAAAGGAGGCCCATGTACTCCCCCTAACCTGACGGTTATATCTACTATCCCCAAGGTTGGAAAGGAGGCCCATGTACTCCCCTTAACCTGATGATTATATCTACTATCCCCAAGGTTGGAAAGGAGGCCCATGTACTCCCACTAACCTGACGGTTATATCTACTATCCCCAAGGTTGGAAAGGAGGCCCATGTACTCCCCCTAACCTGACGGTTATATCTACTATCCCCAAGGTTGGAAAGGAGGCCCATGTACTCCCCCTAACCTGACGGTTATATCTACTATCCCCAAGGTTGGAAAGGAGGCCCATGTACTCCCCTAACCTGACGGTTATATCTACTATCCCCAAGGTTGGAAAGGAGGCCCATGTAAAGCTGTCCTTTTACCTGACGAGTTATATACTTTCCCCAACCTGGTTATGGAAAGGAGGCCCATGTACTCCCCTAACCTGATGGTTATATCTACTATCCCCAAGGTTGGAAAGGAGGCCCATGTACTCCCCCTAACCGTCAGGTTATATCTACTATCCCCAAGGTTGGGAAGGGGGCCCATGTACTCCCCCTAACCTGACGGTTATATCTACTATCCCCAAGGTTGGAAAGGAGGCCCATGTACTCCCCCTAACCTGACGGTTATATCTACTATCCCCAAGGTTGGAAAGGAGGCCCATGTACTCCCCTTAACCTGATGATTATATCTACTATCCCCAAGGTTGGAAAGGAGGCCCATGTACTCCCCTTAACCTGATGATTATATCTACTATCCCCAAGGTTGGAAAGGAGGCCCATGTACTCCCCCTAACCTGACGGTTATATCTACTATCCCCAAGGTTGGAAAGGAGGCCCATGTACTCCCCCTAACCTGACGGTTATATCTACTATCCCCAAGGTTGGAAAGGAGGCCCATGTACTCCCCCTAACCTGGGATGAACGGTTATATCTACTATCCCCAAGGTTGGAAAGGAGGCCCATGTACTCCCCTAACCTGACGGTTATATCTACTATCCCCAAGGTTGGAAAGGAGGCCCATGTACTCCCCTTAACCTGATGATTATATCTACTATCCCCAAGGTTGGAAAGGAGGCCCATGTACTCCCCTAACCTGACGGTTATATCTACTATCCCCAAGGTTGGAAAGGAGGCCCATGTACTCCCCTAACCTGACGGTTATATCTACTATCCCCAAGGTTGGAAAGGAGGCCCATAGTCCCCTAACCTGACGGTTATATCTACTATCCCCAAGGTTGGAAAGGAGGCCCATGTACTCCCCTTAACCTGATGATTATATCTACTATCCCCAAGGTTGGAAAGGAGGCCCATGTACTCCCCCTAACCTGACGGTTATATCTACTATCCCCAAGGTTGGAAAGGAGGCCCATGTACTCCCCCTAACCTGACGGTTATATCTACTATCCCCAAGGTTGGAAAGGAGGCCCATGTACTCCCCCTAACCTGACGGTTATATCTACTATCCCCAAGGTTTGGAAGGAGGCCCATGTACTCCCCTAACCTGACGGTTATATCTACTATCCCCAAGGTTTGGAAGGAGGCCCATGTACTCCCCTTAACCTGACGATTATATCTACTATCCCCAAGGTTGGGAAGGGGGCCTATGTACTACCCCTAACCTGACGATTATATCTGGTACTACTATTCCCAAGGTTTGGAAGGAGGCCCATGTACTCTCCCTTCACAAAGGTGGTGACCCTTGTGACATAAATAATTATAGACCAATTTCTAAACTTTCTTGCCTAGCTAAAACATTAGAATCCTTGAATAATTCTTGGCTAGGAACCTTTGAAATGTATTCTACATGTACATCAGTTGGGTTTTAGACCAGGTCATAGCTCTATCTCTGCTGCATCTCTACTTGTTAATGATGTGCTTAACCGTATGGATAATCTTCATTGACCTGTCAAAGGCTTCCAATACTGTTGATCACTCACTGCTAATTCAGAGCCTTGCCTCAATTGACCTAGACCAGGCTGCGTGTAAAACTGGTTTAAAAAGGACTTGAAAGATACAACTCTACTGAACACTACTGTATCTACTGATGGGGTTAAATCAGGTTTCCTGTATATTACGAAAGGTGTCCCGCAGGGGTCGATTCTGGGTCCTGTATTTTTTTACTGTTTATATTAACAATATTGAATACCTTTCTATTGTTTTCACTATATATTTTACCTCTTGGGGATGTTATTCGAAAACATAATGTAAACTTTCACTGCTATGCGGATGACACACAGCTGTACATTTCAATGAAACATGGTGAAGCACCAAAATTGCCCTCGCTAGAAGCATGTGTTTCAGACATAAGGAAGTGGATGGCTGCAAACTTTCTACTATTAAACTCGGACAAAACAGAGATGCTTGTTCTAGGTCCCAAGAAACAAAGAGATCTTCTGTTGAATCTGACAATTAATCTTAATGGTTGTACAGTCGTCTCAAATAAAACTGTGAAGGACCTCGGCGTTACTCTGGACCCTGATCTCTGGTAATTTTGAAGAACATATCAAGACCATTTCGAGGACAGCTTTTTTCCATCTACGTAACATTGCAAAAATCAGAAACTTTCTGTCCAAAAATGATGCAGAAAAATTAATCCATGCTTTTGTCACTTCTAGGTTAGACTACTGCAATGCTCTATTTTCCGGCTACCCGGATAAAGCACTAAATAAACTTCAGTTAGTGCTAAATACGGCTGCTAGAATCCTGACTAGAACCAAAAAATTTGATCATATTACTCCAGTGCTAGCCTCTCTACACTGGCTTCCTGTCAAAGCAAGGGCTGATTTCAAGGTTTTACTGCTAACCTACAAAGCATTACATGGGCTTGCTCCTACCTACCGCTCTGATTTGGTCCTGCCGTACATACCTACATGTACGCTACGGTCACAAGATGCAGGCCTCCTAATTGTCCCTAGAATTTCTAAGCAAACAGCAGGAGGCAGGGCTTTCTCCTATAGAGCTCCATTTTTATGGAACGGTCTGCCTACCCATGTCAGAGACGCAAAGAGGTCTCAACCTTTAAGTCTTTACTGAAGACTCATCTCTTCAGTGGGTCATATGATTGAGTGTAGTCTGGCCCAGGAGTGGGAAGGTGAACGGAAAGGCTCTGGAGCAACGAACCGCCCTTGCTGTCTCTGCCTGGCCGGTTCCCCTTTTTCCACTGGGATTCTCTGCCTCTAACCCTGTTACGGGGCTGAGTCACTGGCTTGCTGGGGCTCTCTCGTGCCGTCCCTGGGGGAGGTGCAGTCACCTGGGTGGGTTGATTCACTGTTGTGGTCGGCCTGTCTGGTTTCCTCCCCCCCCCCTGGGTTGTACCGTGTCGGAGATCTTTGTGGGCTATACTGGCCTTGTCTCAGGATGGTAAGTTGGTGGTTGAAGATTTCCCTCTAGTGGTGTGGGGGCTGTGCTTTGGCAAAGTGGGTGGGGTTATATCCTTCCTGTTTGGCCCTGTCCGGGGTGTCCAGTCGGATGGGGCCACAGTGTCTCCTGACCCCTCCTGTCTCAGCCTCCAGTATTTATGCTGCAGTAGTTTATGTGTCGGGGGGCTAGGGTCAGTTTGTTTATCTGGAGTACTTCTCCTGTCCTATTACGGTGTCCTGTGTAAATCTAAGTGTGCAGTTCTCTAATTCTCTCCTTCTCTCTTTCTTTCTCTCTCTGGAGGACCTGAGCCCTAGGACCATGCCCCAGGACTACCTGACATGATGACTCCTTGCTGTCCCCAGTCCACCTGGCCATGCTGCTGCTCCAGTTTCAACTGGCCTGGGCCCTAGGACCATGTCCCAGGACTACCTGACATGAGGACTCCTTGCTGTCCCCAGTCCACCTGGCCATGCTCCTGCTCCAGTTTCAACTGTTCTGCCTTACTATTATTCAACCATGCTGGTCATTTATGAACATTTGAACATCTTGGCCACGTTCTGTTATAATCTCCACCCTGCACAGCCAGAAGGGACTGGCCACCCCACATATGCTCTCTCTAATTCTCTCTTTCTTTCTCTCTCTCGGAGGACCTGAGCCCTGGACCGTGCCCCAGGACTACCTGACATGATGACTCCTTGCTGTCCCCAGTCCACCTGACTGTGCTGCTGCTCCAGTTTAAACTGTTCTGCCTTATTATTATTTGACCATGCTGGTCATTTATGAACATTTGAACATCTTGGTCATGTTCTGTTATAATCTCTACCCGGGCCAGAAGAGGACTGGCCACCCCACATAGCCCGGTTCCTTCTAGGTTTCTTCCTAGGTTTTGGCCTTTCTAGGGAGTTTTTCCTAGCCACCGTGCTTTTACACCTGCATTGTTTGCTGTTTGGGGTTTTAGGCTGGGTTTCTGTACAGCACTTTGAGATATCAGCTGATGTACGAAGGGCTATATAAATAAATTTGATTTGATTTGATTTAAAACAAATGTAATCTCGCACTTGTATGCCGATGATACTGTTGTGTATTCTATTGCCCCCACGGTTGACCAGGCTCTATATGAACTACAGTCTGCCTTCATTGTATTACAAAAACATTGAATTGACCTGAATATAGTACTGAATGCAGATAAAACTAAGTATATGTTGTTCTCTAGGGAGGATAAAAATAACTCTGATGATTTAATGTCCTTTGGATGGTGTCCATACTGATCGTGTCCCTGCTTACAAATGTCTGGGCATCTGGATAGATGAAAAGCTGTCTTTTTAAAAAGCATATTGATGAGTTAATTAAAAAGCTGAGAACAAAAAATGGGCTTCTTCTATAGAAATAGGTCAGGCCTCTCACTAAGTAGTAGAAGGAGAGGAGAAGAGGTGAGGGGAGAAGAGGGGATGAGGACAGGATGAGTGGAGAGGAGAAGAGGTGAGAGGAGAGGAGAAGAGGGGATGATGAGAGAAGATGAGAAGAGGGGATGAGGAGAGGATGAGAGGAGGAGAGGTCCAGTCTGGAGGTAGACTGGTAATTACTGGGAGAGGTCCAGTCTGGTAATTACTGGGAGAGGTCCAGTCTGGTAATTACTGGGAGAGGTCCAGTGTGGAGTTAGTCTGGTAATTACTGGGAGAGGTCCAGTCTGGAGGTAGACTGGTAATTACTGGGAGAGGTCCAGTCTGGTAATTACTGGGAGAGATCCAGTGTGGAGGTAGACTGGTAATTACTGGGAGAGGTCCAGTCTGGTAATTACTGGGAGAGGTCCAGTCTGGAGGTAGTCTGGTAATTACTGGGAGAGGTCCAGTGTGGAGGTAGTCTGGTAATTACTGGGAGAGGTCCAGTCTGGAGGTAGTCTGGTAATTACTGGGAGAGGTCCAGTCTGGAGGTAGACTGGTAATTACTGGGAGAGGTCCAGTCTGGTAATTACTGGGAGAGTTCCAGTCTGGTAATTACTGGGAGAGGTCCAGTCTGGAGGTAGTCTGGTAATTACTGGGAGTGGTCCAGTCTGGAGGTAGTCTGGTAATTACTGGGAGAGGTCCAGTGTGGAGGTAGTCTTGTAATTACTGGGAGAGGTCCAGTGTGGAGGTAGACTGGTAATTACTGGGAGAGGTCCAGTGTGGAGGTAGACTGGTAATTACTTGGAGCGGTCCAGTCTGGTAATTACTGGGAGAGGTCCAGTCTGGTAATTACTGGGAGTGGTCCAGTCTGGTAATTACTGGGAGAAATCCAGTCTGGTAATTACTGGGAGAGGTCCAGTCTGGTAATTACTGGGAGTGGTCCAGTCTGGTAATTACTGGGAGAGATCCAGTCTGGTAATTACTGGGAGAGGTCCAGTCTGGTAATTACTGAGAGTGGTCCAGTCTGGTAATTACTGGGAGAGGTCCAGTCTGGTAATTACTGGGAGAGGTCCAGTCTGGAGGTAGACTGGTAATTACTGGGAGTGGTCCAGTCTGGTAATTACTGGGAGAAGGCCAGTCTGGTAATTACTGGGAGAGGTCCAGTGTGGAGGTAGACTGGTAATTACTGGGAGAGGTCCAGTCTGGTAATTACTGGGAGAGGTCCAGTCTGGTAATTACTGGGAGAGGTCCAGTCTGGTAATTACTAGGAGAGGTCCAGTCTGGTAATTATTGGGAGAGGTCCAGTCTGGTAATTACTGGGAGAGGTCCAGTCTGGTAATTACTGGGAGAGGTCCAGTCTGGTAATTACTGGGAGAGGTCCAGTCTGGTAATTACTGGGAGAGGTCCAGTGTGGAGGTAGACTGGTAATTACTGGGAGAGGTCCAGTCTGGTAATTACTGGGAGAGGTCCAGTCTGGTAATTACTGGGAGAGGTCCAGTCTGGTAATTACTGGGAGAGGTCCAGTCGGGTAATTACTGGGAGAGGTCCAGTGTGGAGTTAGTCTGGTAATTACTGGGAGAGGTCCAGTCTGGAGGTAGACTGGTAATTACTGGGAGAGGTCCAGTCTGGTAATTACTGGGAGAGATCCAGTGTGGAGGTAGACTGGTAATTACTGGGAGAGGTCCAGTCTGGTAATTACTGGGAGAGGTCCAGTCTGGAGGTAGTCTGGTAATTACTGGGAGAGGTCCAGTGTGGAGGTAGTCTGGTAATTACTGGGAGAGGTCCAGTCTGGAGGTAGTCTGGTAATTACTGGGAGAGGTCCAGTCTGGAGGTAGACTGGTAATTACTGGGAGAGGTCCAGTCTGGTAATTACTGGGAGAGTTCCAGTCTGGTAATTACTGGGAGAGGTCCAGTCTGGAGGTAGTCTGGTAATTACTGGGAGTGGTCCAGTCTGGAGGTAGTCTGGTAATTACTGGGAGAGGTCCAGTGTGGAGGTAGTCTTGTAATTACTGGGAGAGGTCCAGTGTGGAGGTAGACTGGTAATTACTGGGAGAGGTCCAGTGTGGAGGTAGACTGGTAATTACTGGGAGAGGTCCAGTCTGGTAATTACTGGGAGAGATCCAGTGTGGAGGTAGACTGGTAATTACTGGGAGAGGTCCAGTCTGGTAATTACTGGGAGAGGTCCGCCAAGAACCTTGGCGTGATCCTGGACAACACCCTGTCGTTCCATCAAGTCTGGAGGTAGTCTGGTAATTACTGGGAGAGGTCCAGTGTGGAGGTAGTCTGGTAATTACTGGGAGGGTCCAGTCTGGAGGTGTCTGGTAATTACTGGGAGAGGTCCAGTCTGGAGGTAGACTGGTAATTACTGGGAGAGGTCCAGTCTGGTAATTACTGGGAGAGTTCCAGTCTGGTAATTACTGGGAGAGGTCCAGTCTGGAGGTAGTCTGGTAATTACTGGGAGTGGTCCAGTCTGGAGGTAGTCTGGTAATTACTGGGAGAGGTCCAGTGTGGAGGTAGTCTTGTAATTACTGGGAGAGGTCCAGTGTGGAGGTAGACTGGTAATTACTGGGAGAGGTCCAGTGTGGAGGTAGACTGGTAATTACTTGGAGCGGTCCAGTCTGGTAATTACTGGGAGAGGTCCAGTCTGGTAATTACTGGGAGTGGTCCAGTCTGGTAATTACTGGGAGAAATCCAGTCTGGTAATTACTGGGAGAGGTCCAGTCTGGTAATTACTGGGAGTGGTCCAGTCTGGTAATTACTGGGAGAGGTCCAGTCTGGTAATTACTGGGAGAGGTCCAGTCTGGTAATTACTGGGAGAGGTCCAGTGTGGAGGTAGACTGGTAATTACTGGGAGAGGTCCAGTCTGGTAATTACTGGGAGAGGTCCAGTGTGGAGATAGACTGGTAATTACCCTCTCTCTCTCTCTCTCTCTCTCTCTCTCTCTCTCTCTCTCTCTCTCTCTCTCTCTCTCTCTCTCTCTCTCTCTCTCTCTCTCTCTCTCTCTATATATATATATATATATATCCTTCTCACCCTCTCTGTCTGCCCTTGACATACCTCTGTTTGGTAATGGATTAAGGTGTTTGGGGCAGTAGCCCTGTCATGATTAGCTTGTCTTCAGTGAGGCCATTTTTATTCATGGCACCGAGATGTCTTAGTGCCACCAGACACCTGTCTGTCTGTCTGCCTGTCTGGGTGCCCATATGCCTGCCTGCCTGCCTGCCTGCCTGCCTGCCTGCCTGCCTGCCTGTCTGTCTGTCTGTCTGTCTGTCTGTCTGTCTGTCTGTCTGTCTGTCTGTCTGTCTGTCTGTCTGTCTGTCTGTCTGTCTGTCTGTCTGTCTGTCTGTCTGTCTGTCTGTCTGTCTATTTGTCTGTCTACCTGCCCGCCCGCCTGCATGCCCGCCCGCCCGCCTGCATGTCTGTCTGTCTGTCTGTCTGTCTGTCTGTCTGTCTGTCTGTCTGTCTGTCTGTCTGTCTGTCTGTCTGTCTGTCTGTCTGTCTGTTTGTCTACCTGCCTGCCCGCCTGTCTGTCTGTCTGTCTACCTGCCCGCTCGCCTGTCTGTCTACCTGTCTGCCTGTCTGGGTGTTTGGTGTTGTACTCTTACTGCCCTAGTCCCATGCTTTACCAGTTTTGATGAATGGACTGAGAACTGCTGTTGTATAAACCATTTCCATACACAATGGAGCAACTAAATCCAAACAACTGGCCAAGAAGGTTCCCATGGGAACCAGGTCAAGGGTCATTGACTTTGACCCTTCGTCCACAGTGACCATAACATTGCATCATGCAGTAGTGATGCTAAGATAGATACTCACTGAACCCCCCCCTACACACACACACACACACACACACACACACACACACACACACACACACACACACACACACACACACACACACACACACACACACACACACACACACACACACACACACACACACACACACACATATATACATATATAAGTACTCACGCAGGCACTGTGTGTGGTCCTTGTAGGACCCAGGCTCACAGGTGGCCACGCATTGCCTGTTGTTTAATAGCAAGGACCCCCCACAGGAAGAGCATTCATAGTCTTTCTCACAGGTGGCACAGGACGACTGGCAGGCTGCAGGGAGAGAGAGGGGAGATGGGGAGGAGAGGGAAGAGGGGAGAGAGAGGGGAGGAGGGGAGGGAGAGGGAGGAGGGGAGAGAGGGGGAGGAGAGGGAGGAGGGGAGGGAGGGGGAGGAGAGGTAGGAGGGGAGGGAGGGGGAGAGGGAGGAGGGGAGGGAGAGGGAGGAGGGGAGAGGGGGGAGGAGAGGGAGGGAGGGGAGGGAGAGGGAGGAGGGGAGAGAGGGGGGAGGGAGGAGGGAGGGAGAGGGGAGGGAGAGAGGGGGAGGAGAGGGGAGAGAGGGGGAGGAGAGGGAGGAGGGAGGGAGGAGGGAGGGGGGGGTAGGGGGGAGGAGGGGGGAGGAGAGGGGAGGGAGGAGGGGAGGAGGGGAGGGGGGAGGGAGGAGAGGGGATGGAGGGGAGGAGGGGAGGGGGGGGAGGAGAGGGGAAGGGGATAGACAGAGGAGAGAGAGAGAGAAATTCAATGATTCTCTTAAACACATGCTTTATAAATAGTCCATGTTCATTGATGTCATACATGCCAAGGATCTCAACTAGAATCAGCCGTGGGACTATTTGTTCTTGAACGAATAGAAACAAACATAATTTCAAATAATTTGTTCTCTGCAAATTGACGCAAGATGCCAAAACAGATTTTGTATTTGACAAAAACATTACATTGGTACACAGTCAAATACAGTATGCCTCTCTAATTAATGAGTGGAAATACTTGGAGATAGATTTCCTAAAGTACAACAATGTTGAGCTTAACTCCTACTGATTTTACAGTCTTTAAATGTCCAAAAACTCTCATCATATTTCAGCTGATTTACACAAAGCATCAACATCAACTGTGTTCCTGCTCCCCCCCCACCCCCTATGGATTCTCAGCTGTTTCTAACACTAAAGGTTGGCTGTTAACCAAGTCGAAACCTAATTAGAACGTTCCCTAAAGTTGTTGGAACGTTCACGTTAGCTGGGATTCCATTATCATTCCAGAACATTCCGATCCTCGGGGGCCAGAATTAGGCATTTGACAAGTGATGCCTTGATCCCCGGTCTGCCCTGTAGTTGCATCCTAAATGACTCCCTATGTCCTTTAAGGTGCACTATTTCTTACCAGAGCCCGTAGGGATTAGGGTGCCGTTTGCGACGTGGTCTGTGTGTTGATGGGCAGGTAGAGCATGTCTACGGCAGGGAGGAAATATCCCCCTTCAGGCCGCCTGTGGATGTTTCAGACTGGCTTTGACTGTCATGGACTGACTCTGACTTCTGTTATGTTGACACACTGCTGTCATCCACCGAGGAGAGGAAACTACCTGTCTAAATGTGTGTGTGTGTGTGTGTGTGTGTGTGTGTGTGTGTGTGTGTGTGTGTGTGTGTGTGTGTGTGTGTGTGTGTGTGTGTGTGTGTGTGTGTGTGTGTGTGTGTGTGTGTGTGTGTGTGTGTGTGTGTGTGTGTGTGTGTGTGTGTGTGTGTGTGTGTGTGTTATCCAATCGATGACATCACTAGCATGTCATACAGTACCGTACCTGCACACACTTTCCCGTTGGCATAGAAACCACGTGGACAGGTGGACACACAGCGTCCGTCCAGAAGCAGAGCGGTAGAGTCCTTACAGCTCTCACAGTGGTCAGGTGTCCCCGAGCAAGACAGGCAGTCCCTCTGGCACTGAACTGTAACAAACACAGGACAGATACGAACACGCACACACACACACTTTTAAATTAGGTTTTATTTAACCAGGGGTGAACACATTAACACATTTTTAAATTAGGTTTTATTTAACCAGAGGTGAACACATTAAGACCTAGGTCTCATTTGCAAAATGTTCTCTGGGAAAAACACAGAAAATAAAATGACGCACAAACACATTTATAAATGTAAAAATCCCTAGCCGTTCTCCTAAACTGACCCAGAGACAACAACACATCCAAATGAAACCTTACTTGGAGATTATTCCACATGACAGGGGCCTGGTAGGAAAAGGCAGATTTACCCAACTCTGTGGATACACGTGGAGTCTCCAGCATTAACCAACTCTGTGGATACACGTGGAGTCTCCAGCATTAACCAACTCTGTGGATACACGTGGAGTCTCCAGCATTAACCAACTCTGTGGATACACGTGGAGTCTCCAGCATTAACCAACTCTGTGGATACACGTGGAGTCTCCAGCATTAACCAACTCTGTGGATACACGTGGAGTCTCCAGCATTAAACAACCCTGTGGATACACGTGGAGTCTCCAGCATTAACCAACTATGTGGATACACGTGGAGTCTCCAGCATTAACCAACTATGTGGATACACGTGGAGTCTCCAGCATTAACCAACTATGTGGATACACGTGGAGTCTCCAGCATTAACCAACTCTGTGGATACACGTGGAGTCTCCAGCATTAACCAACTCTGTGGATACACGTGGAGTCTCCAGCATTAACCAACTCTGTGGATACACGTGGAGTCTCCAGCATTAACCAACTCTGTGGATACACGAGTCTCCAGCATTAACCAACTCTGTGGATACACGTGGAGTCTCCAGCATTAACCAACTCTGTGGATACACGTGGAGTCTCCAGCATTAAACAACCCTGTGGATACACGTGGAGTCTCCAGCATTAACCAACTCTGTGGATACACGTGGAGTCTCCAGCATTAACCAACTCTGTGGATACACGTGGAGTCTCCAGCATTAACCAACTCTGTGGATACACGTGGAGTCTCCAGCATTAACCAACTCTGTGGATACACGTGGAGTCTCCAGCATTAACCAACTCTGTGGATACACGTGGAGTCTCCAGCATTAACCAACTCTTGTCAACTATTGTTGTAATCCCTGTTTATATATTTCAACAGTGATGTGTTAAGTCAATTGGTAGTGTATTGAGTAATGCTTTATAAACAAACATAGAATAATGAAGTGACCAACATGTTTTTTTAGAGAGGTCCAACCATGATAAAGGATGCAGGGGAGAGGTCCAACCATGATAAAGGAGGCAGGGGAGAGGTCCAACCAACTCCATGATACAGGATGCAGGGGAGAGGTCCAACCAACTCCATGATACAGGATGCAGGGGAGAGGTCCAACCAACTCCATGATACAGGATGCAGGGGAGAGGTCCAACCAACTCCATGATAAAGGATGCAGGGGAGAGGTCCAACCAACTCCATGATACAGGATGCAGGGGAGAGGTCCAACCAACTCCATGATACAGGATGCAGGGGAGAGGTCCAACCATGATACAGGATGCAGGGGAGAGGTCCAACCATGATACAGGATGCAGGGGAGAGGTCCAACCATGATACAGGATGCAGGGGAGAGGTCCAACCATGATACAGGATGCAGGGGAGAGGTCCAACCAACTCCATGATACAGGATGCAGGGGAGAGGTCCAACCAACTCCATGATACAGGATGCAGGGGAGAGGTCCAACCAAGATAAAGGATGCAGGGGAGAGGTCCAACCAAGATAAAGGATGCAGGGGAGAGGTCCAACCATGATACAGGATGCAGGGGAGAGGTCCAACCATGATACAGGATGCAGGGGAGAGGTCCAACCATGATACAGGATGCAGGGGAGAGGTCCAACCATGATAAAGGATGCAGGGGAGAGGTCCAACCAACTCCATGATACAGGATGCAGGGGAGAGATCCAACCAACTCTATGATAAAGGGTGCAGTGGAGAGGTCCAACCAACTCTATGATACAGGATGCAGGGGAGAGGTCCAACCAACTCCATGATACAGGATGCAGGGGAGAGGTCCAACCATGATAAAGGATGCAGGGGAGAGGTCCAACCAACTCCATGATACAGGATGCAGGGGAGAGGTCCAACCAACTCCATGATACAGGATGCAGGGGAGAGGTCCAACCATGATAAAGGATGCAGGGGAGAGGTCCAACCATGATAAAGGATGCAGGGGAGAGGTCCAACCATGATAAAGGATGTAGGGGAGAGGTCCAACCAAGATAAAGGATGCAGGGGAGAGGTCCAACCATGATAAAGGATGCAGGGGAGAGGTCCAACCAACTCTATGATAAAGGGTGCAGGGGAGAGGTCCAACCAACTCCATGATACAGGATGCAGGGGAGAGGTCCAACCATGATAAAGGATGCAGGGGAGAGGTCCAACCATGATAAAGGATGCAGGGGAGAGGTCCAACCAACTCCTTGATACAGGATGCAGGGGAGAGGTCCAACCAACTCCATGATACAGGATGCAGGGGAGAGGTCCAACCAACTCCATGATACAGGATGCAGGGGAGAGGTCCAACCAAGATAAAGGATGCAGGAGAGAGGTCCAACCATGATAAAGGATGCAGGGGAGAGGTCCAACCATGATACAGGAGGCAGGGGAGAGGTCCAACCAAGATAAAGGATGCAGGGGAGAGGTCCAACCAAGATAAAGGATGCAGGGGAGAGGTCCAACCATGATAAAGGATGCAGGGGAGAGGTCCAACCATGATACAGGAGGCAGGGGAGAGGTCCAACCAAGATAAAGGATGCAGGGGAGAGGTCCAACCAAGATAAAGGATGCAGGGGAGAGGTCCAACCATGATAAAGGATGCAGGGGAGAGGTCCAACCATGATAAAGGATGCAGGGGAGAGGTCCAACCAACTCCATGATACAGGATGCAGGGGAGAGGTCCAACCAACTCCATGATACAGGATGCAGGGGAGAGGTCCAACCAAGATAAAGGATGCAGGGGAGAGGTCCAACCATGATAAAGGATGCAGGGGAGAGGTCCAACCAAGATAAAGGATGCAGGGGAGAGGTCCAACCAACTCCATGATACAGGATGCAGGGGAGAGGTCCAACCAACTCCATGATACAGGATGCAGGGGAGAGGTCCAACCAAGATAAAGGATGCAGGGGAGAGGTCCAACCATGATAAAGGATGCAGGGGAGAGGTCCAACCAAGATAAAGGATGCAGGGGAGAGGTCCAACCAACTCCATGATACAGGATGCAGGGGAGAGGTCCAACCAAGATAAAGGATGCAGGGGAGAGGTCCAACCATGATAAAGGATGCAGGGGAGAGGTCCAACCATGATAAAGGATGCAGGGGAGAGGTCCAACCAACTCCATGATACAGGATGCAGGGGAGAGGTCCAACCAACTCCATGATACAGGATGCAGGGGAGAGGTCCAACCAAGATAAAGGATGCAGGGGAGAGGTCCAACCAACTCCATGATACAGGATGCAGGGGAGAGGTCCAACCAAGATAAAGGATGCAGGGGAGAGGTCCAACCAAGATAAAGGATGCAGGGGAGAGGTCCAACCAAGATAAAGGATGCAGGGGAGAGGTCCAACCATGATAAAGGATGCAGGGGAGAGGTCCAACCATGATAAAGGATGCAGGGGAGAGGTCCAACCAAGATAAAGGATGCAGGGGAGAGGTCCAACCAACTCCATGATACAGGATGCAGGGGAGAGGTCCAACCAACTCCATGATACAGGATGCAGGGGAGAGGTCCAACCAAGATAAAGGATGCAGGGGAGAGGTCCAACCATGATAAAGGATGCAGGGGAGAGGTCCAACCAACTCCATGATACAGGATGCAGGGGAGAGGTCCAACCAAGATAAAGGATGCAGGGGAGAGGTCCAACCATGATAAAGGATGCAGGGGAGAGGTCCAACCATGATAAAGGATGCAGGGGAGAGGTCCATCAATGATAAAGGATGCAGGGGAGAGGTCCAACCATGATAAAGGATGCAGGGGAGAGGTCCAACCATGATACAGGATGCAGGGGAGAGGTCCAACCATGATACATGATGCAGGGGAGAGGTCCAACCAACTCCATGATACAGGATGCAGGGGAGAGGTCCAACCAACTCCATGATACAGGATGCAGGGGAGAGGTCCAACCAAGATAAAGGATGCAGGGGAGAGGTCCAACCAAGATAAAGGATGCAGGGGAGAGGTCCAACCAAGATAAAGGATGCAGGGGAGAGGTCCAACCATGATAAAGGATGCAGGGGAGAGGTCCAACCATGATACAGGATGCAGGGGAGAGGTTCAACCAACTCCATGATAAAGGATGCAGGGGAGAGGTCCAACCAACTCTATGATAAAGGATGCAACACTGTCAGATGTTATAAAAACGAAGTGTGCTATGATAAATTGTGTCCAAGGGCTTGTGAACACTGGCAGCTACATTTATGTATATAATATCACCATAATCTATAAGAGTAATTCATGTAGACTGAATGATCTGTTCTCTACTATTTAATGAAAGGCCCTATTCCTATAGAAGAAGACCAACTGAATTCTTAATTTATTGACTAACTCGTCAACATGTTTTTTAAAAGATAGTTTTTCGGCAGTCCAGATGCCCAGATATTTGTTGACGGGGGACACGATCAATGGGGGCACCATCTAACGTACTAATGCACAAATCATCAGTTACATTATTGAAGATGAATTGGAAAATAACATGTACTTGGTTTTCCCAGCAGTTACTACCAAGTTCAGGTGAACCAAGGCTTTCTGCAGTAGTAAAAGCAGACTGAAGAGTTAACAGAGCCTGAGCTGACGTAGGTGGCAGTAGAGTATACAACAGTGTCACCTGTGCACAGTTGAAAGTTACAGTTTTGTACAGATAGACCAACGCTGTTAATATAAATAGTGAAAAGAACTGGACCAAGAATCGAACCCTGTGGGACACCTTTTGTTATGTCTAGAAATCCTGATTTAACACCATTAGTAAGTACACAACGTGTTCTGTCTTTTAAATAATTCTCAAACCAGCTACAAGCAGGCCGATCTAAGCCAATGGTAGAGTGTTTCTGAATAAGTAAGGTGTCAAACACAGTTTCGAATGCCTTGGACAGGTCAATGAAGAGAGCAGCACAGTGTTTCTTCATATCTAAACAATTTATGACATAATTTAAAACCATAGAAGTATCAGAGATGGTACTATGAACTGGCCTGAACCCTCACTGGTTTACATTCAGACGATATGTAGCAGTTAAAAGGGATCTAAGCTGAGTATTAATCAATAATTCCAGGATTGTTGCTCGGCAACAGAGTTTGGAAATGGGTCGCCACCTTTATGCTGAGGAAGCACATGGGCCGCCTTCCGAACTCTAGGAATAGTACTCAGTATAATTGTCAAGTTAAAAATATCTGTTAATGCTTCAGCAATCAATGGAGCAGATCAAATTAGCTGTTACTAGCTAATTTGTCCTGGGATATAAACATTGGGTTGTTATTTTACCTGAAATGCACAAGGTCCTCTGCTCTGACAATGAATCCACACATAAAACGGTCAACCAACTCATTTCTAGTCATCTCTCCTCCTTCCAGGCTTTTTCTTCTCTGGACCTTATATGGCGATTGGCAACTAACTTTCATAATAAGGTGAACTACCATGACCGACCACAGTTCATCTTTCAATCACCCACGTGATAGAAGCAAATAGAAACAACTTCTATCTTAACGCCTGGCAATGCGGACGCTCGGTGGCGAGCGCGAGCAGCGTGGGTGCAATGATTGAATAACATGTATGTGTTAAACGTATTTTGCAAAAAGCTCGTCCGGTTTGGGCAGCGTGTTAGTCTAGCTTTGGCCCAAGCATGATGTCTTGTCCTGAAGATATCTGTAGAAAAGGAGTATGCTTATCTGCCAGTGACATAGAAATAGATGGGAAATGTTCTCTGCTCCGTGGGAACATGTGCAGGAAATTAGCTGCACATGTGACTGTCCCACTGGATGTCATAAGGTGAATGCACCAATTTGTAAGTCGCTCTGGATAAGAGCGTCTGCTAAATTACTTAAATGTAATTTAAATGTAATTAACTGAACAATTATTTTTTCTCTCTGATGTCAAAAGGGGGGCTGCTAAAAAATGTTTGCTAGCAAGGGACGGGTGGGGGACGGTGGGGGACGGTGGGGACGGGTGGGACGGGTGGGGGACGGGTGGGGGACGGGTGGGGGATGGGTGGGGGACGGGTCGAATGGGTGGGGGACGGGTGGGGGACGGGTGGGACGGGTGGAATGGGTGGGACGGGTGGGGGACGGGTGGGACGGGTGGAATGGGTGGGACGGGTGGAATGGGTGGGACGGGTGGGGGACGGGTGGGACGGGTGGAATGGGTGGGACGGGTGGGGGTGGGACGGGTGGGGACGGGTGGAACGGGTGGGACGGGTGGGGACGGGTGGGACAGGTGGGACGGGTGGAACGGGTGGGGACGGGTGGAATGGGTGGGACGGCTGGGGGACGGGTGGGACAGGTGGGACGGGTGGAACGGGTGGGGGACGGGTGGAATGGGTGGGACGGGTGGGGGACGGGTGGGGGACGGCTGGGACAGGTGGGACGGGTGGGGGACGGGTGGAATGGGTGGGACGGGTGGGGGACGGGTGGGACGGGTGGGACGGGTGGGACGGGTGGAATGGGTGGGACAGGTGGGGGACGGGTGGGACGGGTGGGGACGGGTGGAATGGGTGGGACGGGTGGGGGACGGGTGGGGGACTGGTGGGACGGGTGGGACAGGTGGGGGACGGCACCAAAAATGTACCAACACTGTCTGCTGTGGCCGTTTGAATCCAAACCTTGTCTATTCAACCAGATCAGGGATGGGCAACAGGTGGGCCCTCTTGTAGATCCATGCATTTTTAATTTTTTAATGAGTTTTTAATTTAACCAGGGAAAAACACAAATGTCATCTAGGGCCAGCTCCGACTGCATGCGGGGGTTTGGATGTGGGACCTGCGAGCTTCTGCGGCCCCAAATTACGAGTTCAGATTGTTTGTGGCCCCCACCCTCATCAAAGTTGCCCGTCCCTGAAATACACGACCATATGGGGCATTAATTTCATCATACATTCATGGAGATATGAACCACTGCTACTATGATTAAAATATGGATTTATGCAAGGTTTAAGTCGTTAGCTTCCAGGCTAAATCACGACCCAGGAGAAAAATGGCACAGGCTTCAAAGGACAAAGACTACTATTGGATAGCTCTGTATGGACATAGACTACTATTGGATAGCTCTGTAAGGACAGAGTCTACTATTGGATAGCTCTGTAAGGACAGGGGCTACTATTGGATAGCTCTGTAAGGACATAGTCTACTATTGGATAGCTCTGTAAGGACATAGTCTACTATTGGATAGCTCTGTAAGGACAGAGACTACTATTGGATAGCTCTGTAAGGACAGGGGCTACTATTGGATAGCTCTGTAAGGACAGGGACTACTATTGGACAGCTCTGTAAGGACAGAGACTACTATTGGATAGCTCTGTATGGACATAGTCTACTATTGGATAGCTCTGTATGGACATAGTCTACTATTGGATAGCTCTGTATGGACATAGTCTTCTATTGGATAGCTCTGTAAGGACATAGTCTACTATTGGATAGCTCTGTATGGACATAGTCTACTATTGGATAGCTCTGTATGGACATAGTCTACTATTGGATCTGTCTGTCTGTCTGTCTGTCTGTCTGTCTGTCTGTCTGTCTGTCTGTCTGTCTGTCTGTCTGTCTGTCTGTCTGTCTGTCTGTCTGTCTGTCTGTCTGTCTGTCTGTCTGTCTGTCTGTCTGTCTGTCTGTCTGTCTGTCTGTCTGTCTGTCTGTCTGTCTGTCTGTCTGTCTGTCTCTTACATATGGACAGTATAAATGCTGTAATGATTCTGTCTCTTCGCAGCCAACTCTGCTGAGCAGGATGGTTATATCCCCCATATTCACCATATAACATTATATTGGTTGAAATAATATTGTATAATAATTTAAATGGAAAAACTCTAAGTTTTGTGTATCATGGAATTGGTACATGGAAAATCTCTTCCCAACTATTTTACAATCTAAACTCAGCAAAAAATGAAACGTCCCTTTTTCAGGACCCTGTCTTTCAAAGATAATTCATAAAAATCCAAATAACTTCACAGATCTTCATTGTAAAGGGTTTAAACACTGTTTCCCCATGCTTGTTCAATGAACCATAAACAATGAATGAACATGCACCTGTGGAACGGTCGTTAAGACACTAACAGCTTACAGGTATGATAATGATTATTATAATTACTGTGGAACGGTCGTTAAGACACTAACAGCTTACAGGTATGATAATGATTATTATAATTACTGTGGAACGGTCGTTAAGACACTAACAGCTTACAGGTATGATAATGATTATTATAATTACTGTGGAACGGTAGTTAAGACACTAACAGCTTACAGGTATGATAATGATTATTATAATTACTGTGGAACGGTCGTTAAGACACTAAAGACCTGCATTACTTTCTACCTCTCTTCCATTTGTTTTGCTGTAATTCGTTGGTTGTAAGTGTGAGTAGAGCAGACATCTGTATGTGTCTGGGTAAGCAGCATGTGTGACATAACTCCACAAGTCCTATTTACGATGTCATTTACAAACATTATACTGTTTTTAAAAAGAAATATCCACGAAAATATATATAATAATAAAAGTAGTTGTTCGGTGTATGTAGGGCCATTAGTAAATAGGTTTAGTAAATAGGTCAACTGGGATATGAATAAAGAATGAAGTAGGGTGATTTTCCAAAAAGACAGGTCTTGTTCTTTCCATGATAACTAACTATAATCATTTCAGCTCTCTTCCATCTCTCTCTCTCTCTTCCATCTCTCTCTCTCTCTTCCATATCTCTCTCTCTCTTCCATCTCTCTCTCTTCCATCTCTCTCTCTCTCTCTTCCATCTCTCTCTCTTCCATCTCTCTCTCTTCCATCTCTCTCTCTCTCTCTTCCATCTCTCTCTCTTCCATCTCTCTCTCTTCCATCTCTCTCTCTTCCATCTCTCTCTCTCTCTCTTCCATCTCTCTCTCTTCCATCTCTCTCTCTTCCATCTCTCTCTCTTCCATCTCTCTCTCTCTCTTCCATCTCTCTCTCTCCATCTCTCCTTCCATCTCTCTCTCTTCCATCTCTCTCCATCTCTCTCTCTCTCTCTTCCATCTCTCTCTCTCTCTCTCTTCCATCTCTCTCTCTCTCTCTCTCTCTCTCTCTCTCTCTCTCTCTCTCTCTCTCTCTCTCTCTCTCTCTCTCTCTCTCTCTCTCTCATCTCTCTTCCATCTCTCTCTCTCTCTCTCTCTCTCCATCTCTCTCTCTCTCTCTCTCTCTCTCTCTCTCTCTCTCTCTCTCTCTTCCATCTCTTTCTCTTCCATCTCTTCCATCTCTCTCTCTCTTCCATCTCTTTCTCTTCCATCTCTCTCTCTCTCTTCCTCTCTCTTCCATCTCTCTCTCTTCCATATCGCTCTCTCTTTCCATCTCTCTCTCTCTCCATCTCTCTCTTCCATCTCTCTCTCTTCTTCATCTCTCTCTCTCTCCATCTCTCTCTCTCTCTCCATCTCATCTCTCTCTCTCTCTCTTCCATCTCTCTCTCTCTCTCTCTCTTCCATCTCTCTCTCTCTCTCTCTCTCTCTCTCTCTCTCTCTCTCTCTCTCTCTCTCTCTCTCTCTCTCTCTCTCTCTCTCTCTCTCAATTCAATTCAAGGGGCTTTATTGGCATGGGAAACATATGTTAACATTGCCAAAGCAAGTGAAGTAGATAATAAACAAAAGTGAAATAAACAATAAAATGAACAGTAAACATTACACTCATAGAAGTTCCAAAAGAATAAAGACAATACAAATGTCATATTATATATAAAGTGTTGTAATGATGTGCAAATGGTTAAAGTACAAAAGGGAAAATGAATAAACATAAATATGTGTTGTATTTACAATGGTGTTTGTTCTTCTTGTGGTAACAGGTCACATCTTGCTGCTGTAATGTAACACTGTGGCATTTCACCCAGTAGATATGGGAGTTTATTAAAATTGGGTTTGTTTTCGAGTTCTTTGTGGACCTGTGTAATGTGAGGGAAATATGTGTCTCTAATATGGTCATACATTGGGCAGGAGGTTAGGAAGTGCATCTCAGTTTCCACCTCATTTTGTGGGCAGTGAGCACATAGCCTGTCTTCTCTTGAGAGCCATGTCTGCCTACGGTGGCCTTTCTCAATAGCAAGGCTATGCTCACTGAGTCTGTAAATAGTCAAAGCTTTCCTTAAGTTTGGGTCAGTCACAGTGGTCAGGTATTCTGCCACTGTGTACTCTCTGTTTAGGGCCAAATAGCATTCTAGTTTGCGTTGTTTTTTTGTTAATTCTTTCCAATGTGTCAAGTAATTATCTTTTTGTTTTCTCATGATTTGGTTGGGTCTAACTGTGTTGCTGATCTGGGGCTCTGTGGGACATGTTTGTGTTTGTGAATAGAGCCCCAGGACCAGCTTGCTTAGGTTCATCTCTCTGTATGTGATGGCTTTGTTATGGAAGGTTTGGGAATCTCTAGGTGGTTCACATCTCTTTTCTGGATTTTGATCATTAGCGGGTATCGGCCAAATTTCCTCTCTCTCTTCCTCTATAGCTCTCTCTCTGTCTCTGTCTCTCTTTTTTCCATCTCTCTCTCATCTCTTCCTCTATAGCTCTCTCTCATCTCTTCCTCTATAGCTCTCTCTCTCTCTCTCTCTCTGTCCTCCTTTCCTCTCCCCTCTGTTCTTTTCCTCTCTCTCTCATCTCTTCCTCTATCTCCTCCTAACTCTCTCTCTCTATCTCTCTGTGTCTGTCCTTTCCTTTCCTCTCCCCTGCTGTTCTTTTCCTCTCTCTCTCATCTCTTCCTCTCTCTCTCATCTCCTCCTATATAGCTCTTCTCTCTATCTCTCTCTGTGTCTGTCCTTTCCTTTCCTCTCCCTCTGCTGTTCTTTTTTCCTCTCTCTCTCATCTTTTCCTCTCTCCTCTCATCTCTTCCTCATATCCTCCTCTATAGCTCTCTCTTCCTCTCTGTCTCTCTCCTTTCCATCTCTCTCTCCTCTTTCTCTCTCTCTTCCTCTATAGCTCCTCCTGTCTCTGTCTCTCTTTTTTTCCATCTCTCTCTCATCTCTTCCTCTATAGCTCTCTCTCTCCTCTCTCTCATCTCTTCCTCTCTCTCTCATCTCTTCCTCTATAGCTCTCTCTCCCTATCTCTCTGTGTCTGTCCTTTTCTTTCCTCTCCCCTGCTGTTCTTTTCCTCTCTCTCTCATCTCTTCCTCTCTCTCTTCTCTTCCTATCTAGCTCTTCTCTCTATAGCTCTCTCTGTGTCTGTCTTTCTGTCCTCTCCCCTTGTTTTTTCCTCTCTCTCTCATCTCTTCCTCTCTATCTCTTCCTATATAGCTCTCTCTCTCTATCTCTCTCTGTGTCTGTCCTTTTCTTTCTCTCCCCTGCTGTTCTTTTCCTCTATAGCTCTCTCTCTCTCTCTCATCTCTTCCTCTATAGCTCTCTCTCTCTCTCTTCCTCTATAGCTCTCTCTCTCATCTCTTCCTCTATAGCTCTCTCTCTCTCTCTCATCTCTTCCTCTATAGCTCTCTCTCTCTCTCTCTCTCTCTCTCCTCTATCTCTCTCTCTCTCTCTCTCTCTCTCTCTCTCTCTCTCTCTCTCTCTCTCTCTCTCTCTCTCTCTCTCCTCTATAGCTCTCTCTCTCTCTATCTCTCTGTGTCTGTCCTTTCCTTTCCTCTCCTCTGCTGTTCTCTCTTCCTCTATAGCTCTCATCTCTTCCTCTCTCTCTCATCTCTTCCTCTATAGCTCTCTCTCTCTCTCTCATCTCTTCCTCTATAGCTCTCTCTCTCTCTCTCATCTCTTCCTCTATAGCTCTCTCTCTATCTCTCTGTGTCTGTCCTTTCCTTTCCTCTCCCCTGCTGTTCTTTTCCTCTCTCTCTCATCTCTTCCTCTCTAGCTCTCTCTCCTCCTCTCTCTCATCTCCTCTATAGCTCTCTCTCTCTGTTCTCTCTTTCTCTTCCTCTATAGCTCTTCTTTTCCTCTCTCTCTCATCTCTTCCTCTATAGCTCTCTCTCATCTCTTTCCTCTATAGCTCTCTCTCTCTCTCATCTCTTCCTCTATAGCTCTCTCTAGCTCTCTCTCTGTATCTGTCCTTTTCTTTCCTCTCCCTGCTGTTCTTTTCTCTTCCTCTCATCTCTCTCTCTCTCTTCCTCTATAGCTCTCTCTCTGTCTCTCTCTCATCTCTTCCTCTATAGCTCTCTCTCATCTTTTCTCTCTCATCTCTTCCTCTATAGCTCTCTCTCTGTCTCTGTCTCTCTTTTTTTCCATCTCTCTCTCTCTCTCTCCTCTATAGCTCTCTCTCTCTCTCTCTCATCTCTCCTCTCTCTCTCATCTCTTCCTCTATAGCTCTCTCTCTATCTCTCTGTGTCTGTCTTTCCTTTCCTCTCCCCTGCTGTTCTTTTCCTCTCTCTCTCATCTCTTCCTCTATAGCTCTCTCTCTTCCTATCTCTCTCTCTCTATCTCCTCTATGCTCTCTCTATCTCTCTCTCTCTCTCTTCCTCTATAGCTCTTCTTTCTCTCTCTCATCTCTTCTCTATAGCTCTCTCTCTCATCTCTTCCTCTATAGCTCTCTCTCTCTATCTCTCTCTGTCCTCTGTCCTTTTCTTTCCTCTCCCCTCTGTTCTTTTCCTCTTCCTCTCATCTCTTCCTCTCATCTCTTCCTCTATAGCTCTCTCTCTCTCTCTGTGTCTGTCCTTTCCTCTCCCCTCTGTTCTCTTCTCTCTCTCTCTCATCTCTTCCTCTCTCATAGCTCTCTCTATCTCTCTCTCTCTCTCTTCCTCTCTAGCTCTCTCTCTCCTCTCTCTCTCATCTCTTCCTCTATAGCTCTCTCTCTCTATCTCTCTGTGTCTTCCTTTCCTTTCTCTCTCTCTGTTCTCTTCCTCTATCTCTCATCTCTTCTCTCTCTCATCTCTTCCTCTATAGCTCTCTCTCTCTCTCATCTCTTCCTCTATAGCTCTCTCTCTCTCTCTCTCTCTCTCTCTCTCTCTCTCCTCTATAGCTCTCTCTCTCTCTCTCATCTCTTCCTCTATAGCTCTCTCTCTCTCTCTCTCTCTCTCTCTCTCTCTCTCTCTCTCTCTCTCTCTCTCTCTCTCATCTCTTCCTCTATAGCTCTCTCTCTATCTCTCTCTGTGTCTGTCCTTTCCTCTCCCTGCTGTTCTCTTCCTCTCTCTCTCATCTCTTCCTCTATAGCTCTCTCTCTCTCTCTCTCATCTCTTCCTCTATAGCTCTCTCTATCTCTCTCTCATCTCTTCCTCTATAGCTCTCTCTCTCTCATCTCTTCCTCTATAGCTCTCTCTCTCTCATCTCTTCCTCTATAGCTCTCTCTATCTCTCTCTCTGTGTCTTCCTCCTCTCTCTCTCTCTCTCTCATCTCTTCCTCTATCTCTCTCTCATCTCTTCCTCTATAGCTCTCTCTCTCTATCTCTCTCTGTGTCTGTCCTTTCCTCTCCCCTGCTGTTCTCTTCCTCTCTCTCTCATCTCTTCCTCTATAGCTCTCTCTATCTCTCTCTCATCTCTTCCTCTATAGCTCTCTCTCTCTCTCTCTCTCCTCTCTCTCTCTCTCATCTCTTCCTCTATAGCTCTCTCTCTATCTCTCTCTGTGTCTGTCCTTTCCTTTCCTCTCCCCTGCTGTTCTCTTCCTCTCTCTCTCATCTCTTCCTCTCTCTCTCTCTTCTCTCTTCTCATCTCCTCCTCTATAGCTCTCTCTGTCTCTTTCCTTTCTCATCTCTTCCTCTCTCTCTCATCTCTTCCTCTCTCTCATCTCTTCTCTCTATAGCTCTCTCTATCTCTCTCTCTCTCATCTCTTCCTCTTTAGCTCTCTCTCTCTATCTCTGTCCTCTGTCCTTTCCTTTCCTCTCCCCTGCTGTTCTCTCCCCCTCTCTCTCTCTTCCTCTCTCTCTCTCTCTCTTCTATAGATCTCTCTATCTCTCTCTCATCTCCTCCTCTATAGCTCTCTCTATCTCTCTCTCATCTCTTCCTCTATAGCTCTCTCTATCTCTCTCTCATCTCCTCCTCTATAGCTCTCTCTATCTCTCTCTCATCTCCTCAAAACTCTCTCTCTCTCTCTCATCTCTCCTCTATAGCTCTCTCATCTCTTCCTCTATAGCTCTCTCCTCTCTCTGTGTCTGTCCTTTCTCTCCCCTCTCTCTCTCTCTCATCTCTTCCTCTATAGCTCTCTCTATCTCTCTCTCATCTCTTCCTCTATAGCTCTCTCTCTCTCTCTCTCTCATCTCTCCTCTCTCTCTCATCTCTTCCTCTATAGCTCTCTCTCTCTCTCTCTCTGTGTCTGTCCTTTCCTTTCCTCTCCCTGCTGCTCTTCTCTCCTCTCTCTCTCATCTCTCTCCTCTCTCTCATCTCTTCCTCCTCTATAGCTCTCTCTCTCTCTCTCTCTCTCATCTCTTCCTCTTTAGCTCTCTCTCTCTCATCTCCTCCTCTATAGCTCTCTCTCTCTCTCTATCTCTGTGTCTGTCCTTTCCTTTCCTCTCCCCTGCTGTTCTCTCCCTCTCTCTCATCTCTTCCTCTCTCTCTCATCTCTTCTATAGATCTCTCTATCTCTCTCTCTTCCATCTCTCTCTCTCTCTCTCTCTCTCTCTCTCTCTCTCTCTCTCTCTCTCTCTCTCTCTCTCTCTCTCTCTCAATTCAATTCAAGGGGCTTTATTGGCATGGGAAACATATGTTAACATTGCCAAAGCAAGTGAAGTAGATAATAAACAAAAGTGAAATAAACAATAAAATGAACAGTAAACATTACACTCATAGAAGTTCCAAAAGAATAAAGACAATACAAATGTCATATTATATATAAAGTGTTGTAATGATGTGCAAATGGTTAAAGTACAAAGGGAAAATGAATAAACATAAATATGTGTTGTATTTACAATGGTGTTTGTTCTTCTTGTGGTAACAGGTCACATCTTGCTGCTGTAATGTAACACTGTGGCATTTCACCCAGTAGATATGGGAGTTTATTAAAATTGGGTTTGTTTTCGAGTTCTTTGTGGACCTGTGTAATGTGAGGGAAATATGTGTCTCTAATATGGTCATACATTGGGCAGGAGGTTAGGAAGTGCAGCTCAGTTTCCACCTCATTTTGTGGGCAGTGAGCACATAGCCTGTCTTCTCTTGAGAGCCATGTCTGCCTACGGTGGCCTTTCTCAATAGCAAGGCTATGCTCACTGAGTCTGTAAATAGTCAAAGCTTTCCTTAAGTTTGGGTCAGTCACAGTGGTCAGGTATTCTGCCACTGTGTACTCTCTGTTTAGGGCCAAATAGCATTCTAGTTTGCGTTGTTTTTTGTTAATTCTTTCCAATGTGTCAAGTAATTATCTTTTTGTTTTCTCATGATTTGGTTGGGTCTAACTGTGTTGCTGATCTGGGGCTCTGTGGGACATGTTTGTGTTTGTGAATAGAGCCCCAGGACCAGCTTGCTTAGGTTCATCTCTCTGTATGTGATGGCTTTGTTATGGAAGGTTTGGGAATCTCTAGGTGGTTCACATCTCTTTTCTGGATTTTGATCATTAGCGGGTATCGGCCAAATTTCCTCTCTCTCTTCCTCTATAGCTCTCTCTCTGTCTCTGTCTCTCTTTTTTCCATCTCTCTCTCATCTCTTCCTCTATAGCTCTCTCTCTCTCTCTCATCTCTTCCTCTATAGCTCTCTCTCTCTATCTCTCTGTGTCTGTCCTTTCCTTTCCTCTCCCCTGCTGTTCTTTTCCTCTCTCTCTCATCTCTTCCTCTCTCTCTCATCTCCTCCTATATAGCTCTCTCTCTCTATCTCTCTCTGTGTCTGTCCTTTCCTTTCCTCTCCCCTGCTGTTCTTTTCCTCTCTCTCTCATCTCCTCCTCTATAGCTCTCTCTTCCTCTCTCTTTCATCTCTTCCTCTCTCTCTCTCTCATCTCTTCCTCTATAGCTCTCTCTAGCTATCTCTCTGTGTCTGTCCTTTTCTTTCCTCTCCCCTGCTGTTCTTTTCCTCTTCCTCTCATCTCTTCCTCTCTCTCTTCCTCTATAGCTCTCTCTCTGTCTCTGTCTCTCTTTTTTCCATCTCTCTCTCATCTTTTCCTCTCTCTCTTCCTCTATAGCTCTCTCTCTGTCTCTGTCTCTCTTTTTCCATCTCTCTCTCATCTCTTCCTCTATAGCTCTCTCTCTCTCTCTCTCATCTCCTCCTCTCTCTCTCATCTCTTCCTCTATAGCTCTCTCTCCCTATCTCTCTGTGTCTGTCCTTTCCTTTCCTCTCCCCTGCTGTTCTTTTCCTCTCTCTCTCATCTCTTCCTCTCTCTCTCATCTCTTCCTATATAGCTCTCTCTCTCTATCTCTCTCTGTGTCTGTCCTTTCCTTTCCTCTCCCCTGCTGTTCTTTTCCTCTCTCTCTCATCTCTTCCTCTCTCTCTCATCTCTTCCTATATAGCTCTCTCTCTCTATCTCTCTCTGTGTCTGTCCTTTCCTTTCCTCTCCCCTGCTGTTCTTTTCCTCTCTCTCTCATCTCCTCCTCTATAGCTCTCTCTTCCTCTCTCTTTCATCTCTTCCTCTCTCTCTCTCTCATCTCTTCCTCTATAGCTCTCTCTAGCTATCTCTCTGTGTCTGTCCTTTTCTTTCCTCTCCCCTGCTGTTCTTTTCCTCTTCCTCTCATCTCTTCCTCTCTCTCTTCCTCTATAGCTCTCTCTCTCTCTCTCTCTCTCTCTCATCTCCTCCTCTCTCTCTCATCTCTTCCTCTATAGCTCTCTCTCTCTCTCTCTCTCTCTCTCTCATCTCCTCCTCTCTCTCTCATCTCTTCCTCTATAGCTCTCTCTCTCTCTATCTCTCTGTGTCTGTCCTTTCCTTTCCTCTCCCCTGCTGTTCTTTTCCTCTCTCTCTCATCTCTTCCTCTCTCTCTCATCTCTTCCTCTATAGCTCTCTCTCTGTCTCTCATCTCTTCCTCTATAGCTCTCTCTCTCTCTCTATCTCTCTCTCATCTCTTCCTCTATAGCTCTCTCTCTCTCTCTCATCTCTTCCTCTATAGCTCTCTCTCTCTCTCTCTCTCTCTCTCTCTCTCTCTCTCTCTCTCTCTCTCTCTCTCTCTCTCTCTCTCATCTCTTCCTCTATAGCTCTCTCTCTATCTCTCTCTGTGTCTGTCCTTTCCTCTCCCCTGCTGTTCTCTTCCTCTCTCTCTCATCTCTTCCTCTATAGCTCTCTCTATCTCTCTCTCATCTCTTCCTCTATAGCTCTCTCTATCTCTCTCTCATCTCTTCCTCTATAGCTCTCTCTCTCTCATCTCTTCCTCTATAGCTCTCTCATCTCTTCCTCTATAGCTCTCTCTCTCTATCTCTCTCTGTGTCTGTCCTTTCCTCTCCCCTGCTGTTCTCTTCCTCTCTCTCTCATCTCTTCCTCTATAGCTCTCTCTATCTCTCTCTCATCTCTTCCTCTATAGCTCTCTCTCTCTCTCTCTCATCTCTTCCTCTATAGCTCTCTCTCTATCTCTCTCTCATCTCTTCCTCTATAGCTCTCTCTCTCTCATCTCTTCCTCTATAGCTCTCTCTCTCTCTCTCTCTCTCTCTCTCTCTCTCTCTCTCTCTCTCTCTCTCTCTCTCTCTCTCTCATCTCTTCCTCTATAGCTCTCTCTCTATCTCTCTCTGTGTCTGTCCTTTCCTCTCCCCTGCTGTTCTCTTCCTCTCTCTCTCATCTCTTCCTCTATAGCTCTCTCTATCTCTTTCTCATCTCCTCCTCTATAGCTCTCTCTATCTCTCTCTCATCTCTTCCTCTATAGCTCTCTCTATCTCTCTCTCTCTCTCATCTCTTCCTCTATAGCTCTCTCTCTATCTCTCTCGGTGTCTGTCCTTTCCTCTCCCCTGCTGTTCTCTTCCCCCCCTTCTCTTCCTCTATAGCTCTCTCTATCTCTCTCTCATCTCCTCCTCTATAGCTCTCTCTATCTCTCTCTCATCTCTTCCTCTATAGCTCTCTCTCATCTCTTCCTCTATAGCTCTCTCTCTCTCATCTCTTCCTCTATAGCTCTCTCTATCTCTCTCTCATATCTTCCTCAAAACTCTCTCTATCTCTCTCTCATCTCTTCCTCTATAGCTCTCTCATCTCTTCCTCTATAGCTCTCTCTCTCTATCTCTCTCTGTGTCTGTCCTTTCCTCTCCCCTGCTGTTCTCTTCCTCTCTCTCTCATCTCTTCCTCTATAGCTCTCTCTATCTCTCTCTCATCTCTTCCTCTATAGCTCTCTCTATCTCTCTCTCATCTCCTCCTCTCTCTCTCATCTCTTCCTCTATAGCTCTCTCTCTATCTCTCTCTGTGTCTGTCCTTTCCTTTCCTCTCCCCTGCTGTTCTCTTCCTCTCTCTCTCATCTCTTCCTCTCTCTCATCTCCTCCTCTATAGCTCTCTCTTCCTCTCTCTCTCATCTCTTCCTCTTTAGCTCTCTCTCTCTCATCTCCTCCTCTATAGCTCTCTCTCTCTCTCTATCTCTGTGTCTGTCCTTTCCTTTCCTCTCCCCTGCTGTTCTCTCCCTCTCTCTCATCTCTTCCTCTCTCTCTCATCTCTTCTATAGATCTCTCTATCTCTCTCTCCATCTCTCTCTCTCTCTCTCTCTCTCTCTCTCTCTCTCTCTCTCTCTCTCTCTCTCTCTCTCTCTCTCTCTCTCTCTCAATTCAATTCAAGGGGCTTTATTGGCATGGGAAACATATGTTAACATTGCCAAAGCAAGTGAAGTAGATAATAAACAAAAGTGAAATAAACAATAAAATGAACAGTAAACATTACACTCATAGAAGTTCCAAAAGAATAAAGACAATACAAATGTCATATTATATATAAAGTGTTGTAATGATGTGCAAATGGTTAAAGTACAAAAGGGAAAATGAATAAACATAAATATGTGTTGTATTTACAATGGTGTTTGTTCTTCTTGTGGTAACAGGTCACATCTTGCTGCTGTAATGTAACACTGTGGCATTTCACCCAGTAGATATGGGAGTTTATTAAAATTGGGTTTGTTTTCGAGTTCTTTGTGGACCTGTGTAATGTGAGGGAAATATGTGTCTCTAATATGGTCATACATTGGGCAGGAGGTTAGGAAGTGCAGCTCAGTTTCCACCTCATTTTGTGGGCAGTGAGCACATAGCCTGTCTTCTCTTGAGAGCCATGTCTGCCTACGGTGGCCTTTCTCAATAGCAAGGCTATGCTCACTGAGTCTGTAAATAGTCAAAGCTTTCCTTAAGTTTGGGTCAGTCACAGTGGTCAGGTATTCTGCCACTGTGTACTCTCTGTTTAGGGCCAAATAGCATTCTAGTTTGCGTTGTTTTTTTGTTAATTCTTTCCAATGTGTCAAGTAATTATCTTTTTGTTTTCTCATGATTTGGTTGGGTCTAACTGTGTTGCTGATCTGGGGCTCTGTGGGACATGTTTGTGTTTGTGAATAGAGCCCCAGGACCAGCTTGCTTAGGTTCATCTCTCTGTATGTGATGGCTTTGTTATGGAAGGTTTGGGAATCTCTAGGTGGTTCACATCTCTTTTCTGGATTTTGATCATTAGCGGGTATCGGCCAAATTTCCTCTCTCTCTTCCTCTATAGCTCTCTCTCTGTCTCTGTCTCTCTTTTTTCCATCTCTCTCTCATCTCTTCCTCTATAGCTCTCTCTCTCTCTCTCATCTCTTCCTCTATAGCTCTCTCTCTCTATCTCTCTGTGTCTGTCCTTTCCTTTCCTCTCCCCTGCTGTTCTTTTCCTCTCTCTCTCATCTCTTCCTCTCTCTCTCATCTCCTCCTATATAGCTCTCTCTCTCTATCTCTCTCTGTGTCTGTCCTTTCCTTTCCTCTCCCCTGCTGTTCTTTTCCTCTCTCTCTCATCTCCTCCTCTATAGCTCTCTCTTCCTCTCTCTTTCATCTCTTCCTCTCTCTCTCTCTCATCTCTTCCTCTATAGCTCTCTCTAGCTATCTCTCTGTGTCTGTCCTTTTCTTTCCTCTCCCCTGCTGTTCTTTTCCTCTTCCTCTCATCTCTTCCTCTCTCTCTTCCTCTATAGCTCTCTCTCTGTCTCTGTCTCTCTTTTTTCCATCTCTCTCTCATCTTTTCCTCTCTCTCTTCCTCTATAGCTCTCTCTCTGTCTCTGTCTCTCTTTTTTCCATCTCTCTCTCATCTCTTCCTCTATAGCTCTCTCTCTCTCTCTCTCTCTCATCTCCTCCTCTCTCTCTCATCTCTTCCTCTATAGCTCTCTCTCTCTATCTCTCTGTGTCTGTCCTTTCCTTTCCTCTCCCCTGCTGTTCTTTTCCTCTCTCTCTCATCTCTTCCTCTCTCTCTCATCTCTTCCTATATAGCTCTCTCTCTCTATCTCTCTCTGTGTCTGTCCTTTCCTTTCCTCTCCCCTGCTGTTCTTTTCCTCTCTCTCTCATCTCTTCCTCTCTCTCTCATCTCTTCCTATATAGCTCTCTCTCTCTATCTCTCTCTGTGTCTGTCCTTTTCTTTCCTCTCCCCTGCTGTTCTTTTCCTCTTCCTCTCATCTCTTCCTCTCTCTCTTCCTCTATAGCTCTCTCTCTGTCTCTGTCTCTCTTTTTTCCATCTCTCTCTCATCTCTTCCTCTATAGCTCTCTCTCTCTCTCTCTCTCATCTCCTCCTCTCTCTCTCATCTCTTCCTCTATAGCTCTCTCTCTCTCTCTCTCTCTCTCATCTCCTCCTCTCTCTCTCATCTCTTCCTCTATAGCTCTCTCTCTCTATCTCTCTGTGTCTGTCCTTTCCTTTCCTCTCCCCTGCTGTTCTTTTCCTCTCTCTCTCATCTCTTCCTCTCTCTCTCATCTCTTCCTCTATAGCTCTCTCTCTGTCTCTCATCTCTTCCTCTATAGCTCTCTCTCTCTCTCTATCTCTCTCTCATCTCTTCCTCTATAGCTCTCTCTCTCTCTCTCATCTCTTCCTCTATAGCTCTCTCTCTCTCTCTCTCTCTCTCTCTCTCTCTCTCTCTCTCTCTCTCTCTCTCTCTCTCTCTCTCATCTCTTCTGTCATGTTTGTCATTTATTATCATGTCTTGTCCCTGTGCTCCCCATTCTGTTCGTTTCCCTCTGCTGGTCTTATTGGGTTCTTTCCCTCTTTCTATCCCTCTCTCTCCCCCTCCCCCTCTCACTCTCTCGCTCTCTCTTCTCTCTATCGTTCCGTTCCTGCTCCCAGCTGTTCCTATTCCCCTAATCATCATTTAGTCTTCCCACACCTGTTCCCGATCCTTTCCCCTGATTAGAGTCCCTATTTATTCCTTTGTGTTCCGTTCCTGTCCCGTCGGTTCCTTGTTTAGTATTCACCATGCTGTGATTGCGTTTCGCCCTGTCCTGTCGTGTTTTTGCTGTGATTGTGTATCGCCCTGTCCTGTCGTGTTTTTTGCCTTCATCAGATGCTGCGTGTGAGCAGGTGTCTCTGTCAACTACGGCCTGCGCCTACCCGAAGCGACCTGCAGTCTGTGGCCGCTTCTCCTGTCATTCCCCTCTACAGACTAGAGGATTTCTGTTATTCCCTGTTTGGACTTGAATAAACTCTGTTTCTGTTAAGTCGCTTTTGGGTCCTCTTTCACCTGCATGACAGAAGGAACCGACCAAGGAATGGACCCAGCGACTTCAGACGCTCGTTACACTGCCGTCAAGATCCAAGGAGCCATGCTCGGCAGACACGAGCAGGAATTGTCTGCTGCTCGCCATGCCGTGGAGAACCTGGCCGCTCAGGTTTCCGACCTCTCTGGACAGTTCCAGAGTCTACGTCTCGTGCCACCTGTTACTTCCTGGCCTGCCGAGCCTCCAGAACCTAGGGTTAATAACCCACCTTGCTACTCCGGGCAGCCCACTGAGTGCCGCTTCTTTCTCACGCAGTGTGAGATTGTGTTCTCTCTCCAACCCAACACATACTCTAGAGAGAGAGCTCGGGTTGCTTACGTCATTTCACTCCTTACTGGCCGGGCTCGAGAATGGGGCACAGCTATCTGGGAGGCAAGGGCTGATTGCTCTAACAAGTTCCAGAACTTTAAAGAGGAGATGATTCGGGTTTTTGACCGTTCAGTTTTTGGTAGGGAGGCTTCTAGGGCCCTGGCTTCATTATGCCAAGGTGAACGGTCCATAACGGATTATTCTATTGAGTTTCGCACTCTTGCTGCCTCTAGTGAGTGGAACGAGCCGGCGCTGCTCGCTCGTTTTCTGGAGGGACTCCACGCAGTGGTTAAGGATGAGATTCTCTCCCGGGAGGTTCCTTCAGATGTGGACTCTTTGATTGCTCTCGCCATCCGCATAGAACGACGGGTAGATCTTCGTCACCGGGCTCGTGGAAGAGAGCTCGCATCAACGGTGTTTCCCTGCTCCGCATCACAACCATCTCCCTCCTCTGGCTTTGAGACTGAGCCCATGCAGCTGGGAGGGATTCGCATCTCGACTAAGGAGAGGGAACGGAGGATCACCAACCGCCTGTGCCTCTATTGCGGAGTTGCTGGACATTTTGTTAATTCATGTCCAGTAAGAGGCCAGAGCCCATCAGTAAGCAGAGGGCTACTGGTGAGCGCTACTACTCAGGTCTCTTCATCTAGATCTTGTACTACTATGTCGGTCCATCTTCGCTGGACCGGTTCGGTGCTACATGCAGTGCCTTGATTGACTCTGGGGCTGAGGGTTGTTTCATGGACGAAGCATGGGTTCGGAAACATAACATTCCTTTCAGACCGTTAGACAAGCCTACGCCCATGTTTGCCTTAGATGGTAGTCATCTTCCCAGTATCAAATTTGAGACACTACCTTTAACTCTCACAGTATCTGGTAACCACAGTGAGACTATTTCTTTTTTGATTTTCCGTTCACCGTTTACACCTGTTGTTTTGGGTCATCCCTGGCTAGTATGTCATAATCCTTCTATTAATTGGTCTAGTAATTCTATCCTATCCTGGAACGTTTCTTGTCATGTGAAGTGTTTAATGTCTGCCATCCCTCCCGTTTCTTCTGTCCCTACTTCTCAGGAGGAACCTGGCGATTTGACAGGAGTGCCGGAGGAATATCATGATCTGCGCACGGTCTTCAGTCGGTCCCGAGCCAACTCCCTTCCTCCTCACCGGTCGTATGATTGTAGTATTGATCTCCTTCCGGGGACCACTCCTCCTCGAGGTAGACTATACTCTCTGTCGGCTCCCGAACGTAAGGCTCTCGAGGATTATTTGTCTGTGTCTCTTGACGCCGGTACCATAGTGCCTTCTTCTTCTCCGGCCGGGGCGGGGTTCTTTTTGTTAAGAAGAAGGACGGTACTCTGCGCCCCTGCGTGGATTATCGAGGGCTGAATGACATAACGGTTAAGAATCGTTATCCGCTTCCCCTTATGTCATCAGCCTTCGAGATTCTGCAGGGAGCCAGGTGCTTTACTAAGTTGGATCTTCGTAACGCTTACCATCTCGTGCGCATCAGAGAGGGGGACGAGTGGAAAACGGCATTTAACACTCCGTTAGGGCATTTTGAGTACCGGGTTCTGCCGTTCGGTCTCGCCAATGCGCCAGCTGTTTTTCAGGCATTAGTTAATGATGTTCTGAGAGACATGCTGAACATCTTTGTTTTTGTCTATCTTGACGATATCCTGATTTTTTCTCCGTCACTCGAGATTCATGTTCAGCACGTTCGACGTGTTCTACAGCGCCTTTTAGAGAATTGTCTCTACGTAAAGGCTGAGAAGTGCTCTTTTCATGTCTCCTCCGTTACTTTTCTCGGTTCCGTTATTTCCGCTGAAGGCATTCAGATGGATTCCGCTAAGGTCCAAGCTGTCAGTGATTGGCCCGTTCCAAGGTCACGTGTCGAGTTGCAGCGCTTTTTAGGTTTCGCTAATTTCTATCGGCGTTTCATTCGTAATTTCGGTCAAGTTGCTGCCCCTCTCACAGCTCTTACTTCTGTCAAGACGTGTTTTAAGTGGTCCGGTTCCGCCCAGGGAGCTTTTGATCTTCTAAAATAACGTTTTACGTCCGCTACTATCCTCGTTACTCCTGACGTCACTAGACAATTCATTGTCGAGGTTGACGCTTCAGAGGTAGGCGTGGGAGCCATTCTATCCCAGCGCTTCCAGTCTGACGATAAGGTTCATCCTTGCGCTTATTTTCTCATCGCCTGTCGCCATCTGAGCGCAACTATGATGTGGGTAACCGTGAACTGCTCGCCATCCGCTTAGCCCTAGGCGAATGGCGACAGTGGTTGGAGGGGGCGACCGTTCCTTTTGTCGTTTGGACAGACCATAAGAACCTTGAGTACATCCGTTCTGCCAAACGACTTAATGCCCGTCAAGCTCGTTGGGCGTTGTTTTTCGCTCGTTTCGAGTTTGTGATTTCTTACCGTCCGGGTAGCAAGAACACCAAGCCTGATGCCTTATCCCGTCTGTTTAGTTCTTCTGTGGCTTCTACTGATCCCGAGGGGATTCTTCCTTATGGGCGTGTTGTCGGGTTAACAGTCTGGGGAATTGAAAGACAGGTTAAGCAAGCACTCACGCACACTGCGTCGCCGCGCGCTTGTCCTAGTAACCTCCTTTTCGTTCCTGTTTCCACTCGTCTGGCTGTTCTTCAGTGGGCTCACTCTGCCAAGTTAGCTGGTCATCCCGGTGTTCGAGGCACTCTTGCGTCTATTCGCCAGCGCTTTTGGTGGCCGACTCAGGAGCGTGACACGCGCCGTTTCGTGGCTGCTTGTTCGGACTGCGCGCAGACTAAGTCGGGTAACTCTCCTCCTGCCGGTCGTCTCAGACCGCTCCCCATTCCTTCTCGACCATGGTCTCACATCGCCTTAGGCTTCACTACCGGTCTGCCTTTGTCTGCGGGAAGACTGTGAGAGCCGCCAATAAACGCAGGATTAAGAGTCCAAGGTATTGTTGCGGCCAGAGAGTGTGGCTTTCCACTCGCAACCTTCCTCTTACGACAGCTTCTCGTAAGTTGACTCCGCGGTTCATTGGTCCGTTCCGTGTCTCCCAGGTCGTCAATCCTGTCGCTGTGCGACTGCTTCTTCCGCGACATCTTCGTCGCGTCCATCCTGTCTTCCATGTCTCCTGTGTTAAGCCCTTTCTTCGCACCCCCGTTCGTCTTCCCTCCCCCTCCCGTCCTTGTCGAGAGCGCACCTATTTACAAGGTACATAAGATCATGGACATGCGTTCTCGGGGACGGGGTCACCAATACTTAGTGGATTGGGAGGGTTACGGTCCTGAGGAGAGGAGTTGGGTTCCGTCTCGGGACGTGCTGGACCGTTCACTCATCGATGATTTCCTCCGTTGCCGCCAGGATTCCTCCTCGAGTGCGCCAGGAGGCGCTCGGTGAGTGGGGGTACTGTCATGTTTGTCATTTATTATCATGTCTTGTCCCTGTGCTCCCCATTCTGTTCGTTTCCCTCTGCTGGTCTTATTGGGTTCTTTCCCTCTTTCTATCCCTCTCTCTCCCCTCCCCCTCTCACTCTCTCGCTCTCTCTTCTCTCTATCGTTCCGTTCCTGCTCCCAGCTGTTCCTATTCCCCTAATCATCATTTAGTCTTCCCACACCTGTTCCCGATCCTTTCCCCTGATTAGAGTCCCTATTTATTCCTTTGTGTTCCGTTCCTGTCCCGTCGGTTCCTTGTTTAGTATTCACCATGCTGTGATTGCGTTTCGCCCTGTCCTGTCGTGTTTTTGCTGTGATTGTGTATCGCCCTGTCCTGTCGTGTTTTTTGCCTTCATCAGATGCTGCGTGTGAGCAGGTGTCTCTGTCAACTACGGCCTGCGCCTACCCGAAGCGACCTGCAGTCTGTGGCCGCTTCTCCTGTCATTCCCCTCTACAGACTAGAGGATTTCTGTTATTCCCTGTTTGGACTTGAATAAACTCTGTTTCTGTTAAGTCGCTTTTGGGTCCTCTTTCACCTGCATGACATCTTCCTCTATAGCTCTCTCTCTATCTCTCTCTGTGTCTGTCCTTTCCTCTCCCCTGCTGTTCTCTTCCTCTCTCTCTCATCTCTTCCTCTATAGCTCTCTCTATCTCTCTCTCATCTCTTCCTCTATAGCTCTCTCTATCTCTCTCTCATCTCTTCCTCTATAGCTCTCTCTCTCTCATCTCTTCCTCTATAGCTCTCTCATCTCTTCCTCTATAGCTCTCTCTCTCTATCTCTCTCTGTGTCTGTCCTTTCCTCTCCCCTGCTGTTCTCTTCCTCTCTCTCTCATCTCTTCCTCTATAGCTCTCTCTATCTCTCTCTCATCTCTTCCTCTATAGCTCTCTCTCTCTCTCTCTCTC
>NC_060177.1:88924366-88931866 GCF_021184085.1 Oncorhynchus gorbuscha | reverse complement strand
TCTTCCACAGCAGTAACATGGGGAAGAGTTACAGACAGACAGACAGACAGACAGACAGACAGACAGACAGACAGACAGACAGACAGACAGACAGACAGACAGACAGACAGACAGACAGACAGACAGACAGACAGACAGACAGACAGACAGACAGACAGACAAAGGAACAGACAGACAGACAGACAGACAGACAGACAGACAGACAGACAGACAGACAGACAGACAGACAGACAGACAGACAGACAGACAGACAGACAGACAGACAGACAGACAGACAGACAGACAGACAAAGGAACAGACAGACAGACAGACAGACAGACAGACAGACAGACAGACAGACAGACAGACAGACAGACAGACAGACAGACAGACAGACAGACAGACAGACAGACAGACAGACAGACAGACAGACAGACAGACAGACAGACAGACAGACAGACAGACAGACAGACAGACAGACAGACAGAGTAACATCAATTGACTGTCTGTGTGTACTGACCTTCTCACAGGTCCTGGGTGGACAGGTGTGTGTGTGACAGCGAGACTGGCCACGATCACACACACACCTGGTGCAGCCACTCTTCTGCCACTGCTCACCATGCTGCACACACACACACACACACACACACACACACACACACACACACACACACACACACACACACACACACACACACACACACACACACACACACACACACACACACACACACACACACACACACACACACACACACACACACACATAAATACTTCATTATTTAATACATGGCTAATTTACCTCTACTTAAATTCACCGAGTATGTGCACAAAATAATCTCGAAACACACACACACACACACACACACACACACACACACACACACACACACACAACCTAACCTTAACCATTCAGAGTTAATACCTAACCTTAACCATTCAGAGTTAATACCTTAACCATTCAGAGTTAACACCTAACCTTAACCATTCAGAGTTAATACCTTAACCATTCAGAGTTAACACCTAACCTTAACCATTCAGAGTTAATACCTAACCTTAACCATTCAGAGTTAATACCTAACCTTAACCATTCAGAGTTAACACCTAACCTTAACCATTCAGAGTTAACACCTAACCTTAACCATTCAGAGTTAATACCTTAACCATTCAGAGTTAATACCTAACCTTAACCATTCAGAGTTAACACCTAACCTTAACCATTCAGAGTTAATACCTAACCTTAACCATTCAGAGTTAACACCTAACCTTAACCATTCAGAGTTAACACCTAACCTTAACCATTCAGAGTTAATACCTAACCTTAACCATTCAGAGTTAATACCTGACCTTAACCATTCAGAGTTAATACCTTAACCATTCAGAGTTAACACCTAACCTTAACCATTCAGAGTTAATACCTAACCTTAACCATTCAGAGTTAATACCTAACCTTAACCATTCAGAGTTAATACCTTAACCATTCAGAGTTAATACCTTAACCATTCAGAGTTAATACCTAACCTTAACCATTCAGAGTTAATACCTTAACCATTCAGAGTTAATACCTAACCTTAACCATTCAGAGTTAATACCTTAACCATTCAGAGTTAATACCTTAACCATTCAGAGTTAATACCTAACCTTAACCATTCAGAGTTAATACCTTAACCATTCAGAGTTAATACCTAACCTTAACCATTCAGAGTTAATACCTTAACCATTCAGAGTTAATACCTAACCTTAACCATTCAGAGTTAATACCTTAACCATTCAGAGTTAATACCTAACCTTAACCATTCAGAGTTAATACCTAACCTTAACCATTCAGAGTTAATACCTTAACCATTCAGAGTTAATACCTAACCTTAACCATTCAGAGTTAATACCTAACCTTAACCATTCAGAGTTAATACCTAACCTTAACCATTCAGAGTTAATACCTTACCTTAACCATTCAGAGTTAATACCTTAACCATTCAGAGTTAATACCTTAACCATTCAGAGTTAACACCTTAACCATTCAGAGTTAATACCTAACCTTAACCATTCAGAGTTAATACCTTAACCATTCAGAGTTAATACCTAACCTTAACCATTCAGAGTTAATACCTTAACCATTCAGAGTTAATACCTAACCTTAACCATTCAGAGTTAATACCTTAACCATTCAGAGTTAATACCTTAACCATTCAGAGTTAATACCTAACCTTAACCATTCAGAGTTAATACCTTAACCATTCAGAGTTAATACCTAACCTTAACCATTCAGAGTTAATACCTTAACCATTCAGAGTTAATACCTTAACCATTCAGAGTTAATACCTAACCTTAACCATTCAGAGTTAATACCTAACCTTAACCATTCAGAGTTAATACCTTACCTTAACCATTCAGAGTTAATACCTTAACCATTCAGAGTTAATACCTTAACCATTCAGAGTTAACACCTTAACCATTCAGAGTTAATACCTAACCTTAACCATTCAGAGTTAATACCTAACCTTAACCATTCAGAGTTAATACCTTAACCATTCAGAGTTAACACCTAACCTTAACCATTCAGAGTTAATACCTAACCTTAACCATTCAGAGTTAATACCTTAACCATTCAGAGTTAACACCTAACCTTAACCATTCAGAGTTAACACCTAACCTTAACCATTCAGAGTTAACACCTAACCTTAACCATTCAGAGTTAACACCTAACCTTAACCATTCAGAGTTAATACCTAACCTTAACCATTCAGAGTTAATACCTAACCTTAACCATTCAGAGTTAATACCTTAACCATTCAGAGTTAATACCTTAACCATTCAGAGTTAACACCTAACCTTAACCATTCAGAGTTAACACCTAACCTTAACCATTCAGAGTTAACACCTAACCTTAACCATTCAGAGTTAACACCTAACCTTAACCATTCAGAGTTAACACCTAACCTTAACCATTCAGAGTTAATACCTAACCTTAACCATTCAGAGTTAACACCTAACCTTAACCATTCAGAGTTAATACCTAACCTTAACCATTCAGAGTTAATACCTTAACCATTCAGAGTTAACACCTAACCTTAACCATTCAGAGTTAACACCTAACCTTAACCATTCAGAGTTAACACCTAACCTTAACCATTCAGAGTTAACACCTAACCTTAACCATTCAGAGTTAATACCTAACCTTAACCATTCAGAGTTAATACCTAACCTTAACCATTCAGAGTTAACACCTAACCTTAACCATTCAGAGTTAATACCTTAACCATTCAGAGTTAACACCTAACCTTAACCATTCAGAGTTAACACCTAACCTTAACCATTCAGAGTTAATACCTAACCTTAACCATTCAGAGTTAATACCTTAACCATTCAGAGTTAACACCTAACCTTAACCATTCAGAGTTAATACCTAACCTTAACCATTCAGAGTTAACACCTAACCTTAACCATTCAGAGTTAACACCTAACCTTAACCATTCAGAGTTAACACCTAACCTTAACCATTCAGAGTTAATACCTAACCTTAACCATTCAGAGTTAACACCTAACCTTAACCATTCAGAGTTAATACCTAACCTTAACCATTCAGAGTTAACACCTAACCTTAACCATTCAGAGTTAACACCTAACCTTAACCATTCAGAGTTAACACCTAACCTTAACCATTCAGAGTTAACACCTAACCTTAACCATTCAGAGTTAATACCTAACCTTAACCATTCAGAGTTAATACCTTAACCATTCAGAGTTAACACCTAACCTTAACCATTCAGAGTTAACACCTAACCTTAACCATTCAGAGTTAATACCTAACCTTAACCATTCAGAGTTAATACCTAACCTTAACCATTCAGAGTTAACACCTAACCTTAACCATTCAGAGTTAATACCTTAACCATTCAGAGTTAATACCTAACCTTAACCATTCAGAGTTAACACCTAACCTTAACCATTCAGAGTTAATGACCTAACCTTAACCATTCAGAGTTAACACCTAACCTTAACCATTCAGAGTTAATACCTAACCTTCAGAGTAACCATTCAGAGTTAACACCTAACCTTAACCATTCAGAGTTAACACCTAACCTTAACCATTCAGAGTTAATACCTAACCTTAACCATTCAGAGTTAATACCTAACCTTAACCATTCAGAGTTAACACCTAACCTTAACCATTCAGAGTTAATACCTTAACCATTCAGAGTTAACCAACCTTCCATTCAGAGTTAATACCTAACCTTAACCATTCAGAGTTAATACCTAACCTTAACCATTCAGAGTTAACACCTAACCTTAACCATTCAGAGTTAATACCTTAACCATTCAGAGTTAATACCTACCTTAACCATTCAGAGTTAATACCTAACCTTAACCATTCAGAGTTAACACCTAACCTTAACCATTCAGAGTTAATACCTTAACCATTCAGAGTTAACCATTCAGAGTTAATACCTAACCTTAACCATTCAGAGTTAATACCTAACCTTAACCATTCAGAGTTAACACCTAACCTTAACCATTCAGAGTTAACACCCATAAATACCTTAACCATTCAGAGTTAACACCTAACCTTAACCATTCAGAGTTAACACCTAACCTTAACCATTCAGAGTTAACACCTAACCTTAACCATTCAGAGTTAACACCTAACCTTAACCATTCAGAGTTAACACCTAACCTTAACCATTCAGAGTTAATACCTAACCTTAACCATTCAGAGTTAATACCTAACCTTAACCATTCAGAGTTAACACCTAACCTTAACCATTCAGAGTTAATACCTTAACCATTCAGAGTTAATACCTAACCTTAACCATTCAGAGTTAATACCTTAACCATTCAGAGTTAACACCTAACCTTAACCATTCAGAGTTAACACCTAACCTTAACCATTCAGAGTTAATACCTAACCTTAACCATTCAGAGTTAATACCTAACCTTAACCATTCAGAGTTAACACCTAACCTAACCCTTAACCATTCAGAGTTAACACCTAACCTTAACCATTCAGAGTTAATACCTAACCTTAACCATTCAGAGTTAACACCTAACCTTAACCATTCAGAGTTAACACCTAACCTTAACCATTCAGAGTTAATACCTAACCTTAACCATTCAGAGTTAATACCTAACCTTAACCATTCAGAGTTAACACCTAACCTTAACCATTCAGAGTTAATACAACCATTCAACCTTAACCATTCAGAGTTAATACCTAACCTTAACCATTCAGAGTTAACACCTAACCTTAACCATTCAGAGTTAATACCTTAACCATTCAGAGTTAATACCTAACCTTAACCATTCAGAGTTAATACCTAACCTTAACCATTCAGAGTTAACACCTAACCTTAACCATTCAGAGTTAACACCATTCAGAGTTAACCTAACCTTAACCATTCAGAGTTAATACCTAACCTTAACCATTCAGAGTTAATACCTAACCTTAACCATTCAGAGTTAACACCTAACCTTAACCATTCAGAGTTAATACCTAACCTTAACCATTCAGAGTTAATACCTTAACCATTCAGAGTTAACACCTAACCTTAACCATTCAGAGTTAACACCTAACCTTAACCATTCAGAGTTAACACCTAACCTTAACCATTCAGAGTTAATACCTAACCTTAACCATTCAGAGTTAATACCTAACCTTAACCATTCAGAGTTAACACCTAACCTTAACCATTCAGAGTTAATACATTCAGAGTTAACACCTAACCTTAACCATTCAGAGTTAATACCTTAACCATTCAGAGTTAACACCTAACCTTAACCATTCAGAGTTAACACCTAACCTTAACCATTCAGAGTTAATACCTAACCTTAACCATTCAGAGTTAATACCTAACCTTAACCATTCAGAGTTAACACCTAACCTTAACCATTCAGAGTTAATACCTAACCTTAACCATTCAGAGTTAATACCTAACCTTAACCATTCAGAGTTAACACCTAACCTTAACCATTCAGAGTTAACACCTAACCTTAACCATTCAGAGTTAATACCTTAACCATTCAGAGTTAACACTAACCTTAACCATTCAGAGTTAACACCTAACCTTAACCATTCAGAGTTAATACCTAACCATTCAAGTTAACACCTAACATTCAGAGTTAACACCTAACCTTAACCATTCAGAGTTAACACCTAACCTTAACCATTCAGAGTTAACACCTAACCTTAACCATTCAGAGTTAATACCTAACCTTAACCATTCAGAGTTAATACCTTAACCATTCAGAGTTAACACCTAACCTTAACCATTCAGAGTTAACACCTAACCTTAACCATTCAGAGTTAATACCTAACCTTAACCATTCAGAGTTAATACCTAACCTTAACCATTCAGAGTTAACACCTAACCTTAACCATTCAGAGTTAATACCTTAACCATTCAGAGTTAATACCTAACCTTAACCATTCAGAGTTAATACCTTAACCATTCAGAGTTAACACTAACCTTAACCATTCAGAGTTAACACCTAACCTTAACCATTCAGAGTTAATACCTAACCTTAACCATTCAGAGTTAATACCTAACCTTAACCATTCAGAGTTAATACCTAACCTTAACCATTCAGAGTTAATACCTAACCTAACCATTCAGAGTTAACACCTAACCTTAACCATTCAGAGTTAATACCTTAACCATTCAGAGTTAATACCTAACCTTAACCATTCAGAGTTAATACCTAACCTTAACCATTCAGAGTTAACACCTAACCTTAACCATTCAGAGTTAATGACTAACCTTAACCATTCAGAGTTAACACCTGACCTTAACCATTCAGAGTTAATACCTTAACCATTCAGAGTTAATACCTTAACCATTCAGAGTTAACACCTTAACCATTCAGAGTTAATACCTAACCTAACCATTCAGAGTTAATACCTTAACCATTCAGAGTTAATACCTAACCTTAACCATTCAGAGTTAATACCTTAACCATTCAGAGTTAATACCTAACCTTAACCATTCAGAGTTAATACCTTAACCATTCAGAGTTAATACCTAACCTTAACCATTCAGAGTTAATACCTTAACCATTCAGAGTTAACACCTAACCTTAACCATTCAGAGTTAACACCTAACCTTAACCATTCAGAGTTAATACCTAACCTTAACCATTCAGAGTTAACACCTAACCTTAACCATTCAGAGTTAACACCTTAACCATTCAGAGTTAATACCTAACCTTAACCATTCAGAGTTAATACCTAACCTTAACCATTCAGAGTTAATACCTTAACCATTCAGAGTTAATACCTAACCTTAACCATTCAGAGTTAATACCTAACCTTAACCATTCAGAGTTAACACCTAACCTTAACCATTCAGAGTTAATACCTTAACCATTCAGAGTTAATACCTAACCTTAACCATTCAGAGTTAATACCTTAACCATTCAGAGTTAACACCTAACCTTAACCATTCAGAGTTAACACCTAACCTTAACCATTCAGAGTTAACACCTAACCTTAACCATTCAGAGTTAATACCTAACCTTAACCATTCA
>NC_060177.1:88899366-88919366 GCF_021184085.1 Oncorhynchus gorbuscha | reverse complement strand
ACCCGTTCTACTTGGGACTGGACGCGAGGCTCGACCTGTTCTACTTGGGACTGGACGCGAGGCTCGACCCGTTCTACTTGGGACTGGACTTGACTCGAGGCTCGACCCATTCTACTTGGGACTGGACGCGAGGCTCGACCCGTTCTACTTGGGACTGGACTTGAGACTTGAACCTCGTGACTTGAGTCTTGCTTGTGACTCGAATAATAGCGACTTGGTCCCATCTCTGGTTAGTCTATGAATCATGTGACAAATAAAATGCGATTTGTTTTGAACATTCTTGTCAACTGCGATATAAAATACATTTTTCCTGTGAACCCTGCCGGGTGCTCGTGCGTCCACCCATGGTATATCAGTACATTCATAACAATGTATGTAAACATTACAAAACGTTCTTTATTTTTTTCTCCCCTAATTTTGTGACATCTAATTGGCAGTTACAATCTTGTCCCATCGCCGCAACTCCCGTACGGACTCGGGAGAGGCGAAGGTCGAGAGCCATGCGTCTTCAGAAACACAACCCCGCCAAGCCCCACTGCTTCTCGACACACTGCTAGATTAACCAGGAAGCCAGCCGCACCAATGTGTTGGAGAAAACACCGTACAGCTGGCGAACGAAGTCAGCTTGCAGGCTCCCGGCCCGCCACAAGGAGTTACTAGAGCGAGATGGGACAAGAAAATCTCACCTTAGACCACTGTGCCACTCAGGAGGCCACACCTGGTCTTATTTTCAATCAAATAAGCCATACAAAAAGGCCACACCTGGTCTGCTTCATGCTTTATTATTGCACGGTTTTGGCGAGGGGTGCAAAGAAAAAGCCATATCTCGGACTGGCCAATAAAAATAAAAGATTAAGATGGGTAAAAGAACACAGACACTGGACAGAGGAACTCTGCCTTGAAGGCCAGCATCCCAGAGTCACCTATTCACTGTTGACGTTGAGACTGGACAGAGGAACTCTGCCTAGAAGGCCAGCATCCCGGAGTCGCCTCTTCTCTGTTGTCGTTGAGACTGGACAGAGGAACTCTGCCTAGAAGGCCAGCATCCCAGAGTCAACTCTTCACTGTTGACATTGAGACTGGACAGAGGAACTCTGCCTAGAATGCCAGCATCCCGGAGTCGCCTCTTCACTGTTGACGTTGAGACTGGACAGAGGAACTCTGCCTAGAAGGCCAGCATCCCGGAGTCGCCTCTTCACTGTTGACATTGAGACTGGACAGAGGAACTCTGCCTAGAAGGCCAGCATCCCGGAGTCGCCTCTTCACTGTTGACGTTGAGACTGGACAGAGGAACTCTGCCTAGAAGGCCAGTATCCCGGAGTCGCCTCTTCACTGTTGACGTTGAGACTGGACAGAGGAACTCTGCCTAGAAGGCCAGCATCCTGGAGTCGCCTCTTCACTGTTGACGTTGAGACTGGACAGAGGAACTCTGCCTAGGTAGTGGGTTCGATCCCCGGGACCACCCATACGTAGAATGTATGCACACATGACTGTAAGTCGCTTTGGATAAAAGCGTCTGCTAAATGGCATATATATATATATATATATAGAAGGCCAGCATCCTGGAGTCGCCTCTTCACTGTTGACATTGAGACTGGACAGAGGAACTCTGCCTAGAAGGCCAGCATCCTGGAGTCGCCTCTTCACTGTTGACGTTGAGACTGGACAGAGGAACTCTGCCTAGAAGGCCAGCATCCTGGAGTCGCCTCACTTCAGACTGTTGACGTTGAGACTGGACAGAGGAACTCTGCCTAGAAGGCCAGCATCCTGGAGTCGCCTCTTCACTGTTGACGTTGAGACTGGACAGAGGAACTCTGCCTAGAAGGCCAGCATCCTGGAGTCGCCTCTTCACTGTTGACGTTGAGACTGGACAGAGGAACTCTGCCTAGAAGGCCAGTATCCTGGAGTCGCCTCTTCACTGTTGACGTTCAGACTGGTGTTTTACGGGTACTATTTAATGAAGTTGCCAGTTGAGGACTTGTGAGGCGTCTGTTTCTCAAACTAGAAATTCTAATGTACTTGTCCTCTTGCTCAGTTGTGCACCGGGGCCTCCCACTCCTCTTTCTATTCTGGTTAGAGACAGTTTGCGCTGGTCTGTGAAGGGAGTAGCACACAGTTTTTTTTTCGAGATCTTCAGTTTCTTGGCAATTTCTCGCATGGAACAGCCTTCATTTTTCAGAACACGAATAGACGGACGAGTTTCAGAAGAAAGTGCTTTGTTTCTTGCCATTTTGATCCTGTAATCGAACCCACAAATGCTGATGCTCCAGGTACTCAAACTAGTCTAAAGAAGGCCAGTTTTATTGCTTCTTAAATTAGCACAGCAGTTATCAGCTGTACTAACATTATTAAGGGTTTTCTAATGATCAATTAGCTTTTAAAAAATGATAAACTTGGATTAGCTAACACAACGTGCCATTGGAACACAGGAGTGATGGTTGCTGATAATATCTACCTATGTAGATATTCCATTAGAAATCTGCTGTTTCCAGCTACAATAGTCATTTACAACATTAACAATATCTACACTGTATTTCTAATGGACAAAAAATGTGCTGTTCTTTAAAAACTAAGGACATTTCGAAGTGACCCCTAACCTTTGAACGGTAGTGTACAGTTGAAGACGGAAGTTTACATACACCTTTACATACACCTACATTGAAACTCAGTTTATCATAATTCCTGACATTAAATCCTAGTACAAATGTCCTGTCTTAGGTCAGTTAGGATCACCATTTTATTTTAAGAATGTGAAATATCAGAATAATAGTATTAGAATGATTGATTCCCAGTGTGTCAGAAGTTTACATACCCTCAATTAGTATTTGGTAGCATTGCCTTTAAATTGTTTAACTTGGGTCAAACGTTTCGGGTAGGCTTCCACAAGCTTCCCACAATACGTTGGGTGAATTTTGTCCCATTCCTCCTGGTGTAACTGAGTCACGTTTGTAGGCCTCCTTGCTCGCGCACACTTTTTCAGTTATGCCCACAAATTTTCTATGGAATGGAGGTCAAGGCTTTGTGATGTCCACTCCAATACCTTGACTTTGTTGTCCTTAAGCCATTTTGCCACGACTTTGGAAGTGTGCTTGGGGTCATTGTCCATTTGGAAGAACCATTTGCAACCAAGCTTTAACTTACTGACTGATGTCTTGAGATGTTGCTTCAATATATCAACATAATTTTCCTACCTTATGATGCCATCTATTTTGTGAAGTGCACCAGTCCCTCCTGCAGCAAATCACCCCCACAACATGATACTGCCACCCCCAAGCTTCACAGTTGGGATGGTGTTCTTCGGCTTGCAAGCCTCCCCCTTTTTCCTCCAAACATAACAATGGTCATTATGACCAAACAGTTCTATTTTTGTTTCATCAGACCAGAGGACATTTCTTCAAAAAGTACGACCTTTGTCCCCATGTGCAGTTGCAAACCATAGTCTGGCTTTTTTATGTCAGTTTTGGAGCAGTGGCTTCTTCCTTGCTGAGCGGTCTTTCAGGTTATGTCGATATAGGACTCGTTTACCTGTGGAAATAGATACTTTTGTACCTGTTTCCTCCAGCATCTTCACAAGGTCCCTTTCTGTTGTTCTGGGATTGATTTGCACTTTTTGCACCAAAGTATGTTCATCTCTAGGAGACAGAACTCGTCTCCTTCCTGAGTGGTATGACGGCTGCGTGGTCCCATGGTGTTTATACTTGCGTAATATTGTTTGTACAGATGAACGTGGTACCTTCAGGCATTTGGAAATTGCTCCCAAGGATGAACCAGATTTGTGGAGGTCTACCATTTTTTTAAACAATTTTTTTTTCGGAAGTCTTGGCTGATTTCTTTAGATTTTCATGATGTCAAGCAAAGAGGCACTGAGTTTGAAGGTAGGCCTTGAAATACATCCACAGGTACACCTCCAATTGACTCAAATTATGTCAATTAGCCTATCAAAAGCTTCTAAAGCCATGACATCATTTTTTGTCATTTTCCAAGTTGTTTAAAGGCACAGTCAACTTAGTGTATGTAAACTTCTGACCCACTGGAATTGTGATACAGTGAATTATAAGAGAAATAATCTGTCTGTAAACAATTGTTGGAATAATGACTTGTCATGCACCAAGTAGATGTCCTCACCATATATATACAGTGCCTTGCGAAAGTATTCGGCCCCCTTGAACTTTGCGACCTGTTGCCACATTTCAGGATTCAAACATAAAGATATAAAACTGTATTTTTTTGTGAAGAATCAACAACAAGTGGGACACAATCATGAAGTGGAATGACATTTATTGGATATTTCAAACTTTTTTAACAAATCAAAAACTGAAAAATTGAGCGTGCAAAATTATTCAGCCCCTTTACTTTCAGTGCAGCAAACTCTCTCCAGAAGTTCAGTGAGGATCTCTGAATGATCCAATGTTGACCTAAATGACTAATGATGATAAATACAATCCACCTGTGTGTAATCAAGTCTCCGTATAAATGCACCTGCACTGTGATAGTCTCAGAGGTCCGTGGAAAGTGCAGAGAGCATCATGAAGAACAAGGAACACACCAGGCAGGTCCGAGATACTGTTGTGAAGAAGTTTAAAGCCGGATTTGGATACAAAAAGATTTCCCAAGCTTTAAACATCCCAAGGAGCACTGTGCAAGTGATAATATTGAAATGGAAGGAGTATCAGACCACTGCAAATCTACCAAGACCTGGCCGTCCCTCTAAACTTTCAGCTCATACAAGGAGAAGACTGATCAGAGATGCAGCCAAGAGGCCCATGATCACTCTGGATGAACTGCAGAGATCTACAGCTGAGGTGGGAGACTCTGTCCATAGGACAACAATCAGTCGTATATTGCACACATCTGGCCTTTATGGAAGAGTGGCAAGAAGAAAGCCATTTCTTAAAGATATCCATAAAAAGTGTTGTTTAACGTTTGCCACAAGCCAGCTGGGAGACACACCAAACATGTGGAAGAAGGTGCTCTGGTCAGATGAAACCAAAATTGAACTTTTTGGCAACAATGCAAAACGTTATGTTTGGCGTAAAAGCAACACAGCTCATCACCCTGAACTCACCATCCCCACTGTCAAACATGGTGGTGGCAGCATCATGGTTTGGGCCTGCTTTTCTTCAGCAGGGACATGGAAGATGGTTAAAATTGATGGGAAGATGGATGGAGCCAAATACAGGACCATTCTGGAAGAAAACCTGATGGAGTCTGCAAAAGACCTGAGACTGGGACGGAGATTTGTCTTCCAACAAGACAATGATCCAAAACATAAAGCAAAATCTACAATGGAATGGTTCAAAAATAAACATATCCAGGTGTTAGAATGGCCAAGTCAAAGTCCAGACCTGAAACCAATCGAGAATCTGTGGAAAGAACTGAAAACTGCTGTTCACAAATGCTCTCCATCCAACCTCACTGAGCTCGAGCTGTTTTGCAAGGAGGAATGGGAAAAGATTTCAGTCTCTCGATGTGCAAAACTGATAGAGACATACCCCAAGCGACTTACAGCTGTAATCGCAGCAAAAGGTGGCGCTACAAAGTATTAACTTAAGGGGGCTGAATAATTTTGCACGCCCAATTTTTCAGTTTTTGATTTGTTAAAAAAGTTTGAAATATCCAATAAATGTCGTTCCACTTCATGATTGTGTCCGACTTGTTGTTGATTCTTCACAAAAAATACAGTTTTATATCTTTATGTTTGAAGCCTGAAATGTGGCAAAAGGTCGCAAAGTTCAAGGGGGCCGAATACTTTCGCAAGGCACTGTATATAAATCCATATCAACCCATATTGTTGTCTGTCTTTGAATGTAGGTCTGCGATGTAGTCAGCCAGGCAAAGACGCTGGAAAGAAATCACACCTGAAGTTGAGGTGAGATCTTTATAGGATTTACAGCGTCAGATTTGTAATAGCAAAGGGAATTCCCAGTTCAGGCGCTAACTAGCTATGTAGCCGCCAAGCGTAGCGCTGCAGGGGGCAAACCACAACATATAAATAATATAACTGACAGACATCAGCTAACCTTTTGAAGTCCTCAGGCAACGGCTCAAACAGACTCCGAGTCTGGCAGGCTTTCCCCAAGGGTTGGCAACAGTATTACACATCATATTATGCCAACCACAGTACAGGCAATACCGCCCCTCTGCCTAGCTCTGGTCCCTGCCTGAAAGAGTATGGCTTCTATTGGATTCAATTTCGCCATTTTGATGACAGATGACCTGGATCTGTTGTGGCTTTGGAGGCCATTTTGAGGTGTTATACTGGAAAGTAAAGCAGAGTTGGTATGAAACTTACCTCCACTGCGGACACACTTGGGACAGCAGTCTCCGGTGGGGGTGAAGGCAGTCTGGTCTGGGGGGCAGGTGAGAGGAGGACAGGGTCTCTGTCTACAGGATACACTACCCCCAGAACACACACACACCTGGCACTGGGGGGCACTCCACTGACTGTCATGCTGTGGATGGGTGGATGGTGGGGAGGGAGGGAGGGAGTCATGTTTACTGTTCATTTTTATTGTTTATTTCACTTTTGTATATTATCTACCTCACTTGCTTTGGCAGTGTTAACATATGTTGGCCATGCCAATAAAGCCCCTTGAATTGAATTGAAATGAGAGTGGGAGACACAGACAGACAGACAGACAGACAGACAGACAGACAGACAGACAGACAGACAGACAGACAGACAGACAGACAGACAGACAGACAGACAGACAGACAGACAGACAGACAGACAGACAGACAGACAGACAGACAGACAGACAGACAGACAGACAGACAGACAGACAGACAGACAGACAGACAGACAGACAGACAGACAGACAGACAGACAGACAGACAGACAGAGAATGAAAATGTAATCTTGACCGCTATCTGTAATCTATAAATCTCTAATCCAGTGTAATGTAATCTATCTGTAATCTATACATCTCTACTCCAGTGTAATGTAATCTATCTGTAATCTATACATCTCTACTCCAGTGTAATGTAATCTATCTGTGTAATGTAATCTATCTGTAATCTATACATCTCTACTCCAGTGTAATGTAATCTATCTGTAATCTATACATCTCTACTCCAGTGTAATGTAATCTATCTGTAATCTATAAATCTCTACTCCAGTGTATTGTAATCTATCTGTAATCTATAAATCTCTACTCCAGTGTAATGTAATCTATCTGTAATCTATAAATCTCTAATCCAGTGTAATGTAATCTATCTGTAATCTATAAATCTCTACTCCAGTGTAATGTAATCTATCTGTAATCTATAAATCTCTAATCCAGTGTAATGTAATCTATCTGTAATCTATAAATCTCTACTCCAGTGTTTGACCTTCCTAGCCCCAATCTAAAATAAATGTTGAACACAACCTTCAGTAAATAACAACATAAATCATTACTCTGCCACATATACCCGAATACAGTTTAATCTCCTCTCCCCTTCACCAACCCACAGAGAGCTTTTGGAAGACCCAGGCAGACCCTCTAAAGAAACACGAGTTCCCTGCCTCAGGAGTAGAGCCTTGTGAAAAGTGTGAAAGACACTTGATGCTTCAGAGACACCAATGGAATCCTAAACCTCAGGCCAAAGTGGCTTGTTAGGAAGCTTGTTCTACCTAAAAAAGATTGGCCGCCAGCCAGCTCTCTCTTGTTGCTCCCAAATGGCACACTATTCACTACATACAGTAGTGCACCACCAAGGGCCCTTAGGGTTCTGGTCAAAAGTAGTGCACTAAACAGAGAATAGGGTGTGATTTGGGACAAAGGCTCTGTGTGAGATGGCGAAAGAGGAGAAGCTAACAAGAAAGAGATTGTGTGTTGATAGGGGAGAGGGGAGAGGGGAGAGTTAGAGGGGAGAGGGTTAGAGGGGAGAGGAGAGAGGAGAGAGTTAGAGGGGAGAGGGGAGAGGAGAGAGGGGGAGAGGGGAGAGGAGAGAGGGTTAGAGGAGAGAGGAGAGAGTTAGAGGGGAGAGGAGAGAGGGGAGAGTTAGAGGGGAGAGGAGAGAGGGGAGAGTTAGAGGGGAGAGGAGAGAGGAGAGAGGGTTAGAGGAGAGAGGAGAGAGGGTTAGAGGAGAGAGGAGAGAGGAGAGGGGAGAGTTAGAGGGGAGAGGAGGGGAGAGAGGAGAGAGGAGAGAGGAGAGGGGAGAGGAGAGAGGGTTAGAGGAGAGAGGAGAGAGGAGAGGAGGGGAGAGAGGAGAGAGGAGAGAGGAGAGAGGAGAGGGGAGAGGAGAGAGTTAGAGGGGAGAGGAGAGAGGGTTAGAGGAGAGAGGAGAGAGGGTTAGAGGAGAGAGGAGAGAGGAGAGGGGAGAGTTAGAGGGGAGAGGAGTGGAGAGAGGAGAGAGGAGAGAGGAGAGGGGAGAGGAGAGGGGAGAGGGGAGAGGAGAGAGGGTTAGAGGAGAGAGGAGAGAGGGTTAGAGGAGAGAGGAGAGAGGAGAGGGGAGAGTTAGAGGGGAGAGGAGGGGAGAGAGGAGAGAGGAGAGAGGGAGAGTTAGAGGGGAGAGGGGAGAGGGGAGAGTTAGAGGGGAGAGGAGAGAGGAGAGAGGGTTAGAGGAGAGAGGAGAGAGGAGAGGGGAGAGGAGGGGAGAGAGGAGAGAGGAGAGGGGAGAGGGGAGAGGAGAGAGTTAGAGGGGAGAGGAGAGAGGGTTAGAGGAGAGAGGAGAGAGGGTTAGAGGAGAGAGGAGAGAGGAGAGGGGAGAGTTAGAGGGGAGAGGAGGGGAGAGAGGAGAGAGGAGAGGGGAGAGGAGAGGGGAGAGGGGAGAGGGGAGAGGAGAGAGGGTTAGAGGAGAGGAGAGGGAGAGGAGAGAGGAGAGAGGGTTAGAGGATAGGAGAGGGAGAGGGGAGAGGAGAGAGGGTTAGAGGAGAGGAGAGGGGAGAGGAGAGAGGAGAGAGGGTTAGAGGAGAGGAGAGGAGAGAGGAGAGAGGAGAGGGGAGAGGAGAGAGGAGAGAGGAGAGGAGAGAGGAGAGGGGAGAGGAGAGGGGAGAGGAGAGAGGGTTAGAGGAGAGAGGAGAGAGGGTTAGAGGAGAGAGGAGAGGGGAGAGTTAGAGGGGAGAGGAGAGGAGAGAGGAGAGAGGAGAGGGGAGAGGAGAGAGTTAGAGGGGAGAGGAGAGAGGGTTAGAGGAGAGAGGAGAGAGGAGAGGGGAGAGTTAGAGGGGAGAGGAGAGAGGGTTAGAGGAGAGAGGAGAGAGGAGAGGGGAGAGGAGGAGAGGACAGAGGAGGGGAGAGAGGAGAGAGGAGAGAAGAGAGGGTTAGAGGAGAGAGGAGAGAGGAGAGGGGAGAGGAGAGGACAGATGAGGGGAGAGGAGAGAGGAGAGGGGACAGAGGAGAGAAGAGGAGACAGAGGAGAGGAGAGGAGAGGAGAGGAGAGGAGAGGAGAGGAGAGGAGAGGAGAGGAGAGGAGAGAGGAGGGGAGAGGAGAGAGGAGAGAAGAGGGGACAGAGGAGAGAAGAGGGGACAGAGGAGAGGAGAGGAGAGGAGAGAGAGAGGAGAGGAGAGGAGAGGAGAGGAGAGGAGAGGAGAGGAGAGGAGAGGAGAGGAGAGGGAGAGGAGAGGAGAGAAGAGGGGAGGAGAGGGGAGAGGAGAGGAGAGAGGAGGGGAGAGGAGAGGAGAGAGGAGGGGAGAGGAGAGAGGAGAGAAGAGGGGACAGGAGAGGAGAGGAGAGGAGAGGAGAGGAGAGGAGAGGAGAGGAGAGGAGAGGAGAGGAGAGGAGAGGAGAGGAGAGGAGAGGAGAGGAGAGGAGAGGAGAGGAGAGGAGAGGAGAGGAGAGGAGAGGAGAAGACAGATGTTTTCTCTGGTCCTCCACAGTGGACCGTATCACCTACTGACCCCATAAACAGCCTCTTTATGCTGACAAGAGCCCTGGGAGGAGGGTAGGCACTCTGGACAACACTGGTTGGGAGGGATCCTCAACCGCTCTCCCTGGGGAGACACACAGACAGAATACAGTATCAGTTCCCTGTAGTTGACAACCATGTTAATGCAGGATGGAAAGAGAACTGTGAATGGCTCTTCTCCTTTGGTCTATTTTTATAACCCTTTAGTGAAAAATACAATAAAACAGGAACATATAGAGACAGATTCATTCAAACAGAACTGAAGACAAAATGTGATCTGTGGTCAAAAGGTCGATTCTATTTCAATTACAGTCAATTCAGGAAAATCCAACTCCATTTCTCTTAAAGGCCATGTTGGGTAAAATGCCAGTTTATCTCTGTTCTTTCTTAGTCAGGTCAGTAAATAAATATCAATTACGGTCCCATTCTCATTTGCTTCTAACAGTACCAAAAATTAGAACAGGTCTCGGTAGAAATAGTTTTAGTTACTTAGCACCGGGGTCCTGGAATTCTCTCCTGAACATTTTAAAATGTGATGATCTAGTTTCTCCTGAACATTTTAAAATGTGATGATCTAGTTTCGTTGGTGGAGTTTAAACACTTGAGCAATGTACAGTCGTGAGAATGACACAAATATGAATTTCCACAAAGTTTGCTGCTTCAGTGTCTTTAGATATTTTTGTCAGATGTTACTATGGAATACTGAAGTATAATTACAAGCATTTCATAAGTGTCAATGGCTTCTATTGACAATTACATGAAGTTGATGCAGAGTAAATATTTACATTTACATTTACATTTAAGTCATTTAGCAGACGCTCTTATCCAGAGCGACTTATTTACAGTGTTGACCCTTCTTTTTCAAGACCTCTGCAATCCGCCCTGGCATGCTGTCAATTAACTTCTGACCCCAGTCCTCAGCAGTCCAATCCCTGTACCTTTTGCACAATATCAGTCTGTCCCTGATGTTTTTCCTGGAGAGAAGTAGCTTCTTTGCTGCGCTTCTTGACACCAGGCCATCCTCCAAAAGTCTTGCCTCACTGTGCTTGCAGATGCTCTCCCACCTGCCTGCTGCCATTCCTGAGTAAGCTCTGTACTGGTGGTGCCCCGATCCTTTCAACTGAATCAACTTTAGGAGATGGTCCTGGCGCTTGCTGGACTTTATTGGGTGCCCTGAAAGCCTTCTTCACAACAATTGAACCGTTCTCCTTGACGTTCTTGATGATCCGATAAGTGGTTGATTTAGGTGCAATCTTACTGGCAGCAATAAACTTGCCAGGTGAAGCCCCTTTTGTGCAAAGCAATGATGACGACACATGTTTCCTTGCAGGTAACCATGGTTGACAGAGGAAGAACAATGATTCCAAGGACCACCCTCCTTTTGAAGCTTCCAGTCTGTTATTCAAACTCAATCAGCATGACAGAGTGATCTCCAGCCTTGTCCTCGTCAACACTCACAGCTGTGTTTATGAGATAATCACTGACATGATGTCAGTTGGTCCTTTTGTGGCAGGGCTGAAATGCAGTGGACATGTTTTTTGGGGAGATTCAGTTAATTTGCATGGCAAATAGGGACTTAATTGCAATTAATCTGATCACTCTTCATAACATTCTGGAGTATATGCAAATTGCCATCATACAAACTGAGGCAGCAGACTTTGTGAAAATTAATTTTCGTGTCATTCTCAAAACTTTTGGCCACGACTGTATATATCATAGAATAGTGTAATTGTTTTTAGGCCAGCTGTTTTTAGTCCAGATGTTTGGGTTTTTAATGTAACGTGTTATTGTTGTACTGTATGTGTGTTAATAGTGTTGTTTAATGTTGTGTTAGTGTATGTAGGTTGTTTTGTCTGAAACGTTGTTCCCCCTGCTGCTATTGGACCAGGTCTCTCTTGGAAAAGAGATGTTATCTCAATGAGAAAAACCTGTATAAATAAAGATTAAACAATAAACTTCAAATGATTTTCGATGACGAAAATGTTGAATTGGAATTTGGTTAAATTCCTAAATTGATTGGAATTGAAACGAGCAGATATACTGGGTGTTCTAGAGAAAGAGTGAACTACCTCCCCCATCTCTCCTCATCATTCTGTCTTTCTAGGGTGAACTACCTCCCCCATCTCTCCTCATCATTCTGTCTTTCTAGGGTGAACTACCTCCCCCATCTCTCCTCATCATTCTGTCTTTATAGTGTGAGCTACCTCCCCCATCTCTCCTCATCATTCTGTCTTTCTAGGGTGAACTACCTCCCCCATCTCTCCTCATCATTCTGTCTTTCTAGGGTGAACTACCTCCTCCATCTCTCCTCATCATTCTGTCTTTCTAGTGTGAACTACCTCCCCCATCTCTCCTCATCATTCTGTCTTTCTAGTGTGAACTACCTCCCCCATCTCTCCTCATCATTCTGTCTTTCTAGGGTGAACTACCTCCCCCATCTCTCCTCATCATTCTGTCTTTCTAGGGTGAACTACCTCCCCATCTCTCCTCATCATTCTGTCTTTCTAGTGTGAACTACCTCCCCATCTCTCCTCATCATTCTGTCTTTCTAGGGTGAACTACCTCCCCCATCTCTCCTCATCATTCTGTCTTTCTAGGGTGAACTACCTCCTCCATCTCTCCTCATCATTCTGTCTTTCTAGTGTGAACTACCCCCCATCTCTCCTCATCATTCTGTCTTTCTAGGGTGAACTACCTCCCCATCTCTCCTCATCATTCTGTCTTTCTAGGGTGAACTACCTCCCCCATCTCTCCTCATCATTCTGTCTTTCTAGGGTGAACTACCTCCCCATCTCTCCTCATCATTCTGTCTTTCTAGGGTGAACTACCTCCCCCATCTCTCCTCATCATTCTGTCTTTCTAGGGTGAACTACCTCCCCCATCTCTCCTCATCATTCTGTCTTTCTAGGGTGAACTACCTCCCCCATCTCTCCTCATCATTCTGTCTTTCTAGGGTGAACTACCTCCCCATCTCTCCTCATCATTCTGTCTTTCTAGGGTGAACTACCTCCCCATCTCTCCTCATCATTCTGTCTTTCTAGGGTGAACTACCTCCCCCATCTCTCCTCATCATTCTGTCTTTCTAGGGTGAACTACCTCCTCCATCTCTCCTCCTGCGTCACCCCATCATTCTGTCTTTCTAGGGTGAACTACCTCCCCCATCTCTCCTCATCATTCTGTCTTTCTAGTGTGAACTACCTCCCCCATCTCTCCTTCTGCGTCACCCCATCATTCTGTCTTTCTAGGATGAACTACCTCCCCCATCTCTCCTCATCATTATGTCTTTCTAGTGTGAACTACCTCCCCCATCTCTCCTCATCATTCTGTCTTTCTAGTGTGAACTACCTCCCCCATCTCTCCTCATCATTCTGTCTTTCTAGGGTGAACTACCTCCCCCATCTCTCCTCATCATTCTGTCTTTCTAGTGTGAACTACCTCCCCCATCTCTCCTCATCATTCTGTCTTTCTAGTGTGAACTACCTCCCCCATCTCTCCTCCTGCGTCACCTCATCATTCTGTCTTTCTAGGGTGAACTACCTCCCCCATCTCTCCTCCTGCGTCTCCTCATCATTCTGTCTTTCTAGTGTGAACTACCTCCCCCATCTCTCCTCATCATTCTGTCTTTCTAGTGTGAACTACCTCCCCCATCTCTCCTCCTGCATCACACATCATCATTCTGTCTTTCTAGGGTGAACTACCTCCCCCATCTCTCCTCCTGCATCACACATCATCATTCTGTCTTTCTAGGGTGAACTACCTCCCCCATCTCTCCTCCTGCATCACACATCATCATTCTGTCTTTCTAGTGTGAACTACCCCATTTCTCCTCCAGCATCACATCATCATTCTGTCTTTCTAGGGTGAACTACCCCATCTCTCCTCCTGCGTCACCTCATCATCCTGTCTTTCTAGGGTGAACTACCCCATCTCTCCTCCTGCGTCACCTCATCATCCTGTCTTTCTAGGGTGAACTACCCCATCTCTCCTCCTGCGTCACCTCATCATCCTGTCTTTCTAGGGTGAACTACCTCCCCCATCTCTCCTCCTGCATCACATCATCATTCTGTCTTTCTTTTCTTATTCTAACCCTCAGCTGAAAAATACCAACAAATGGACATGGATTACAGAGAACAGAGAGGAATGAGGGACAGAGAACAGAGAGGACAGAGAACAGAGAGGAATGAGGGACAGAGAACAGAGAGGACAGAGAACAGAGAGGAATGAGGGACAGAGAACAGAGAACAGAGAGGAATGAGGGACAGAGAACAGAGAGGACAGAGAACAGAGAACAGAGAGGAATGAGGGACAGAGAACAGAGAACAGAGAGGACAGATAACAGAGAGGAATGAGGGACAGAGAACAGAGAGGAATGAGGGACAGAGAACAGAGAGGACAGAGAACAGAGAGGAATGAGGGACAGAGAACAGAGAGGAATGAGGGACAGAGAACAGAGAGGACAGAGAACAGAGAGGAATGAGGGACAGAGAACAGAAAGGACAGAGAACAGAGAGGAATGAGGGACAGAGAACAGAGAGGACAGAGAACAGAGAGTAATGATGGACAGAGAACAGAGAACAGAGAGGACAGATAACAGAGAGGAATGAGGGACAGAGAACAGAGAACAGAGAGGACAGATAACAGAGAGGAATGAGGGACAGAGAACAGAGAGGAATGAGAGGACAGAGAACAGAGAACAGAGAGGACAGATAACAGAGAGGAATGAGGGACAGAGAACAGAGAACAGAGAGGACAGATAACAGAGAGGAATGAGGGACAGAGAACAGAGAGGACAGAGAACAGAGAGGAATGAGGGACAGAGAACAGAGAGGACAGAGAACAGAGAGGAATGAGAGGACAGAGAACAGAGGACAGAGAGGACAGAGAACAGAGAGGAATGAGGGACAGAGAACAGAGAGGACAGAGAACAGAGAGTAATGATGGACAGAGAACAGAGAGTAATGAGGGACAGAGAACAGAGAGGACAGAGAACAGAGAGGACAGAGAACAGAGAGGAATGAGGGACAGAGAACAGAGAGGACAGAGAACAGAGAGGACAGAGAACAGAGAGGAATGAGGGACAGAGAACAGAGAGGACAGAGAACAGAGAGGACAGAGAACAGAGAGGACAGAGAACAGAGAGGACAGAGAACAGAGAGGACAGAGAACAGAGAGGACAGAGAACAGAGAGGAATGAGGGACAGAGAACAGAGAGGACAGAGAACAGAGAGGACAGAGAACAGAGAGGACAGAGAACAGAGAGGAATGAGGGACAGAGAACAGAGAGGACAGAGAACAGAGAGGACAGAGAACAGAGAGGAATGAGGGACAGAGAACAGAGAGGACAGAGAACAGAGAGGAATGAGGGACAGAGAACAGAGAGGACAGAGAACAGAGAGTAATGATGGACAGAGAACAGAGAGGAATGAGGGACAGAGAACAGAGAGGACAGAGAACAGAGAGGAATGAGGGACAGAGAACAGAGAGGACAGAGAACAGAGAGGAATGAGGCACAGAGAAGAGAGAACAGAGAGGACACAGAACAGAGAGGAATGAGGGACAGAGAACAGAGAGGACAGAGAACAGAGAGGATGAGGGACAGAGAACAGAGGAATGAGGGACAGAGAACAGAGGAATGAGGGACAGAGAACAGTGAGGACAGAGAACAGAGAGGAATGAGGGACAGAAAACAGAGAGGACAGAGAACAGAGAGGAATGAGGGACAGAGAACAGAGAACAGAGAGGAATGAGGGACAGAGAACAGAGAGGAATGAGGGACAGAGAACAGAGAGGACAGAGAACAGAGAGGAATGAGGGACAGAGAACAGAGAGGACAGAGAACAGAGAGGAATGAGGGACAGAGAACAGAGAGGAATGAGGGACAGAGAACAGAGAGGACAGAGAACAGAGAGGAATGAGGGACAGAGAACAGAGAGGACAGAGAACAGAGAGGAATGAGGGACAGAGAACAGAGAGGACAGAGAACAGAGAGGAATGAGGGACAGAGAACAGAGAACAGAGAGGACAGAGAACAGAGAGGAATGAGGGACAGAGAACAGAGAGGACAGAGAGCAGAGAGGAATGAAGGACAGAGAACAGAGAACAGAGAGGACAGAGAACAGAGAGGAATGAGGGACAGAGAACAGAGAGGACAGAGAACAGAGAGGATGAGGGACAGAGAACAGAGAGGACAGAGAACAGAGAGGAATGAGGGACAGAGAACAGAGAACAGAGAGGAATGAGGGACAGAGAACAGAGAGGAATGAGGGACAGAGAACAGAGAGGAATGAGGGACAGAGAACAGAGAACAGAGAGGAATGACTGACAGAGAACAGAGAACAGAGAGGAATGAGGGACAGAGAACAGAGAACAGAGAGGAATGAGGGACAGAGAACCGAGAATGGAGAGGAATGAGGGACAGAGAACAGAGAGGAATGAGGGACAGAGAACAGAGAGGAATGAGGGACAGAGAACAGAGAGGAATGAGGGACAGAGAACAGAGAGGAATGAGAGACAGAGAACAGAGAGGACAGAGAACAGAGAGGAATGATGGACAGAGAACAGAGAGGACAGAGAACAGAGAGGAATGAGGGACAGAGAACAGAGAGGAATGAGGGACAGAGAACAGAGAGGAATGAGGGACAGAGAACAGAGGAATGAGGGACAGAGAAAAGAGGAATGAGGGACAGAGAACAGAGAGGAATGAGGGACAGAGAACAGAGAACAGAGAGGAATGAGGGACAGAGAACAGAGAACAGAGAGGAATGAGGGACAGAGAACAGAGAGGACAGAGAGGAATGAGGGACAGAGAACAGAGAGAACAGAGAGGAATGAGGGACAGAGAACAGAGAACAGAGAGGAATGAGGGACAGAGAACAGAGAACAGAGAGGAATGAGGGACAGAGAACAGAGAGGAATGAGGGACAGAGAACAGAGAGGAATGAGGGACAGAGAACAGAGAGGAATGAGGGACAGAGAACAGAGAGGAATGAGGGACAGAGAACAGAGAGGAATGAGGGACAGAGAACAGAGAGGAATGAGGGACAGAGAACCGAGAACAGAGAGGAATGAGGGACAGAGAACAGAGAGGGATGAGGGACAGAGAACAGAGAACAGAGAGGAATGAGGGACAGAGAACCGAGAACAGAGAGGAATGAGGGACAGAGAACAGAGAGGGATGAGGGACAGAGAACATAGAGGAATGAGGGACAGAGAACAGAGAGGAATGAGGGACAGAGAACAGAGAACAGAGAGGAATGAGGGACAGAGAACAGAGAACAGAGAGGAATGAGGGACAGAGAACAGAGGGGAATGAGGGACAGAGAACAGAGAGGAATGAGCGACAGAGAGGAAGAGAACAGAGAACAGAGAGGACAGAGAACAGAGAGGAATGAGGGGCAGAGAACAGAGAGGAATGAGGGACAGAGAACAGAGAGGAATGAGGGACAGAGAACAGAGAACAGAGAGGAATGAGGAGCAGAGAACAGAGAGGAATGAGGGGCAGAGAACAGAGAGGAATGAGGGACAGATAAATGAGAGGACAGAGAACAGAGAGGAATGAGGGACAGAGAACAGAATGAGGACAGAGAACAGAGAGGAATGAGGGACAGAGAACAGAGAGGACAGAGAACAGATAGGAATGAGGGACAGAGAACAGAGAGGAATGGGGGACATGGAATAGAGAGGAATGAGGGACAGAGAACAGAGAGGAATGAGGGACAGAGAACAGAGAGGACAGAGAACAGAGAGGAATGAGGGACAGAGAACAGAGAGGACAGAGAACAGAGAGGAATGAGGGACAGAGAACAGAGAGGACAGAGAACAGATAGGAATGAGGGACAGAGAACAGAGAGGAATGGGGGACAGAGAACAGAGAGGAATGAGGGACAGAGAACAGAGAACAGAGAGGATGAGGGACAGAGAACAGAGAGGAATGAGGGACAGAGAACAGAGAGGAATGAGGGACAGAGAGGAATGAGGGACAGAAAACAGAGAGGAATGAGGGACAGAGAACAGAGAGGACAGAGAAAAGAGAGGAATGAGGGACAGAGAACAGAGAGGACAGAGAACAGAGAGGAATGAGGGACAGAGAGGAATGAGGGACAGAGAGGAATGAGGGACAGAGAACAGAGAGGAATGAGGGACAGAGAACAGAGAGGACAGAGAAAAGAGAGGAATGAGGGACAGAGAACAGAGAGGACAGAGAAAAGAGAGGAATGAGGGACAGAGAACAGAGAGGACAGAGAACAGAGAGGAATGAGGGACAGAGAACAGAGAGGACAGAGAACAGATAGGAATGAGGGACAGAGAACAGAGAGGACAGAGAACAGAGAGGAATGAGGGACAGAGAACAGAGAGGAATGAGGGACAGAGAACAGAGAACAGAGAGGATGAGGGACAGAGAACAGAGAGGAATGAGGAACAGAGGACAGAGAGGAATGAGGGACAGAGGACAGAGAGGAATGAGGGACAGAGAACAGAGATGAATGAGGGACAGAGAACAGAGGAATGAGGGACAGAGAACAGAGAACAGAGAGGAATGAGGGACAGAGAACAGAGAGGAATGAGGGACAGAGAACAGAGAGGAATGAGGGACAGAGAACAGAGAGGAATGAGGGACAGAGAACAGAGAGGAATGAGGGACAGAGAACAGAGAGGACAGAGAACAGAGAGGACAGAGAACAGAGAGGAATGAGGGACAGAGAACAGAGAGGAATGAGGGACAGAGAACAGAGAGGAATGAGGAACAGAGGACAGAGAGGAATGAGGGACAGAGGACAGAGAGGAATGAGGGACAGAGAACAGAGAGGAATGAGGGACAGAGAACAGAGAGGAATGAGGGACAGAGGACAGAGAGGAATAAGGGACAGGGAACAGAGAGGAATAAGGGACAGGGAACAGAGAGGAATGAGGGACAGGGAACAGAGAGGAATGAGGGACAGAGGACAGAGAGGAATAAGGGACAGAGAACAGAGAGGAATGAGGGACAGAGAACAGAGAGGACAGAGAACAGAGAGGAATGAGGGACAGAGAACAGAGAGGACAGAGAACAGAGAGGAATGAGGGACAGGGAACAGAGAGGAATAAGGGACAGAGAACAGAGAGGAATGAGGGACAGAGAACAGAGAGGACAGAGAACAGAGAGGAATGAGGGACAGAGAACAGAGAGGACAGAGAACAGAGAGGAATGAGGGACAGAGAACAGAGAGGAATGAGGGACAGAGAACAGAGAGGACAGAGAACAGAGAGGAATAAGGGACAGGGAACAGAGAGGAATGAGGGACAGAGAACAGAGAGGACAGAGAACAGAGAGGAATAAGGGACAGGGAACAGAGAGGAATGAGGGACAGAGAACAGAGAGGACAGGGAACAGAGAGGAATAAGGGACAGGGAACAGAGAGGAATGAGGGACAGAGAACAGAGAGGACAGAGAACAGAGAGGAATGAGGGACAGAGAACAGAGAGGAATGAGGGACAGAGAACAGAGAGGAATAAGGGACAGGGAATAGTTATCATTTTGAAATGAATAACATAAGGAAAATGTTCAGAACCTGAAATATTTAAGAGCTGTGTTCATCCTAAAATCTCCACACTAAGGAGAGGAGATCTGATAGAAGACACCATGGTGAGGAGGAGATCTGATAGAATACACTATGGTGAGGAGGAGATCTGATAGAAGACACCATGGTGAGGAGGAGATCTGATAGAATACACTATGGTGAGGAGGAGATCTGATAGAATACACTATGGTGAGGAGGAGATCTGATAGAAGACACCATGGTGAGGAGGAGATCTGATAGAATACACTATGGTGAGGAGGAGATCTGATAGAAGACACTATGGTGAAGAGGAGATCTGATAGAAGACACCATGGTGAGGAGGAGATCTGATAGAATACACTATGGTGAGGAGGAGATCTGATAGAAGACACCATGGTGAAGAGGAGATCTGATAGAAGACACCATGGTGAGGAGATCTGATAGAAGACACTATGGTGAAGAGGAGATCTGATAGAAGACACTATGGTGAGGAGGATGTCTCTTGGGATGTCTCTTGGGAGAGGGGAGGTTGGTTGGGATGTCTCAGAGGAGAGGGGAGGTTGGTTGGGATGTCTCTTGGGAGAGGGGAGGTTGGTTGGGATGTCTCTTGGGAGAGGGGAGGTTGGTTGGGATGT
>NC_060177.1:88869366-88894366 GCF_021184085.1 Oncorhynchus gorbuscha | reverse complement strand
GAGAGAGAGAGAGAGAGAGAGAGAGAGAGAGAGAGAGAGAGAGAGAGAGAGAAAGCGCAAGAGGGAGAGCGACAGAGAGAGAGAGGAGAGAGAAAGAGCACAAGGTTATATTTCAGAGACCAGTCCACTAGGAATCAGTGAAGAGGTCTAGTCTATAAAGACCAGTCCACTAGGAACCAGTGAAGAGGTCTAGTCTCCAGGGACCAGTCCACTAGGAACCAGTGAAGAGGTCTAGTCTACAGAGACCAGTCCACTATGAACCAGTGAAGAGGTCTAGTCTCCAGGGACCAGTCCACTAGGAACCAGTGAAGAGGTCTAGTCTCCAGGGACCAGTCCACTAGGAACCAGTGAAGAGGTCTAGTCTACAGAGACCAGTCCACTATGAACCAGTGAAGAGGTCTAGTCTCCAGGGACCAGTCCACTATGAACCAGTGAAGAGGTCTAGTCTCCAGGGACCAGTCCACGAGGTACCAGTGAAGAGGTCTAGTCTACAGAGACCAGTCCACTATGAACCAGTGAAGAGGTCTAGTCTACAGAGACCAGTCCACTAGGAACCAGTGAAGAGGTCTAGTCTACAGAGACCAGTCCACTATGAACCAGTGAAGAGGTCTAGTCTCCAGGGACCAGTCCACTAGGAACCAGTGAAGAGGTCTAGTCTACAGAGACCAGTCCACTATGAACCAGTGAAGAGGTCTAGTCTCCAGGGACCAGTCCACTAGGAACCAGTGAAGAGGTCTTGTCTCCAGGGACCAGTCCACTAGGAACCAGTGAAGAGGTCTAGTCTCCAGGGACCAGTCCACGAGGAACCAGTGAAGAGGTCTAGTCTCCAGGGACCAGTCCACTAGGAACCAGTGAAGAGGTCTAGTCTCCAGGGACCAGTCCACTAGGAACCAGTGAATAGGTCTAGTCTCCAGGAACCAGTCCACTAGGAACCAGTGAAGAGGTCTAGTCTCCAGGGACCAGTCCACTAGGAACCAGTGAAGAGGTCTAGTCTCCAGGGACCAGTCCACTAGGAACCAGTGAATAGGTCTAGTCTCCAGGGACCAGTCCACTAGGAACCAGTGAAGAGGTCTAGTCTATAGGGACCAGTCCACTAGGAACCAGTGAAGAGGTCTAGTCTCCAGGGACCAGTCCACGAGGAACCAGTGAAGAGGTCTAGTCTCCAGGGACCAGTCCACGAGGAACCAGTGAAGAGGTCTAGTCTCCAGAGACCAGTCCACTAGGAACCAGTGAAGAGGTCTAGTCTCCAGAGACCAGTCCACTAGGAACCAGTGAAGAGGTCTAGTCTCCAGAGACCAGTCCACGAGGAACCAGATCATACAGAGAATTTGTTGATGAGCCATAAACTAGTGCATACTGCCTACCAACGGATGCCTATAACATGAGCTGGTCAGTATGTATAGGTAATCCTTTCTAACACTGCTTTGTTGAAGGATATCATGTAGTAGAACTGCGTAAGTGTTGCTCTCCACTTTCTGGAGGACCGAGTTTTAAAATCAGTGAAATTAGAGTATGATAGCTAAGGAGATGGGAGACAATTTTGGCATTTGATCTGCACATACTATGCAGATGGAGTCAAAAGGAGAACACACAGAAGGCTGTTGTATAAAACACCTGTTTCTGGATTGCATCTTCAAAGTAAGGGCAACCATGGCAACCGTGACAGAGAAGAAGAAGCATCCATCCATGGGTAAGATACTCTAGCTAGCTATATTTTCAGATATTACACATTTCTAATTTAGTCAGAAAATCATTTTTAATTTCAAGCTAAAGCTTTCTGTTAGCTAGCTAGCTAACGTTACCCGTATGGTCTGTGTCGTAATATTATTTATATCTCAGAGCCATTTGCTTTGATAGTTAGCTAGCTAATGTTGGACCTGGTTGGTTAGCTAACTGCTGATTCGTGCAGATTAGTAATGTTGTGAGTTGGGAGGATTATGGGATTATAATGTAACGTGGTTGGTTAGCTAACTGCTGTTTCGTGCAGATTAGTAATGTTGTGAGTTGGGATTATGGGATTATAATGTAACCTGGTTGGATAGCTAACTGCTGATTCGTGCAGATTAGTAATGTTGTGAGTTGGGAGGATTATGGTTCATTGTTTAAACAAAAGACTCCACCATGCATTTTAATAGAATGTTCTTCAATGTCACTGTGACAACTGTCGATAGACGTAGCTGGGAATAATATATAAAATGTTCGCAGAATAACTGAGGAATTTACTGAACGCTCAACAACTATTTAATATGGCCGGTGTCAGTAAACGTTGGAAAAAAGCGTAATTAAATTGTTTCCAGCAGCATAGTTCCCAACACTCTCGATAACATTAAAACAGCATAACCAGCTCTGCTAGGGTGAGTAAAATGGTCAGAGTGAGGTGTTCTCTCATTGGTGTCTGAAAGTAGATAGCAAGCTAGCCAATGTTAGCCAGTTAGCTTGGGTGCTTGACTGCTCTTGTTAGGTCAGAAAGCTCGGCTCTACTCGACTTCTCGGTCAGAGCGTCCAGTGTGCGCTCTGAATGCTCCGAGAGCGAAACGCTCAAATTTACGAGCTCACTCTGGCACTCCAGATTAAATTTACGAACACCTAGATGCTATAGATGATCGAATCGAGCCGCTCAGTCACATTAACCCGTATGGGCTGTTCATATACACTACAGGACTGCATGTCGAAACATCTCATTCCAAAATCATGGACATTAATATGGAGTTGGTCCCCCCTTTGCTGCCATAACAGCCTCTACTCTTCTGGGAAGGCTTTCCACTAGATGTTGGAACATTGCTGCGGGGACTTGCTTTCTTTCAGCCTCAAGATCATTAGCGAGTGAGGTCGGGCACTGATGTTGGGTGATTAGGCCTCTGGCTCACAGTCGGCGTTCTAATTCATCCCAAAGGTGTTCGATGGGGTTGAGGTCAGGGCTCTGTGCAGGCCTTTCAAGTTCTTCCACACCGATCTCGACAAACCATTTCTGTATGGACCTCAATTTGTGCACGGGGGCATTGTCATGCTGAAACAGGAAAGGGCCTTCCCCAAACTGTTGCCACAAAGTTGTAAGGACAGAATCGTCTAGAATGTCATTGTATGCTACAGCGTTAAGATTTCCCTTCACTGGAACTAAGGGGCCCGAACCACGAAAAACAGCCCCAGACCATTATTCCTCCACTAAACTTTACAGTTGACACTATACATTTGGGCAGGTAGCGTTCTCCTGGCATCCGCCAAACCTCGATTTGTCTGTCAGACTGCCAGATGGTGAAGCGTGATGCATCACTCCAGAGAACGCGTTTCTACTGCTCCAGAGTCCAATGGCGGTGAGCTTTACACCCTTCCAGCTGACACTCGGTATTGTGCATGGTGATCTTAGGCTTTTGTGCAGCTGCTCGGCTGTTCGTGTGCTGATGTTGCTTCCAGAGGCAGTTTGGAACTCGGTAGTGAGTGTTGCAACTGAGGACAAGACGATTTTAACTCGCTACACCCTTCAGCACTCGACGGTCCCGTTCTGTGATCTTGTGTGGCAGGCGGTGTGGAGAGGGAGTGAGAGAAGGAGAGAGGGGAGAGGGATGAGGGAGAGGAGGAGACGGAGAGGTATGGAGAGGAAGAGAAGGAGGAGGGAGAGGAGGAGAGGGAGGGAGAGGTGGAAAAATATGGAGAGGGAGGGAGAGAAGGAGAGGGAGGGAGGGAAGGGAAGGATAGGAGGAGAGGTATGGAGAGAAGGAGAGGTATGGAGAGGAAGGGAGTGGAGGAAATGGAGAGGAGGGAGGGAGAGGAGAAGAGGGAGGAAAAGGAGGAGAGGGAGGGAGAGGAGGGACAGGTTTGGATAGGAGGAGAGGGAGGAAAAGGAGGAGAGGGAGGAGAGGGAGGGAGAGGAGGGACAGGTTTGGAGATGGGAGGAAAATGAGGAGAGGGAGGGAGAGGAGGGAGGGAGAGGAGGAGTTATATGGAGAGGGAGGAAGGAAAAGGAGGAGAGGGAGGGGGAGGAGGGAGGGAGAGGAGGAGTTATATGGAGATGTGGAGATGTCGGGAGGGATAGGAGGAGTGGGAGGGAGAAGAGAAGGGAGGGAGAGAAGAGGGAGGGAAAGGGGGAGTGGGAGGGAGGGAGGGAGGGAGGGAGGGAGGGAGGGAGGGAGGGAGGGAGGGAGGGAGGGAGAGGAGAAGAGGGAGGGAGGGAGAGCTGGTGATAACATGGTTCAGAGTCACCTTCAGAAGAGTCACTCAACATAGACGTCTTAATGTTAGACCCAGCCTTAGGTCTCAGTCAATAACAACTGATTTAGATCAGTTCTGGTTGGGTTAAATGCAGAAGACACATTTCAGTTGAATGCATTCAGTCTAGGTATCCCCCTTTCCTGTCCCTTCCTTTGCTCCTACGTCCTGGTTGATGGAAAATCAACCAAACTGTCCTGGGACCAGCTGTTTAGAGCATGAAAAGTAACTAAGTAAAGAATGTCTTAGGAATTTGAGAGTCAAGAAAGGTCTCTGATAAATGGGGAAATTGAAACAGACCTGGGTTCAAACAGGATCTGAAATCTTCCGCATACCTCAACTGTGCCAGATTGATCTTTTCAAGCGCCATGGAACCAGCGGAATCCTCTCTAAAAGTGCAACGCCAACCCATGCACTCCAGACAGCTCAAGTCAAGGCTCAAAGTATTTAAACTATTTTGAAAACTATTTGAACCCAGGTGGGAGGGAAACATTGTAACACTGAGAGCATGGCAGGCGTCTGATGAGCCAAGTGTTTGGTGGGATATCCCTGTCCTGTCCTCTACTCTGGGCTCCTCACTGTGTGAGCGTCAGGAATGTAGAGCTTCTCTTTCTGAATCGGAATGAAACCATACATAAGGATTTCATATGTGACATCCAATCAGAATATGAATCCAGAACAGGAATCCAGAACAGGATTCCAGAACAGGATTCCAGAACAAGAATCCAGAACAAGAATCCAGAACAGGAATCCAAAACAGGAATTCAGAACAGGAATCCAGAACAGGAATCCAAAACAGGAATCCAGAACAGGAATCCAGAACAGGAATCCAGAACAGGAATCCAGAACAGGAATCCAGAACAGGAATCCAGAACAGGAATCCAGAACAGGAATCCAAAACAGGAATCCAGAACAGGAATCCAAAACAGGAATTCAGAACAAGAATTCAGAACAGGAATCCAAAACAAGAATTCAGAACAGGAATCCAAAACAAGAATTCAGAACAGGAATCCAGAACATGAATCCAGAACAGTAATTCAGAGAGTGATTTGGAAGGAGTTGTTTTTGTGAAGAGCTATTATTTAATTCCAAGGCTACACAATGATGAAAGAAGATGATGGTTATACAGCAACATACAGGAAGACTGCCAAATCTTTGTAGGGTGGATAAACTACTGTACCTCAACATGTTACGGTATGACTTGCAGTACTACTGGACATGCTGACTGACATTGAACTACTGTACCTCAACATGTTATGGTATGACTTGCAGTACTACTGGACATGCTGACTGACATTGAACTACTGTACCTCAACATGTTATGGTATGACTTGCAGTACTACTGGACATGCTGACTGACATTGAACTACTGTACCTCAACATGTTATGGTATGACTTGCAGTACTACTGGACATGCTGACTGACATTGAACTACTGTACCTCAACATGTTATGGTATGACTTGCAGTACTACTGGACATGCTGACTGACATTGAACTACTGTACCTCAACATGTTATGGTATGACTTGCAGTACTACTGGACATGCTGACTGACATTGAACTACTGTACCTCAACATGTTATGGTATGACTTGCAGTACTACTGGACATGCTGACTGACATTGAACTACTGTACCTCAACATGTTATGGTATGACTTGCAGTACTACTGGACATGCTGACTGACATTGAACTACTGTACCTCAACATGTTATGGTATGACTTGCAGTACTACTGGACATACTGACTGACATAGAACTACTGTACCTTAACATGTTATGGTATGACTTGCAGTACTACTGGACATACTGACTGACATTGAACTACTGTACCTCAACATGTTATGGTATGACTTGCAGTACTACTGGACATGCTGACTGACATAGAACCACTGTACGTTAACATGTTATGGTATGACTTGCAGTACTACTGGACATGCTGACTGACATAGAACTACTGTACCTTAACATGTTATGGTATGACTTGCAGTACTACTGGACATGCTGACTGACATTGCCTCTGTTTAGATTCCTTCATAAATTCCTACAGAAACACCAGTTGAATAGACTGTGAAAGACTGGGTGTTCTAAACACTAAATCTGTGAAAGACTGGATGTTCTAAACAATAAAACTGTGAAAGACTGGATGTTCTAAACAATAAAACTGTGAAAGACTGGATGTTCAAAACAATAAATCTGTGAAAGACTGGATGTTCAAAACAATAAAACTGTGAAAGACTGGATGTTCTAAACAATAAAACTGTGAAAGACTGGATGTTCTAAACAATAAAACTGTGAAAGAACTAGATGTTCAAAATATAAGTGCACCGTAGATCTCTTAAACATCACCTCCAATCAGAAACAAAAGTATTACTGAACAAAATGAGTCACGGAGTGTCACCACACTTTTCTTTATAGAACCAAAAAGGCTTCTATCGCTTGATACAACGTTAAAACAATTACTAACATTTAAATATAGAACCCCAAGGGTTCTTCTTCACTGAACCAAACATAGTTACACATAGAACCCTGTATGGTGACATTTATGAATGATGGATATTACTAATAAATAGTCATTATTTAGTTAATTCAATCATGAACAAAAGAATACCAGCATTGTTATTAAGGTTTTATTGTCATTATATGTAAATGGAGTTTGGAAATATGCACTGGTGGCCAGGAAGGCATCTGTTTGATTGATGGGACAAGTCGTGCCAACTCCAGGCTGACTTCTCTATAGAACAGTACAGTATGGGTTGTCTGGCTGACTTCTCTATAGAACAGTACAGTATGGGTTGTCTGTCTGGCTGACTTCTCTATAGAACAGTACAGTATGGGTTGTCTGTCTGGCTGACTTCTCTATAGAACAGTACAGTATGGGTTGTCTGTCTGGCTGACTTCTATATAGAACAGTACAGTATGGGTTGTCTGTCTGGCTGACTTCTATATAGAACAGTACAGTATGGGTTGTCTGTCTGGCTGACTTCTCTATAGAACAGTACAGTATGGGTTGTCTGTCTGGCTGACTTCTATATAGAACAGTACAGTATGGGTTGTCTGGCTGACTTCTCTATAGAACAGTACAGTATGGGTTGTTGTCTGGCTGACTTCTCTATAGAACAGTACAGTATGGGTTGTCTGGCTGACTTCTCTATAGAACAGTACAGTATGGGTTGTTGTCTGGCTGACTTCTCTATAGAACAGTACAGTATGGGTTGTCTGGCTGACTTCTCTATAGAACAGTACAGTATGGGTTGTTGTCTGGCTGACTTCTCTATAGAACAGTACAGTATGGGTTGTTGTCTGGCTGACTTCTCTGTAGATAAATAAATAAAAGGAAACATTAGATAATTGCCAATGTCAGGCCAGGTATGGAGCTCTATTACATAATATATAATACGAGTTAGCTGGCTAGCTTGTAAAGTGGTTAATTAAAGTATCCTATCTTGTTACTGTCTAGCTAGCTACCTTGCAAAGTTATCTCGCTAGCTTACAAACAGTGCTCAAATTCTAACACAGCTTTATCTATCTATCTATCTATCTATCTATCTATCTATCTATCTATCTATCTATCTATCTATCTATCTCTAGTTTTTCATAAGACGTTGGCTTTATATATTTGAATTAAATAATAAACGTTCCTTACCTTAATAAATGGAAAAATAACGTACTTATTGGTAGGCTGTTTGCAAGTTCAACCAATTGCAGTTGGTTTTTGAATCAGAATGGCAGTTGTTATTTGAATCAGAATGGCAGTTGGTTTTTGAATCAGAATGGCAGTTGGTTTTTGAATCAGAATGGCAGTTGGTTTTTGAATCAGAATTGCAGTTGGTTTTTGAATCAGAATGGCAGTTGGTTTTTGAATCAGAATGGCAGTTGTTTTTTAAATCAGAATTGCAGTTGGTTTTTGAATCAGAATGGCAGTTGTTATTTGAATCAGAATTGCAGTTGGTTTTTGAATCAGAATGGCAGTTGTATTTTTAATCAGAATTTGCAGTTGGTTTTTGAATCAGAATGGCAGTTGGTATTTGAATCAGAATGGCAGTTGGTTTTTGAATCAGAATGGCAGTTGGTTTTTGAATCAGAATGGCGGTTGGTTTTTGTAATCAGAATGGCAGTTGGTTTTTGAATCAAAATTGCAGTTGGTTTTTGAATCAAAATTGCAGTTGGTTTTTGAATCAGAATGGCAGTTGGTTTTTGAATCAGAATGGCAGTTGGTTTTTGAATCAGAATGGCAGTTGGTTTTTGAATCAGAATGGCAGTTGGTTTTTTAAATCAGAATGGCAGTTGGTTTTTGAATTAGAATGGCAGTTAAAATTTGAATTGACCAAAAGGTTCTATATAGAATCACTTTTTTTATCTAAGAGTGTATGATTTTATTAAATACATTACTTCCTCTTGTTCCTTGCTAGTAATTTAGTTTGCAACAACACAGGATTGTATGAACCTTGCTGTTTACCACTCTGACCTCGGCAACAATGTTGAAAAAATGCAAATTCGATCTCCCCTCTGCCATATAGAGGTAACGGTGTCATCAGCTAGCAATGTTTCTGACCACGCGAAATCATGCAGCATCATTGTTACTGTGGATAGAAACGTTCAAGCAAAATAGCTCAAACAAAAGAAAAGGGAGTTAGTTGGCTGTGAATTTCACAGGTGTTGTTTGCTTAAATCCGCATTCGGCCTCATTAGAACCCTCAAGGTTCATTGCCTTCACTGGGTATGCAGAGCCTTCGGAAAGTATTCAGACCCCTTGACTTTTTCCACGTTTTGTTAAGTTACAGCCTGATTCTAAAATGGATTAAATAAAATACAAAATCTCAGCAGTCTCATAAATGTAATGACAGGCGCTGGAGATGAGTGGCAGGTATGGGGAGTCGACATTTCATCCGGAACAGAACAAAACAGGAACAGCGTCTGCACACTGGTAAACAAGGACATATGACGATTAATGCTGCAGCAGGGAACCGAGCGGGGAACCAGACAGATAATGACAGAGGTGATTGAGTCCAGGTGAGACCAATAATAGCTGATGCGTGTGACAGGGAAAGGCAGGTGTGCGTGATGATGGTTGAGTACTTAATGGTGGGGAGCCTGGCGCCTTCGCACGCCAGGGAGGGAGAGTAGGAGCAGAAGTAATGACAAATTGAAAACAGGTTTTTATACATTTTTGCAAATTCATAAACAAAAAAAGTAACAGAAATACCTTATTTACATAAGCATTTAGACTCAAAATTGGGCTCAGGTGCATCCTGTTTCCATTGATCATCCTTGATGTTTCTACAACTTGATTGGAGTCCACCTGTGGTAAATTCAATTGATTGGACATGATTTGGAAAAGAACACACCTGTCTATCTGAGGTCCCACAGTTGACAGTGCATATCAGAGAAAAAACCAAGGACCAAGGACAGGATTGTGTCGAGGCACAGATCTGGGGAAGGTTACCCGAAAAAAAAGTCTGCAGCATTGAAGGTCCCCAAGAACACAGTGGCCTCCATCATTCTCAAATGGAATAAGTTTGGAACAACCAAGACCCTTCCTAGAGCTGGCCGCCTGGGTAAACTGAGCAATCGGGAGAGAAGGGCCTTGGTCAGGGAGGTGACCAAGAACCCAAAGGTCACTCTGACAGAGCTCTAGAGTTCCTCTGTGGAGATGGGAGAACCTTCCAGAAGGACAACTATCTCCAATCCACCAATCAGGCCTTTATGGTAGAGTGGCCAGACGGAAGCAAATCCTCAGTAAAAGACACTTGACAGCCTGCTTGGAGTTTGGCAAAAGGCACCTACAGACCATGAGAAACAAGATTTTATGGTCTGAAGTAACCAAGATTGAGCTCTTTGGCCTGAATGCCAAAGAAGCATGGTGGTGGCAGCATCATGCTGTGGGGATGTTTTTCAGCAGCAGGGACTGGGAGACTAGTGAGAATCGAGACAAAGATGAACTGAGCAAAGTACAGAGAGATCCTTGATGAACACCTGCTCCACAGCGCTCAGGACCTCAGACTGGGGCGAAGGTTCACCTTCCAACAGGACAACGACCCTAAGTACACAGACAAGACAACGCAGGAGTGGCTTCGGGGACAAGTCTCTGAATGTCCTTGAGTGGCCCAGCCAGAGCCCGGACTTGAACCCGATCTAACATCTCTGTAGAGACCTGAAAATAGCTGTACAGCAACGCTCCCCATCCAACCTGACAGAGCTTGAGAGGATCTATAATAATAATAATAATAATAATAATAATAATAATATTATTATTATTATTATTATTATTATTATTATTATTATTATTATTATATTATTATTATTATCTGCAGAGAAGAATGGGAGAACCTACCCAAATACAGGTGTGCCAAGCTTGTAGATTCATACCCAAGAAGACTCGAGGCTGTAATCACTGCCAAAGGTGCTTCAACAAAGTACTGAGTACAGGGTCTGAATGCTTATGTAAATGCAATATTTCAGTTTTCTACAAAACAGTTTTCTTTGTCATTATGGGGTATTGTGATGTCTTTATGGGGTGTTGTGATGTCATTATGGGGTATTGTGATGTCATTATGGGGTGTTGTGATGTCATTATGGGGTATTGTGATGTCATTATGGGGTATTGTGATGTCATTATGGGGTATTGTGATGTCATTATGGGGTATTGTGATGTCATTATGGGGTGTTGTGATGTCATTATGGGGTATTGTGATGTCATTATGGGGTATTGTGATGTCATTATGGGGTGTTGTGTGTAGATTGATGACATTTTTATTTAATCCATGTTAGAATCAAGCTGTAACGTAACACAATGTGAAAAAAGTCAAGGGGTCTGAATACTTTCCCGAATGCACTTTAAATATAGAACACAGGCGGCTGGTGGCACCTTAATTGGGGAGGACGTGCTCATAGTAATGTCTGGAACAGAATAAATGAAATGGTTTCGAACACACGAAACACATAGTTTCCATTCAATTCACTTAATTCCAGCCATTATTATGAGCCGTCCTCAACTCAGCAGCCTCCTGTGATATAGAACGTTTTTTTAGTAAAGGGTTCATTAATCTCAAAGAAGAAAAGAAGAAAGAAGAAGCAAATTGCTCTATATGGAAACCCAAAGAACCACTGATTCTAAGAGCACAACAACGATTGTGAGGCAGAACCCCTTTTCTTGTGTGAAGCACTGAACGTAGTCCACAAAACACTACAAATAAATTACTGAATACCAGTGTGACAATGCAGGTCCAATAGGGGCTGCTGTCACTGTTTCTGTGCCAGGCAAGTTACAGACAGTTTCATCACCCTCACCAGTGCCAGAAATATCAAGCCTCAGAAGGTCAAAGTGCCAGTCCATTTCTGCCGGCGTCACTGGTACTTGGCACACACACTGCATACCACTACAGCACACACACACACACACACACACACACACACACACACACACACACACACACACACACACACACACACACACACACACACACACACACACACACACACACACACACACACACACACACACACACTGCATACCACCACAGCACACACACACACACACACACACACACACACACACACACACACACACACACACACACACACACACACACACACACACACACACACACACACACACACACACTGCATGCCACCACAGCACACACACACACACACACACGCACGCACACACACACACACACACACACACACACACACACACACACACACACACACACACACACACACACACACACACACACACACACACACACACACACACACACACACACACACAATCACACACACTGCGTACCACCACAACACACACACACACACACTGCATGCCACTACAGCACACACACACACACACACACACTGCATGCCACTACAGCACACACACACACACAATCACGCACACACACACTGCATGCCACTACAGAAAGACACAATGCACAGACACTATGTCCCAGATGTGAGGAGGACACCACAAAATCTGTTTTAATTAGTGGGGTTTGTTGTCGGACTAGACAACTTTCTGAAGGTTGATGGTGATTAGCGAAGCATGCTAACGGGGTTAGCAACGCATGCTGGCAGGCTAAAGCAAACAATCAGAACTACCTGAAATACTTTCAGTGGTATTTTCAACCCAGGGTTGGTCAGATGAGACCACATAGAGATAGAGACAAAACAACAGGAACCTCATTCATTCACTAAACATTTGACTTGTGTGTCTTCATGCTTCAGTAAAACCCTTAGTAGTTTACCACAAGTCACAATAAAGCCTTTAACATGACTATCAGTCAGCGGGTTCCCTCCTGGCTGTCTGGCTCCCGAGTGGCTCAGCGGTGTGAGACACTGCATCTCTATTGCAAGATAGGTCACTGTAGTCCCTGGTTTGAGTCCAGGCTACATCACATCCTGCCGTGATTGAGAGTCCCATAGGGCGGCGCACAATTGGCCCAGCGTCGTCCGGGTCGTCATTGTAAATCAAGTTGTGCTTGCCTATTTACATTTTTAAATGTTATTAAATAGAAAGGATGGGCAGAGAAATATATTTAGTTTATATGGGCGGCAGGGTAGCCTAGTGGTTAGAGCGTTGGACTTGTAACCGAAAGGTTGCAAGTTCAAATCCCTGAGCTGACAAAGTACAAATCTGTCGTTCTGCCACCGAACAGGCAGTTAACCCACTGTTCCTAGGCTGTCATTGAAAATAAGAATTTGTTCTTAACTGACTTGCCTAGTTAAATAAAGGTTAAAAAAAATATATATGTATATATTTATATAAATATATGGCTGTGTGTGCATATAGATGTCTTTATTAAGTATAAACAGGAACTGAGTAAGGTCAACGATTGACAGAAATAAACATGGTCCCCTCATGACCTCTGCTTCTATAATTGGGAGTGTATTTCAGCTATGTTATCCTCTCAACTAATGCCTGGTCAAGACAGGCATGGACCCAATTGAGTCTGTAGATAGTCAAGGATTTTCTTAACTTGGGGTGAGTCATAGTGGTCTCTGTTTAGGGCCAAATAGCTTTCCAACTTGCTCTGTGTTTTGTGTACTCTCTGTTTAGGGACAAATAGCATTCCAACTTGCTCTGTTTTTTGTGTACTCTCTGTTTAGGGCCAAATAGCATTCCAACTTGCTCTGTGTTTTGTGTACTCTCTGTTTAGGGCCAAATAGCATTCCAACTTGCTCTGTTTTTTGTGTACTCTCTGTTTAGGGCCAAATAGCATTCCAACTTGCTCTGTTTTTTGTGTACTCTCTGTTTAGGGACAAATAGCATTCCAACTTGCTCTGTGTTTTGTGTACTCTCTGTTTAGGGCCAAATAGCATTCCAACTTGCTCTGTTTTTTGTGTACTCTCTGTTTAGGGCCAAATAGCATTCCAACTTGCTCTGTTTTTTGTGTACTCTCTGTTTAGGGACAAATAGCATTCCAACTTGCTCTGTGTTTTGTGTACTCTCTGTTTAGGGCCAAATAGCATTCCAACTTGCTCTGTGTTTTGTGTACTCTCTGTTTAGGGACAAATAGCATTCCAACTTGCTCTGTGTTTTGTGTACTCTCTGTTTAGGGCCAAATAGCATTCCAACTTGCTCTGTGTTTTGTGTACTCTCTGTTTAGGGACAAATAGCATTCCAACTTGCTCTGTGTTTTGTGTACTCTCTGTTTAGGGACAAATAGCATTCCAACTTGCTCTGTGTTTTGTGTACTCTCTGTTTAGGGACAAATAGCATTCCAACTTGCTCTGTGTTTTGTGTACTCTCTGTTTAGGGACAAATAGCATTCCAACTTGCTCTGTGTTTTGTGTACTCTCTGTTTAGGGACAAATAGCATTCCAACTTGCTCTGTGTTTTGTGTACTCTCTGTTTAGGGCCAAATAGCATTCCAACTTGCTCTGTTTTTTGTGTACTCTCTGTTTAGGGCCAAATAGCATTCCAACTTGCTCTGTTTTTTGTGTACTCTGTTTAGGGACAAATAGCATTCCAACTTGCTCTGTGTTTTGTGTACTCTCTGTTTAGGGACAAATAGCATTCCAACTTGCTCTGTGTTTTGTGTACTCTCTGTTTAGGGACAAATAGCATTCCAACTTGCTCTGTGTTTTGTGTACTCTCTGTTTAGGGCCAAATAGCATTCCAACTTGCTCTGTTTTTTGTGTACTCTCTGTTTAGGGACAAATAGCATTCCAACTTGCTCTGTGTTTTGTGTACTCTCTGTTTAGGTACAAATAGCATTCCAACTTGCTCTGTGTTTTGGTTGATTCTTTCCACCGTGTTAAAAAGTGATCCTTTTGTTTTTTCATGATTTATTTGTGTCTAATTGTGTTGCTGTCCTGGGGCTCTGTAGGGTCTGTTTGTGTTTGTGAACAGAGCCCCAGGACCAGCTTGCTTAGGGGACTCTTCTCCAGGTTAATCTCTCTGTAGGTGATGGCTTTGTGTTGGAAAGTGTGGGCATCGCTTCCTTTTAGGTGGTTGTAGAATTTTCTGGATTTTGATAATTAGCGGGTATCGGCCTAATTCTGCTCTGCATGCATTATTTGATGTTTTACATTGTACACAGAGGATAGTTTTGCAGAATTCTCCATTCAGAGTCTCATTTTGATGTTTCTCCCATTTTGTCAACTCTTGGTTGATGAGCAGATCCCAGACCTCACAACCATAAAGGGCAATGGGTTCTATAACTGATTCAAGTATTTTTGGCAGGATCCTAATTGGTATGTCGAATTTTATGTTTCCTTCTTGTCTTCTCAGATCGTTCACGGCTTTGTGGAAGTTACCTGTGGCGCTGATGTTTAGGTAGAGGTATGTATAGTTTTTTGTGTGCTCTAAGGCAATGGTGTCTAGATGGAATTTGTATTTGTGGTCCTGGCAACTGGACCTGTTTTGGATCACCATTATTTTTGTCTTACTGAGATTTACTGTCAGGACGGAATCTGTGTAGAAGATCTACAGTAGGTGCTGCTGTTGGCCCTCTTTGGTTGGGGACTCTCTCTCTCTCTCTTTCTACCTCTCTCTCTCTCTCTCTCTCTGTCTCTCTCTCTCTCTCTCTCTCTCTCTCTCTCTCTCTCTCTCTCTCTCTCTCTCTCTCTCTCTCTCTCTCTCTCTCTCTCTCTCTCTCTCTCTCTCTCTCTCTCTCTCTGTCTCTCTCTCTCTCTCTCTCTCTCTCTCTCTCTCTCTCTCTCTCTCTCTCTCTCTCTCTCTCTCTCTCTCTCTCTCTCTCTCTCTCTCTCTCTCTCTCTCTCTCGGGATATACAGAGACTGGTAAAAAAAATGGTATTAGCTTACTGTACGTGTTAAAATAAATTTAGTCTGTGTCTTTTAACGGAAGGTTAAAACACACACACACGCACGCATACACACACACACACACAATCAATCACTCTCTCTTTCCGCCCTCTCGCACACGCACGCATGAACACACACACACACGCACACACACACACACCCTCGTATTTGAATAGAACAATGCGAGTGGAACACATTCCTATCATTGACTGGTAGATGCCAGCACATAGCATGGATGGCACACAGCAGTGGTGAATGTGCATGAGATGAGATCTGACCGATTGGTTATACACTGTGTACACTGTCGAAGCAGTTTATAAATCACTTTGAAGTCGAGGATATTTGACACAATACCCTTTATTGCAGATCCCTCGTCTCTGAAACATCCGATGTGCTGTTTTGACGATAAACAAATATATAATCTCAGCCGAGTGAAAACGTAACTATGTAACTATATAACTGTGTTGTGTGTAAAAGAGGACAGCACATATTACCTAGTGGGACCTAGTTCTCCCTACAGCTTGTTAAAACAGACAAATATTACCCCTGGAGAGGGAGTGAGACAGACAGTCCAACCTGTGTTGACCGATCGTCTCTCTCTCTCTCTCTCTCTCTCTCTCTCTCTCTCTCTCTCTCTCTCTCTCTCTCTCTCTCTCTCTCTCTCTCTCTCTCTCTCTCTCTCTCTCTCTCTCTCTCTCTCTCTCTCTATTTCTGTCTCTCTCTCTCTCTATTTCTGTCTCTCTCTCTCTCTATTTCTGTCTCTCTCTCTCTCTCTCTCTCTCTCTGCCTCTCTCTCTCTCTATTTCTGCCTCTCTCTCTCTCTCTCTCTCTCTCTCTCTCTCTCTCTCTCTCTCTCTCTATTTCTGTCTCTCTCTCTCTCTATTTCTGTCTCTCTCTCTCTCTCTCTCTCTCTCTCTCTCTCTCTCTGCCTCTCTCTCTCTCTACCTCTCTCTCTCTCTCGCTCTCTCTCTATTTCTACCTCTCTCTCTCTCTCTCTCTCTCTCTCTCTCTCTCTCTCTCTCTCTGCTCTCTCTCTCTCTATTTCTGCCTCTCTCTCTCTCTCTCTCTCTCTCTCTCTCTCTCTCTCTCTCTCTCTCTCTCTATTTCTGTCTCTCTCTCTCTCTATTTCTGTCTCTCTCTCTCTCTCTCTCTCTCTCTCTCTCTCTCTCTCTCTCTCTCTCTCTCTCTCTCTCTCTCTCTCTCTCTCTCTCTCTCTCTCTCTCTCTATTTCTGTCTCTCTCTCTCTCTATTTCTGTCTCTCTCTCTCTCTATTTCTGTCTCTCTCTCTCTCTCTCTCTCTGCCTCTCTCTCTATTTCTGCCTCTCTCTCTCTCTCTCTCTCTCTCTCTCTCTCTCTCTCTCTCTCTCTCTATTTCTGTCTCTCTCTCTCTCTATTTCTGTCTCTCTCTCTCTCTCTCTCTCTCTCTCTCTCTCTCTCTCTGCCTCTCTCTCTCTCTCTTTCTACCTCTCTCTCTCTCTCTCTCTCTCTATTTCTACTCTCTCTCTCTCTCTCTCTCTCTCTCTCTCTCTCTCTATTTCTGCCTCTCTCTCTCTCTCTCTCTCTCTCTCTCTCTCTGCCTCTCTCTCTCTCGCTCTCTCTCTATTTCTGCCTCTCTCTCTCTCTGCATCTCTCTCTTTTTGCCTCTCTCTCTCTCTCTCTCTCTCTTTCTCACTCCCTCTCTCTCTCTCTTTCTCTCTCTCTCTCTCTATCTGCCTGTCTGCCTCTGTCTCTCTGTCTCTCTCTCTCTATCAACTCAATTCAATTCAAGGGGCTTTATTGGCATGGGGAACATATGTTAACATTGCCATATCAAGTGAAGTAGATAATATATAAAGGTGAAATAAACAATACAAATGAACATTAAACATTACACTCATAGAAGTTCCTAAAGAATAGAGACATTACAAATGTCATATTATGTCTATATACAGTGTTGTAGCAATGTAGCAGGGAAAATAAATAAATATAAATATGGGTTGTAATTACAATGGTGTTTGTTCTTCACTGGTTGCCCTTTTCTTGTGACAACAGGTCACAAATCTTGCTGCTGTGATGGCACTATCTCTGTCTCTCTCTGCCTTCCATTCTCTCTCTCTCTCTCGCTCTCTTGCTCTCTCGCTCTCTGGGAGCCATAGACAGTAGCTGTCTGACCATCCTTCTCCTCCCTGATGATAATGTCTCCTCTAGAGACCGGACTCTTTTGATTCAGCGTCTTATAAGACCAGCCCTTATGGCTTATGGGACCCAGAGAAGGTTTCATTTGGGACACAACTGGGTGGGTTTTGATTTAATCTGGTTTTAGGCTTAGACCGAAGGCTGGGCTACCCATTGGCACCTCCATTCAATATATTACTATGGTAAACTACTACTGAATAACCTGATCAGATTGGAGACAAACAGCAGCACATGTTCACAACCCCTGACAACTTAATAACAGCCCTAAAATGTCAAGTATGTGCCTCAGCTGTACGGTAATTAATAACCTATCCAATGACGAACCCATCTCTTTATCACACGGAGACTTCAGTAGAGGACAACAGCTGCAGCCACCCTGTTGGCTGTTTCCACCCTGTTGGCTGTTTCCACCCTGTTGGCTGTGTTGGCTGTTTCCACCCTGTTGGCTGTTTCCACCCTGTTGGCTGTTTCCACCCTGTTGGCTGTTTCCACCCTGTTGGCTGTTTCCACCCTGTTGGCTGTGTTGGCTGTTTCCACCCTGTTGGCTGTTTCCACCCTGTTGGCTGTTTCCACCCTGTTGGCTGTGTTGGCTGTTTCCACCCTGTTGGCTGTTTCCACCCTGTTGGCTGTTTCCACCCTGTTGGCTGTGTTGGCTGTTTCCACCCTGTTGGCTGTTTCCACCCTGTTGGCTGTGTTGGCTGTTTCCACCCTGTTGGCTGTTTCCACCCTGTTGGCTGTTTCCACCCTGTTGGTTGTTTCCACCCTGTTGGCTGTTTCCACCCTGTTGGCTGTTTCCACCCTGTTGGCTGTGTTGGTTGTTTCCACCCTGTTGGCTGTTTCCACCCTGTTGGCTGTGTTGGCTGTTTCCACCCTGTTGGCTGTGTTGGCTGTTTCCACCCTGTTGGCTGAGTTGGCTGTTTCCACCCTGTTGGCTGTGTTGGTTGTTTCCACCCTGTTGGTTGTTTCCACCCTGTTGGCTGTTTTGGTTGTTTCCACCCTGTTGGTTGTTTTCACCCTGTTGGTTGTTTCCACCCTGTTGGCTGTGTTGGCTGTTTCCACCCTGTTGGCTGTGTTGGCTGTTTCCACCCTGTTGGCTGTTTCCACCCTGTTGGCTGTTTCCACCCTGTTGGCTGTGTTGGCTGTTTCCACCCTGTTGGCTGTTTCCACCCTGTTGGCTGTGTTGGCTGTTTCCACCCTGTTGGCTGTGTTGGCTGTTTCCACCCTGTTGGCTGAGTTGGCTGTTTCCACCCTGTTGGCTGTGTTGGTTGTTTCCACCCTGTTGGTTGTTTCCACCCTGTTGGCTGTTTTGGTTGTTTCCACCCTGTTGGTTGTTTTCACCCTGTTGGTTGTTTCCACCCTGTTGGCTGTGTTGGCTGTTTCCACCCTGTTGGCTGTGTTGGCTGTTTCCACCCTGTTGGCTGTGTTGGTTGTTTCCACCCTGTTGGCTGTGTTGGCTGTTTCCACCCTGTTGGCTGTGTTGGTTGTTTCCACCCTGTTGGCTGTTTCCACCCTGTTGGCTGTTTCCACCCTGTTTTCTGTTTCCACCCTGTTTGCTGTTTCCACCCTGTTTGCTGTTTCCACCATGTTGGCTGTTTCCACCCTGTTGGCTGTTTCCACCCTGTTGGCTGTTTCCACCCTGTTGGTTGTTTCCACCCTGTTGGCTGTGTTGGCTGTTTCCACCCTGTTGGCTGTTTCCACCCTGTTGACTGTTTCCACCCTGTTGACTGTTTCCACCCTGTTGGTTGTTTCCACCCTGTTTGCTGTTTCCACCCTGTTGGCTGTTTCCACCCAGTTGGCTGTTTCAACCCTGTTGGCTGTTTCCACCCTGTTGGCTGTTTCCACCCTGTTGGCTGTTTCCACCCAGTTGGCTGTTTCAACCCTGTTGGCTGTTTCCACCCTGTTGGCTGTTTCCACCCTGTTGGCTGTGTTGGCTGTTTCCACCCTGTTGGCTGTGTTGGCTGTTTCCACCCTGTTGGCTGTTTCCACCCTGTTGGCTGTGTTGGCTGTTTCCACCCTGTTGGCTGTTTCCACCCTATTGGTTGTTTCTACCCTGTTGGCTGTTTCCACCCTGTTGGCTGTTTCCACCCTGTTGGCTGTTTCGACCCTATTGGTTGTTTCCACCCTGTTGGCTGTTTCCACCCTGTTGGCTGTTTCCACCCTGTTGGCTGTTTCCACCCTGTTGGTTGTTTCCACCCTGTTGGTTGTTTCCACCCTGTTGGCTGTGTTGGCTGTTTCCACCCTGTTGGCTGTTTCCACCCTGTTGACTGTTTCCACCCTGTTGACTGTTTCCACCCTGTTGGTTGTTTCCACCCTGTTTGCTGTTTCCACCCTGTTGACTGTTTCCACCCTGTTGACTGTTTCCACCCTGTTGGCTGTTTCCACCCTGTTGGCTGTTTCCACCCTGTTGGCTGTTTCCACCCTGTTGGCTGTTTCCACCCTGTTGGCTGTTTCAACCCTGTTGGTTGTTTCCACCCTGTTGGCTGTTTCCACCCTGTTGGCTGTGTTGGCTGTTTCCACCCTGTTGGCTGTTTCCACCCTGTTGGCTGTTTCCACCCTGTTGGCTGTTTCCACCCTGTTGGTTGTTTCCACCCTGTTGGCTGTGTTGGTTGTTTCCACCCTGTTGGCTGTTTCCACCCTATTGGTTGTTTTCACCCTGTTGGTTGTTTCCACCCTGTTGGCTGTGTTGGTTGTTTCCACCCTGTTGGCTGTTTCCACCCTGTTGGCTGTGTTGGCTGTTTCCACCCTGTTGGCTGTGTTGGTTGTTTCCACCCTGTTGACTGTGTTGGCTGTTTCCACCCTGTTGGTTGTTTCCACCCTGTTGGCTGTTTCCACCCTGTTGGTTGTTTCCACCCTGTTGGCTGTTTCCACCCTGTTGGCTGTGTTGGTTGTTTTCACCCTGTTGGCTGTTTCCACCCTGTTGGTTGTTTCCACCCTGTTGCCTGTTTCCACCCTGTTGGCTGTTTCCACCCTGTTGGCTGTTTCCACCCTGTTGGCTGTTTCCACCCTGTTGGCTGTTTCAACCCTGTTGGTTGTTTCCACCCTGTTGGCTGTTTCCACCCTGTTGGCTGTGTTGGCTGTTTCCACCCTGTTGGCTGTGTTGGCTGTTTCCACCCTGTTGGCTGTTTCCACCCTGTTGGCTGTTTCCACCCTGTTGGCTGTTTCCACCCTGTTGGTTGTTTCCACCCTGTTGGCTGTTTCCACCCTGTTGGTTGTTTCCACCCTGTTGGCTGTGTTGGTTGTTTCCACCCTGTTGGCTGTTTCCACCCTATTGGTTGTTTCCACCCTGTTGGTTGTTTCCACCCTGTTGGCTGTGTTGGTTGTTTCCACCCTGTTGGCTGTTTCCACCCTGTTGGCTGTGTTGGTTGTTTCCACCCTGTTGACTGTGTTGGCTGTTTCCACCCTGTTGGTTGTTTCCACCCTGTTGGCTGTTTCCACCCTGTTGGTTGTTTCCACCCTGTTGGCTGTTTCCACCCTGTTGGCTGTGTTGGTTGTTTTCACCCTGTTGGCTGTTTCCACCCTGTTGGTTGTTTCCACCCTGTTGCCTGTTTCCACCCTGTTGGCTGTTTCCACCCTGTTGGTTGTTTCCACCCTGTTGGCTGTTTCCACCCTGTTTGCTGTTTCCACCCTGTTTGCTGTTTCCACCCTGTTGGTTGTTTCCACCCTGTTGGCTGTTTCCACCCTGTTGGTTGATTCCACCCTGTTGGCTGTTTCCACCCTGCCTTAAACACACTCACACACCATCTTAAACACATTTAAATGTATTCACTCTCTGTCGGTTAATTGCCTTCCCCACAATATCCTCCAATGCCCCCCCCAAGCACGATTCAATGCTAATTTCTTGCAACGCCAGCTGTGTGTGTGCGTGTGTGCGCGTTCATGTGTGTATGTATGTGTGTGTGTGTGTGTGTGTGTGTGTGTGTGTGTGTGTGTGTGTGTGTGTGTGTGTGTGTGTGTGTGTGTGTGTGTGTGTGTGTGTGTGTGTGTGTGTGTGTGTGTGTGTGTGTGTGTGTGTGTGTGTGTGTGTGTCGTGTGTCATGTGTGTGTGTGTATGTGTGTGTGTTTATGTGTATGTGTGTGTGTCGTGTGGTGTGTGAGTGTGTGCGTGCGTGTGTGTATGTGTGTATGTGTGTATGTGTATGTGTATGTGTATGTGTGTGTGTGTGTGTGTGTGTGTGTGTCGTGTATCGTGTGTGTGTGTGTGTGTGTGTGTGTGTGTGTGTGTGTGTGTGTGTGTGTGTGTGTGTGTGTGTGTGTGTGTGTGTGTGTGTGTGTGTGTGTGTGTGTGTGTGTGTGTGTGTGTGTGTGTGTGTGCGTGCGTATCTGTGTCTGTGTCTGTGTCTGTGTCTGTGTCTGTGTGTGTGTGTGTGTGTGTGTGTGTGTGTGTGTGTGTGTGTGTGTGTGTGTGTGTGTGTGTGTGTGTGTGTGTGTGTGTGTGTGTGTGTGTGTGTGTGTGTGTGTGTGCGGCATGCTGTAGTCGGAGCGGTTGAAGGACAACTAAAACTGTCACTGCGTCACGTACACCACCTGTTTAAACGACAACACTGACTAAGAGTAAAAACCATAGAAAAACAGATGACTTGACTTTATTGGTCATCTCCCCTCCTCAACGATTCCACCTCCTGCCTCTGTCAGTGATTCCACCTCCTGCCTCTGACAGTGATTCCACCTCCTGCCTCTGACAGTGATTCCACCTCCTGCCTCTGACAGTGATTCCACCTCCTGCCTCTGACAGTGATTCCACCTCCTGCCTCTGTCAGTGATTCCACCTCCTGCCTCTGTCAGTGATTCCACCTCCTGCCTCTGACAGTGATTCCATCTCCTGCCTCTGACAGTGATTCCACCTCCTGCCTCTGACAGTGATTCCACCTCCTGCCTCTGTCAGTGATTCCACCTCCTGCCTCTGACAGTGATTCCACCTCCTGCCTCTGACAGTGATTCCACCTCCTGCCTCTGACAGTGATTCCACCTCCTGCCTCTGACAGTGATTCCACCTCCTGCCTCTGACAGTGATTCCACCTCCTGCCTCTGACAGTGAATCCACCTCCTGCCTCTGTCAGTGATTCCACCTCCTGCCTCTGTCAGTGAATCCACCTCCTGCCTCTGTCAGTGAATCCACCTCCTGCCTCTGACAGTGATTCCACCTCCTGCCTCTGACAGTGATTCCACCTCCTGCTTGAGGGTGATCAATCAGGAGAGAATCCACAGGATCTATTTAGTATTTAGGAGCAGAATTTATTTATGTAGTTACCCAACAGCACAGCTATGCAACAAAAGAGGCTCCCTGACTGATGGAGATATCATAGTTATGCTAATAGATACAGATGTAGCTAGATGTTCTCCTCAAAGCTAACTGAATGTATAATGGGCATTTTGTATTGGAACATGCCTCACCCAGTAAGATGTGATGATACTCGCCTAATTGTATCTTTATTTAACTAGGCATGTCAGTTAAGAACAAATTCTTATTTTGGCGGCCAAGGAACAGTGGGGTTAACTGCCTTTGTCAGGGGAACAGTGGGGTTTCCTGCCTTGTTCAGGGGAACAGTGGGGTTAACTGCCTTTTTCAGGGGAACAGTGGGGTTAACTGCCTTTTTCAGGGGAACAGTGGGTTAACTGCCTTGTTCAGGGGAACAGTGGGTTAACTGCCTTTTTCAGGGGAACAGTGGGTTAACTGCCTTTTTCAGGGGAACAGTGGGTTAACTGCCTTTTTCAGGGGAACAGTGGGTTAACTGCCTTTTTCAGGGGAACAGTGGGGTTAACTGCCTTGTTCAGGGGAACAGTGGGTTAACTGCCTTTTTCAGGGGAACAGTGGGTTAACTGCCTTGTTCTGGGGAACAGTGGGTTAACTGCCTTGTTCTGGGGAACAGTGGGGTTAAATGCCTTGTTCAGGGGCAGAACAACAGATGTTTTACCTTGTCCGCTCAGGGATTCGAACTTGCAACCTTTCGGTAACTATTCCAACGCTCTAACCACTAGGCTACGCTGCCGCCCTTAATAGATAAGTGCTAGCCGACACCAACGCTTGAATAGATACAAGACCCAAGGGCAACTCTGAATGCTTAATATGAGTGAACAGCTTGTACAATGTGAGTCCAGTATCTCTGAAGGTGAGGGTGAATGTGAACCAACTTCTATCTGAGCTGTAAACAGTCATTAATTCATTTTCTGTCCTCGGTGACAACACATGACACGTGACATTGGACCACCGCCGGCCAGACGGCCCCCTCTGCCCATAAATCGTGTCCCCTGCCATAACGGATATGCCTCTCCTCTCCTCTGTTCCAGTCCGGCTAAATATCAACAGGCCATTTAATATAATGACCGGTCAACAGATGGAGAAGAAATCAACGGCTATGTCCCAAATAGAAACCTTTGTCCAATAGGGCTCTGGTCAACAGTAGTGCACTATATAGGGAATACCGCTCTGGTCAACAGTAGTGTTCTATATAGGGAATAGGGCTCTGGTCAACAGTAGTGTTCTAAATAGGGAATAGGGCTCTGGTCAACAGTAGTGTTCTATATAGGGAATAGGGCTCTGGTCAACAGTAGTGCACTATATAGGGAATACCGCTCTGGTCAACAGTAGTGTTCTATATAGGGAATAGGGCTCTGGTCAACAGTAGTGTTCTATATAGGGAATAGGGCTCTGGTCAACAGTAGTGTTCTATATAGGGAATAGGGCTCTGGTCAACAGTAGTGTTCTATATAGGGAATAGGGCTCTGGTCAACAGTAGTGCACTATATAGGGAATAGGGCTCTGGCCAACAGTAGTGTTCTATATAGGGAATAGGGCTCTGGCCAACAGTAGTGCACTATATAGGGAATAGGGCTCTGGTCAACAGTAGTGTTCTATATAGGGAATAGGGCTCTGGTCAACAGTAGTGCACTATATAGGGAATAGGGCTCTGGCCAACAGTAGTGTTCTATATAGGGAATAGGGCTCTGGCCAACAGTAGTGCACTATATAGGGAATAGGGCTCTGGTCAACAGTAGTGTTCTATATAGGGAATAGGGCTCTGGTCAACAGTAGTGCACTATATAGGGAATAGGGCTCTGGCCAACAGTAGTGTTCTACATAGGGAATAGGGCTCTGGTCAACAGTAGTGCACTATATATATATATATATATATATATATATATATATATATATATATATATATATATAGTTGAGTCGGAAGTTTACATACACTTAGGTTGGAGTCATTAAAACTCGTTTTTCAACCACTCCACAAATCTCTTGTTAACAAACTATAGTTTTTCAAGTCGGTTAGGACATCTACTTTGTGCATGACACAAGTCATTTTCCCCAACAATTGTTTACAGACAGATTATATCACAATTCCAGTGTGTCTAGAA
>NC_060177.1:88856866-88864366 GCF_021184085.1 Oncorhynchus gorbuscha | reverse complement strand
TAGAGCTGTCCCAGTGAAGATGAGGATGTATGGATTACAGTAAAGGCAGCACTCTGACAGGTTTACAGGCCTGCAGAAACATGATACAGGAAACGCCAGGAGTGTCACAGTGACAAGTTCAGCTGGTGGACTCACAGACTAGAGAGTTGAGGAGATGCAACACATGGAGCTGAGGAGAGCTGGGTTGGTTTAGCAGCTGAGGAGTGCTGGGTTGGCTTAAGAGCTGAGGAGGTCTGGGTTGGTTTAGGAGCTGATGAGAGCTCGGTTGGGTTAAGAGCGGAGGAGTTCTGGGTTGGTTTAGGACCTGATGAGAGCTCGGTTGGGTTAAGAGCAGAGGAGTTCTGGGTTGGGTCAGGAGCTGAGGAGAGCTGGGTTTTTTATTTTATTTAAATTTTACCTTTCTTTAGCTATGCAAGTCAGCTAACAACAAACTCTTGTTTTCAATGACGGCCTAGGAACAGTGGGTTAACTGCCTGTTCAGGGGCAGAATGACAGATTTGTTCCTTGTCAGTTCAGGGGTTTGAACTTGCAACCTTCCGGTTACTAGTCCAACGCTCTAACCACTAGGCTACCCTGCCGCCCCAAGGGTCAGGAGCTGAGGAGAGCTACTTTGGGTTAGGAGCTGAGGAGAGCTGGGTTGGTTTAGCAGCTGAGGAGTGCTGGGTTGGGTCAGGAGCTGAGGAGAGCTGGGTTGGGTCAGGAGCTGAGGAGAGCTGGGTTGGGTCAGGAGCTGAGGAGAGCTGGGTTGGTTTAGGAGCTGAGGAGAGCTGGGTTGGTTTAGCAGCTGAGGAGTGCTGGGTTGGCTTAAGAGCTGAGGAGTTCTGGGTTGGTTTAGGAGCTGAGTTGAGTTAAGAGCTGAGGAGTTCTGGGTTGGTTTAGGACCTGATGAGAGCTCGGTTGGGTTAAGAGTGGAGGAGTTCTGGGTTGGTTTAGGAGCTGAGGAGAGCTGGGTTGGTTTAGGAGCTGAGGAGAGCTGGGTTGGTTTAGGAGCTGAGGAGAGCTGGGTTGGTTTAGGAGCTGATGAGAGCTGTGTTGGATTGTGTTGTGTTGGGTACAGTACAGAGGGCTAGACAGGCACTGTCTGACAGGCAAAGGCACTCTGACAGGCATAGTCTGACACCGGGGTAGAAACAGATGGGTCTCGACAACATACCCACTATTTACATATCATCAAAACAACTATTTAGCTACAGAGCTGAAGAGAACAGCACTAAGGTCAAAACAACTCTTTAGCTACAGATCTGAAGAGAACAGCACTAAGGTCAAAACAACTCTTTAGCTACAGATAGAAGAGAACAGCACTAAGGTCAAAACAACTATTTAGCTACAGAGCTGAAGAGAACAGCACTAAGGTCAAAACAACTCTTTAGCTACAGATAGAAGAGAACAGCACTAAGGTCAAAACAACTCTTTAGCTACAGAGCTGAAGAGAACAGCACTAAGGTCAAAACAACTCTTTAGCTACAGAACTGAAGAGAACAGCACTAATGTCAAAACAACTCTTTAACTACAGATAGAAGAGAACAGCACTAAGGTCAAAACAACTCTTTAGCTACAGAGCTGAAGAGAACAGCACTAAGGTCAAAACAACTCTTTAGCTACAGAGCTGAAGAGAACAGCACTAAGGTCAAAACAACTCTTTAGCTACAGAGCTGAAGAGAACAGCACTAAGGTCAAAACAACTCTTTAGCTACAGATAGAAGAGAACAGCACTAAGGTCAAAACAACTCTTTAGCTACAGAGCTGAAGAGAACAGCACTAAGGTCAAAACAACTCTTTAACTACAGATAGAAGAGAACAGCACTAAGGTCAAAACAACTCTTTAGCTACAGAGCTGAAGAGAACAGCACTAAGGTCAAAACAACTCTTTAGCTACAGAGCTGAAGAGAACAGCACTAAGGTCAAAACAACTCTTTAGCTACAGAACTGAAGAGAACAGCACTAAGGTCAAAACAACTCTTTAGCTACAGAGCTGAAGAGAACAGCACTAAGGTCAAAACAACTCTTTAGCTACAGAACTGAAGAGAACAGCACTAAGGTCAAAACAACTCTTTAGCTACAGAGCTGAAGAGAACAGCACTAAGGTCAAAACAACTCTTTAGCTACAGAGCTGAAGAGAACAGCACTAAGGTCAAAACAACTCTTTAGCTACAGAGCTGAAGAGAACAGCACTAAGGTCAAAACAACTCTTTAGCTACAGATAGAAGAGAACAGCACTAAGGTCAAAACAACTCTTTAGCTACAGAGCTGAAGAGAACAGCACTAAGGTCAAAACAACTCTTTAACTACAGATAGAAGAGAACAGCACTAAGGTCAAAACAACTCTTTAGCTACAGAGCTGAAGAGAACAGCACTAAGGTCAAAACAACTCTTTAGCTACAGAGCTGAAGAGAACAGCACTAAGGTCAAAACAACTCTTTAGCTACAGAACTGAAGAGAACAGCACTAAGGTCAAAACAACTCTTTAGCTACAGAGCTGAAGAGAACAGCACTAAGGTCAAAACAACTCTTTAGCTACAGAACTGAAGAGAACAGCACTAAGGTCAAAACAACTCTTTAGCTACAGAGCTGAAGAGAACAGCACTAAGGTCAAAACAACTCTTTAGCTACAGAGCTGAAGAGAACAGCACTAAGGTCAAAACAACTCTTTAGCTACAGAACTGAAGAGAACAGCACTAAGGTCAAAACAACTCTTTAGCTACAGAACTGAAGAGAACAGCACTAAGGTCAAAACAACTCTTTAACTACAGAGCTGAAGAGAACAGCACTAAGGTCAAAACAACTCTTTAGCTACAGAACTGAGAGAACAGCACTAAGGTCAAAACAACTCTTTAGCTACAGAGCTGAGAGAACAGCACTAAGGTCAAAACAACTCTTTAGCTACAGAGCTGAAGAGAACAGCACTAAGGTCAAAACAACTCTTTAGCTACAGAGCTGAAGAGAACAGCACTAAGGTCAAAACAACTCTTTAGCTACAGAACTGAAGAGAACAGCACTAAGGTCAAAACAACTCTTTAGCTACAGAGCTGAAGAGAACAGCACTAAGGTCAAAACAACTCTTTAGCTACAGAGCTGAAGAGAACAGCACTAAGGTCAAAACAACTCTTTAGCTACAGAACTGAAGAGAACAGCACTAAGGTCAAAACAACTCTTTAGCTACAGAACTGAAGAGAACAGCACTAAGGTCAAAACAACTCTTTAGCTACAGAACTGAAGAGAACAGCACTAAGGTCAAAACAACTCTTTAGCTACAGAACTGAAGAGAACAGCACTAAGGTCAAAACAACTCTTTAACTACAGAGCTGAAGAGAACAGCACTAAGGTCAAAACAACTCTTTAGCTACAGAGCTGAAGAGAACAGCACTAAGGTCAAAACAACTCTTTAGCTACAGAGCTGAAGAGAACAGCACTAAGGTCAAAACAACTCTTTAGCTACAGAGCTGAAGAGAACAGCACTAAGGTCAAAACAACTCTTTAGCTACAGAGCTGAAGAGAACAGCACTAAGGTCAAAACAACTCTTTAGCTACAGAGCTGAAGAGAACAGCACTAAGGTCAAAACAACTCTTTAGCTACAGAGCTGAAGAGAACAGCACTAAGGTCAAAACAACTCTTTAGCTACAGAGCTGAAGAGAACAGCACTAAGGTCAAAACAACTCTTTAGCTACAGAACTGAAGAGAACAGCACTAAGGTCAAAACAACTCTTTAACTACAGAGCTGAAGAGAACAGCACTAAGGTCAAAACAACTCTTTAGCTACAGAACTGAGAGAACAGCACTAAGGTCAAAACAACTCTTTAGCTACAGAGCTGAAGAGAACAGCACTAAGGTCAAAACAACTCTTTAGCTACAGAACTGAGAGAACAGCACTAAGGTCAAAACAACTCTTTAGCTACAGATAGAAGAGAACAGCACTAAGGTCAAAACAACTCTTTAACTACAGAACTGAAGAGAACAGCACTAAGGTCAAAACAACTCTTTAACTACAGAGCTGAAGAGAACAGCACTAAGGTCAAAACAACTCTTTAACTACAGAACTGAAGAGAACAGCACTAAGGTCAAAACAACTCTTTAGCTACAGAGCTGAGAGGATTAACCACAGACGTTAAGGATTAGGAGGGAGAACGGAGGCAATCTATACATTTACATTTCCATTCAATAAAATAAAACTTCTACACACAAAGTATTTCCATCACATAGACTGTCCAGGTGAATCCAGCTGAATGATATGATCCCTTATTGGTCTTTAAAAGTGAAATTCCTTATGAGGAAGGTTTAGATTCAGAACACATTAATGCCCTAAAAGAGACAATTCATCTTGCAGCCGTCATAAAACATGTCACATCTAAAAATGTACAAATAGATAGCAAACTATATTTACAAACAAATAGGCAGGATAAGTTGCATTTCATAGGGAAAGTCCTATGTGCAAGAAGTCCAACTTTGGTTAAGTTGCACATGTTTACATTAGGGATAAAAGAGAACTTGGCCCTATTTAAAAAACATTCTTAGGTAGTCTGTATCTGCGTCCATGGGGAAGGAGCTGGACTTCAGGGTGGATGGGAAGAGTCAACAGCTATGTATTGGCCTTCTGGAGGGCTCTGACCAGGTAGAGGAATGGAAGGCTCTGAGCAGGTAGAGAGATAGAGGGCTCTGACCAGGTAGAGGAATGGAAGGCTCTGAGCAGGTAGAGAGATAGAGGGCTCTGTCCAGGTAGAGAGATAGAGGGCTCTGAGCAGGTAGAGAGATAGAGGGCTCTGACCAGGTAGAGGGATGGAGGGCTCTGACCAGGTAGAGAGATAGAGGGCTCTGACCAGGTATAGAGATGGAGGGCTCTGACCAGGTAGAGAGATAGAGGGCTCTGACCAGGTATAGAGATGGAGGGCTCTGACCAGGTAGAGAGATAGAGGGCTCTGACCAGGTAGAGAGATAGAGGGCTCTGCCCAGGTAGAGAGATGGAGGGCTCTGACCAGGTAGAGAGATGGAGGGCTCTGACGAGGTAGAGAGATGGAGGGCTCTGCCCAGGTAGAGAGATGGAGGGCTCTGACCAGGTAGAGAGATGACCAGGTAGAGAGATGGAGGGCTCTGCCCAGGTAGAGAGATGGAGGGCTCTGACCAGGTAGAGAGATGACCAGGTAGAGAGATAGAGGGCTCTGACCAGGTAGAGAGATGGAGGGCTCTGTCCAGGTAGAGATGGAGGGCTCTGACCAGGTAGAGAGATAGAGGGCTCTGACCAGGTAGAGAGATAGAGGGCTCTGCCCAGGTAGAGAGATAGAGGGCTCTGTCCAGGTAGAGAGATGACCAGGTAGAGAGATAGAGGGCTCTGACCAGGTAGAGAGATGGAGGGCTCTGACCAGGTAGAGAGATAGAGGGCTCTGTCCAGGTAGAGGGATGACCAGGTAGAGAGATAGAGGGCTCTGACCAGGTAGAGAGATGGAGGGCTCTGTCCAGGTAGAGATGGAGGGCTCTGACCAGGTAGAGAGATAGAGGGCTCTGACCAGGTAGAGAGATAGAGGGCTCTGCCCAGGTAGAGAGATGGAGGGCTCTGACCAGGTAGAGAGATGGAGGGCTCTGACCAGGTAGAGAGATGGAGGGCTCTGACCAGGTAGAGAGATAGAGGGCTCTAACCAGGTAGAGATGGAGGGTTCTGCCCAGGTAGAGAGATGGAGGGCTCTGCCCAGGTAGAGATGGAGGGCTCTGACCAGGTAGAGATGGAGGGCTCTGACCAGGTAGAGAGATGGAGGGCTCTGACCAGGTAGAGAGATGGAGGGCTCTGACGAGGTAGAGAGATGGAGGGCTCTGCCCAGGTAGAGAGATGGAGGGCTCTGACCAGGTAGAGAGATGACCAGGTAGAGAGATGGAGGGCTCTGCCCAGGTAGAGAGATGGAGGGCTCTGACCAGGTAGAGAGATGACCAGGTAGAGAGATAGAGGGCTCTGACCAGGTAGAGAGATGGAGGGCTCTGTCCAGGTAGAGATGGAGGGCTCTGACCAGGTAGAGAGATAGAGGGCTCTGACCAGGTAGAGAGATAGAGGGCTCTGCCCAGGTAGAGAGATAGAGGGCTCTGTCCAGGTAGAGGGATGACCAGGTAGAGAGATAGAGGGCTCTGACCAGGTAGAGAGATGGAGGGCTCTGTCCAGGTAGAGATGGAGGGCTCTGACCAGGTAGAGAGATAGAGGGCTCTGACCAGGTAGAGAGATAGAGGGCTCTGCCCAGGTAGAGAGATGGAGGGCTCTGACCAGGTAGAGAGATGGAGGGCTCTGACCAGGTAGAGAGATGGAGGGCTCTGACCAGGTAGAGAGATAGAGGGCTCTAACCAGGTAGAGAGATGGAGGGTTCTGCCCAGGTAGAGAGATGGAGGGCTCTGCCCAGGTAGAGAGATGGAGGGCTCTGACCAGGTAGAGATGGAGGGCTCTGACCAGGTAGAGAGATGGAGGGCTCTGACCAGGTAGAGAGATGGAGGGCTCTGACCAGGTAGAGAGATAGAGGGCTCTGACCAGGTAGAGAGATAGAGGGCTCTAACCAGGTAGAGAGATGGAGGGCTCTGCCCAGGTAGAGAGATGGAGGGCTCTGACCAGGTAGAGAGATGGAGGGCTCTGCCCAGGTAGAGAGATGACAGTTGTTGCTGCCCCATGATTTTCCCCACATGTCCTGACCATCTTGCCCAACCTATTTTGTTGTGCAACCTTGATGTTCCCAAACCAGCAGGTCAAGCAGTAGGACAGAATCCTCTCAATTAATGCTTTATAAAAGGGAACCATGATGGTTAGATCAACATTAAAAAAGTGGAGTTTCCGTAGGAAATACAGTCTCTGTTGGCCTTTCTCAAAAATAGCATCAGAACACTGATCCCAGGACAGCTTGTTTGTCAATGACTAGCCCAAGGTATTTGTACTCCTCCACTATTTCAATGGGCTGATCTTTTATCATGGTGTGTACATGGTAGTGTTCCTTCCAAAGTCAATCACCGCGTCCTTTGTTTTTGACCTATTTTAAAATGAGATGGGATGACCCACACCAGACAGGAAAATCATTCAGAGCCGGTCCTCATCTCATCCCCTTCGAGAAGACTGACCAAAGCAGTATCGTCAGCATATTTGATCAGGTGTCGCCCTGGGAACCGTCTCCGGGCAGCTGTCTGTATACTGTGTGTGTTGTACTGGTGAAAGAACACTGCCCTGTGGGGTTCCAACTGAAGTCGTCCCCACCTCAGAGAGAGAGTGTTGCCAACTCGTACCTGCTGAGACCTGTCAGTTAGGAAGTTGGTGATCCGTGTGATGAGAGTAGTGTCGAGTCCGAAGTCTCCTCTCAGTCTCTGTCCGCGAGGATGTGTTCCTGATGCTCAGTGTACAGGACGGTGATGAGAGCCGCCAAGACACTCACAGTTCAGGTGCCCCCACTATTGTTTTCCCACCTGGGAAAACGTTCCCCTGTTTCTAAGGGTCCTATTAGCTACTTAGTGAGGATAACTTGAGCCCGGTTCCTGAATAATAAGCATAGATA
>NC_060177.1:88799366-88851866 GCF_021184085.1 Oncorhynchus gorbuscha | reverse complement strand
TCCTGGCTGATATAGTACTCTCCTGGCTAACATAGTACTCTCCTGGTTGATATAGTACTCTCCTGGCTGACATAGTACTCTCCTGGCTGATATAGTACTATCCTGGCTGATATAGTACTCTCCTGGCTGATATAGTACTCTCCTGGCTGATATAGTACTATCCTGGCTGATATAGTACTCTCCTGGTTGACATAGTACTCTCCTGGCTGACATAGTACTCTCCTGGCTGATATAGTACTATCCTGGCTAATATATTACTCTCCTGGCTGACATAGTACTCTCCTGGCTGATATAATACTCTCCTGGCTGACATAGTACTCTCCTGGCTGATACAGTACTCTCGTGGCTGATATAGTACTCTCCTGGCTGACATAGTACTCTCCTGGCTGATATAATACTCTCATGGCTGACATAGTACTCTCCTGGCTGATACAGTACTCTCCTGGCTGATACAGTACTCTCCTAGCTGATATAGTACTCTCATGGCTGATACAGTACTCTCCTGGCTGATATAATACTCTCCTGGCTGACATAGTACTCTCCTGGCTGATACAGTACTCTCCTGGCTGATACAGTACTCTCCTAGCTGATATAGTACTCTCCTGGCTGATATAGTACTCTCCTGGCTGATATAGTACTCTCCTGGCTGATATAGTAGTCTCCTGGCTGACATAGTACTCTCATGGCTGATATAGTACTCTCCTGGCTAACATAGTACTCTCCTGGTTGATATAGTACTCTCCTGGCTGATATAGTACTCTCCTGGCTGATATAGTACTCTCCTGGCTGATATAGTACTCTCCTGGCTGATACAGTACTCTCCTGGCTGATATAATACTCTCCTGGCTGACATAGTACTCTCCTGGCTGATACAGTACTCTCCTGGCTGATACAGTACTCTCCTAGCTGATATAGTACTCTCCTGGCTGATATAGTACTCTCCTGGCTGATATAGTACTCTCCTGGCTGATATAGTAGTCTCTGGCTGACATAGTACTCTCATGGCTGATATAGTACTCTCCTGGCTAACATAGTACTCTCCTGGTTGATATAGTACTCTCCTGGCTGATATAGTACTCTCCTGGCTGATATAGTACTCTCCTGGCTGATATAGTACTCTCCTGGCTGATACAGTACTCTCCTGGCTGATATAGTACTCTCCTGGCTGACATAGTACTCTCCTGGCTGATACAGTACTCTCCTGGCTGATATAGTACTCTCCTGGCTGATATAGTACTCTCCTGGCTAACATAGTACTCTCCTGGTTGATATAGTACTCTCCTGGCTGACATAGTACTCTCCTGGCTGATACAGTACTCTCCTGGCTGATATAGTACTCTCCTGGCTGATATAGTACTCTCCTGGCTGACATAGTACTCTCCTGGCTGACATAGTACTCTCCTGCCTCCATTCTCTGTCAGCTCAGCCAACTCTAATGACATCTATGAACCCTGGGAGGAGGCAACATAGTGGGAAGCGCCAGACTGGCCGCAAAAAGTAAGAGCTGATTTACTCTGCCGATTTACTCTGCTGATTTACTCTGCCTGCTGAAGAGCTGCATGCCTGGCGCTCTCTCTCTCCACTCCCTTCCCCTAGCAGGGCTCTCTGACTTAGACAAAGGTAACACGCTCCTATCTCCTCTGCACTCCTCTCATCTCCTATCTTCTTCTCTCCTCTCCTGGCTGCCTTAGTGGAAACGGGGCCAAGCTGAGTCTCTCTATTCTCCCCATTGAGCAGCACAATACCATTGGTAATTATATGGTAACAGACAGAAACAAACACTTCTGACAATTACAGACAAGACAAGATCTGACTGGCCTGATGAGACTATAATTTCCCATTACTGAAGAACATTATCCTGATTCCTCCCTGGCCCATTTGTCACAAGTGAGATTTATGACCAGGATAACACCCTGGTTACTGTCCAGAAGATAATTAGACCAGGATAACACCCTGGTTACTACCCAGAAGAGAATTAGACCAGGATAACACCCTGGTTACTACCCAGAAGAGAATTAGACCAGGATAACACCCTGGTTACTGTCCAGAAGAGAATTAGACCAGGATAACACCCTGGTTACTGTCCAGAAGAGAATTAGACCAGGATAACACCCTGGTTACTGTCCAGAAGAGAATTAGACCAGGATAACACCCTGGTTACTGTCCAGAAGAGAATTAGACCAGGATAACACCCTGGTTACTGTCCAGAAGATAATTAGACCAGGATAACACCCTGGTTACTGTCCAGAAGAGAATTAGACCAGGATAACACCCTGGTTACTGTCCAGATGAGAATTAGACCAGGATAACACCCTGGTTACTGTCCAGAAGAGAATTAGACCAGGATAACACCCTGGTTACTACCCAGAAGAAAATTAGACCAGGATAACACCCTGGTTACTGTCCAGAAGAGAATTAGACCAGGATAACACCCTGGTTACTGTCCAGAAGAGAATTAGACCAGGATAACACCCTGGTTACTGTCCAGAAGAGAATTAGACCAGGATAACCCCCTGGTTACTGTCCAGAAGAGAATTAGACCAGGATAACACCCTGGTTACTACCCAGAAGAGAATTAGACCAGGATAACACCCTGGTTACTGTCCAGAAGAGAATTAGACCAGGATAACACCCTGGTTACTACCCAGAAGAGAATTAGACCAGGATAACACCCTGGTTACTGTCCAGAAGAGAATTAGACCAGGATAACACCCTGGTTACTACCCAGAAGAGATGTAAAGCAGGATAACATCCACCCATCCAATGTAGCCATTCTCTTATCTTCTACAGTCTACTACATTCTTCTACATTCCACTACACTCTTCTACATTCTTCTGAATTCTACTACATTCTATTGCATTCTATTGGATTATACTACATTCTACTACATTTTACTTCATTATACTACATTCTACTACATTATTCTACATTCATCTACATTCTACTACATTCTTCTATATTCCAATTTCTACATTCTTCTACATTAATCTACATTCTACTACATTCTTCTATATTATTATTTCTACATTATTCTACATTTTCTACATTCTACTACATTATTCTACAATCTGCTATATTCTACACATTTGTTCTAAATTTTTCTACATTCTACTACATTATTTTACATTCTACTACATTCAATTATATTCTACTACATCATTCTTCATTATTATACATTCTCTACATTCTCCTACATTATACCACATTCTTCGACATTCATTAAATTCTACTACATTCTTCTACATACATTAATCTTCATTATATTACATTCTACTACATTCTTCTAAATTCTTCTACATTCTACTACATTCTTCTAAATTCTTCTACATTCTACTACATTCTTCTACATTCTGCTATATTCTACACATTTGTCCCTAAATTCCTCTACATTCTACTGCATTATTTTAAATTCTACTACATTCTTCTACATACATTATTCTTCATTATATTACATTCTTCTACATTCTACTACAATTTACAACATTCTTCTACAACACGTGTGAAAGTTATTCCACGGAGGTCTGAGTGTCTGCGGGTTTTCTCTCATCTCTTGATGAAATAAGGTCACTAATTAGTAAGGAAGTCCCCTCGGCTGGTTGCCTGTGTCTTAATTGAAAGGAAAACCCTCAGACACAAGGCCCTCCATGGAATGAGTTTGACACCCACTGTTCTACAGATGAATCTTTATCATGTTGAGAATGCTGGGCTGTTCCGTTGTCGATGACTGACTTACACAGCTCCTCTAGTCAAGGATCCTTTCTGTATCGATTCTAACGGCTGCTTAGTCTGTTTTGGACAATCAACTTTTCAAAAAATGTCAGCCTCCTCCAATCGATAGCACTAAAAGAGCCATTTAAATGGATGTGGCTGTCAGATGAGCATTGCAGACAGACAGCCCAGCCAGCCAATAATGAAGACAAAAACACATCTATATTGGATTATAAACTGGGTGGTTCCAGAACTGAATGCTGATTGGCTGACAGCCGTGGTATATCAGACCGTATACAAGGGGTTTGACAAAATATTTATTTTTACTGCTCTAATTCCATTGGTAACCAGTTTATAATAGCAATAAGGCACCTCGGGGGTTTGTGGTATACGACCAATATATCACGGCTAAGGGCTGTACCCAGTATATTGGTATATTGGCCATATTAAAATAAGATCAGGGTCATATGCACAAGGAATGCTGATCTAGGATCAGATCTGCTCTTTAAGATTAACATGAATAGGACTACATGGAAATACGGACTCCATTGATTTTCTATATTGCACAATCTGATGGTAGTTCAGCCCCTGGATATTAATAAAGTGTCTCAGTGTAGGAGTGCTGATCTAGGATCAGTTCTGCTTATAGATCAGCATACATAAGAGAGGGGACCTGATCCTAGATCAGCAGGTGCTGGTCTGTCCATATTAAGTAAACTTAGCTCTCCTCTATGCCTCCAGCAGTCTATAGTTAACCCAGTCTAGAGTTAACTCAGTCTAGAGCTAACCCAGTCTAGAGTTAACCCAGTCTAGAGCTAACCCAGTCTAGAGTTAACCCAGTCTAGAGCTAACCCAGTCTAGAGTTAACCCAATCTAGAGTTAACCTAGTCTATAGTAACCCAGTCTATAGTTAACCCAGTCTATAGTAACCCAGTCTAGAGTTAACCCAGTCTATAGTAACCCAGTCTAGAGTTAACCCAGTCTATAGTAACCCAGTCTAGAGTTAACCCAATCTAGAGTTAACCCAGTCTAGAGTTAACCCAGTCTATAGTAACCCAGTCTATAGTAACCCAGTCTAGAGTTAACCCAGTCTATAGTAACCCAGTCTAGAGTTAACCCAGTCTATAGTAACCCAGTCTAGAGTTAACCCAGTCTATAGTAACCCAGTCTAGAGTTAACCCAGTCTATAGTAACCCAGTCTAGAGTTAACCCAGTCTATAGTAACTCAGTCTAGAGTTAACCCAGTCTAGAGCTAACCCAGTCTAGATTTAACCCAGTCTAGAGCTAACCCAGTCTAGATTTAACCCAGTCTAGAGCTAACCCAGTCTAGAGTTAACCCAGTCTATAGTAACCCAGTCTAGAGTTAACCCAATCTAGAGTTAACCTAGTCTATAGTAACCCAGTCTATAGTTAACCCAGTCTATAGTAACCCAGTCTAGAGTTAACCCAGTCTATAGTAACCCAGTCTAGAGTTAACCCAGTCTATAGTAACCCAGTCTAGGGTTAACCCAATCTAGAGTTAACCCAGTCTAGAGTTAACCCAGTCTATAGTAACCCAGTCTAGAGTTAACCCAGTCTAGAGTTAACCCAGTCTATAGTAACCCAGTCTAGAGTTAACCCAGTCTATAGTAACCCAGTCTAGAGTTAACCCAGTCTATAGTAACCCAGTCTAGAGTTAACCCAGTCTATAGTAACCCAGTCTAGAGTTAACCCAGTCTATAGTAACCCAGTCTAGAGTTAACCCAGTCTATAGTAACCCAGTCTAGAGTTAACCCAGTCTAGAGCTAACCCAGTCTAGATTTAACCCAGTCTAGAGCTAACCCAGTCTAGATTTAACCCAGTCTAGAGCTAACCCAGTCTATAGTAACCCAGTCTAGAGCTAACCCAGTCTAGAGTTAACCCAGTCTATAGTAACCCAGTCTAGAGTTAACCCAGTCTAGAGTTAACCCAGTCTAGAGTTAACCCAATCTAGAGTTAACCCAGTCTAGAGTTAACCCAGTCTATAGTAACCCAGTCTATAGTAACCCAGTCTAGAGTTAACCCAGTCTATAGTAACCCAGTCTAGAGTTAACCCAGTCTATAGTAACCCAGTCTAGAGTTAACCCAGTCTATAGTAACCCAGTCTAGAGTTAACCCAGTCTATAGTAACCCAGTCTAGAGTTAACCCAGTCTATAGTAACCTAGTCTAGAGTAACCCAGTCTAGAGTTAACCCAGTCTATAGTAACCCAGTCTAGAGTTAACCCAGTCTATAGTAACCCAGTCTAGAGTTAACCCAGTCTAGAGCTAACCCAGTCTAGATTTAACCCAGTCTAGAGCTAACCCAGTCTAGATTTAACCCAGTCTAGAGCTAACCCAGTCTAGATTTAACCCAGTCTAGAGTAACCCAGTCTAGAGTTAACCCAGTCTATAGTAACCCAGTCTAGAGCTAACCCAGTCTAGAGTTAACCCAGTCTAGAGTTAACCCAGTCTAGAGCTAACCCAGTCTAGAGCTAACCCAGTCTAGATTTAACCCAGTCTAGAGCTAACCCAGTCTATAGCCCAGTCAGCTATGACTGAAGAAAAGATGTATGAAACCCATGTGGAAAATGGAAAACAATCTTTCTCTGAGGGGAAACTTGATGATGCCTTGAACTTATTTTTGAAAGCAATTGAAATGAAAAGTGTTGATCCTGAAATTCAATTAATGACAATTAAATTGTACCGTCGGCTCGGTGAGAAGAAAGAAAAAAAAAGTGTGAACTCATTGCTGTCATCTACATGTACACACAATGTATCACTCACTGATAGGGGTGACTTTTTAAAGGTTTGTCTTGTAAAACTATGTTGAAACAAATGGTTAAAATAATAGGCTAGTTAGAAATGTTTTTTGATCAATTAATAGCTCTCCTCTCTGTCTCCAGCGGTCTAGAGTTAACCCAGTCTATAGTTAACCCAGTCTAGAGTTAACTCAGTCTAGAGTTAACTCAGTCTAGAGTTAACCCAGTCTATAGTTAACCCAGTCTAGAGTTAACTCAGTCTACAGTTAACCCAGTCTATAGTTAACCCAGTCTAGAGTTAACCCAGTCTATAGTTAACCCAGTCTAGAGTTAACCCAGTCTATAGTTAACCCAGTCTAGAGTTATCCCAGTCTATAGTTAACCCAGTCTAGAGTTAACTCAGTCTAGAGTTAACCCAGTCTATAGTTAACCCAGTCTATAGTTAACTCAGTCTAGAGTTAACCCAGTCTATAGTTAACTCAGTCTAGAGTTATCCCAGTCTATACTTAAACCAGTCTAGAGTTAACTCAGTCTAGAGTTAACCCAGTCTATAGTAACCCAGTCTAGAGTTAACCCAATCTAGAGTTAACCCAGTCTAGAGTTAACCCAGTCTATAGTAACCCAGTCTAGAGTTAACCCAGTCTAGAGTTAACCCAGTCTATAGTAACCCAGTCTAGAGTTAACCCAGTCTATAGTAACCCAGTCTAGAGTTAACCCAGTCTATAGTAACCCAGTCTAGAGTTAACCCAGTCTATAGTAACCCAGTCTAGAGTTAACCCAGTCTATAGTAACCCAGTCTAGAGTTAACCCAGTCTATAGTAACCCAGTCTAGAGTTAGTCTATAGTAACCCAGTCTAGAGTTAACTCTAAGCTAACCCAGTCTAGATTTAACCCAGTCTAGAGCTAACCCAGTCTAGATTTAACCCAGTCTAGAGCTAACCCAGTCTATAGTAACCCAGTCTAGAGCTAACCCAGTCTAGAGTTAACCCAGTCTATAGTAACCCAGTCTAGAGTTAACCCAGTCTAGAGTTAACCCAGTCTAGAGTTAACCCAATCTAGAGTTAACCCAGTCTAGAGTTAACCCAGTCTATAGTAACCCAGTCTATAGTAACCCAGTCTAGAGTTAACCCAGTCTATAGTAACCCAGTCTAGAGTTAACCCAGTCTATAGTAACCCAGTCTAGAGTTAACCCAGTCTATAGTAACCCAGTCTAGAGTTAACCCAGTCTATAGTAACCCAGTCTAGAGTTAACCCAGTCTATAGTAACCCAGTCTAGAGTAACCCAGTCTAGAGTTAACCCAGTCTATAGTAACCCAGTCTAGAGTTAACCCAGTCTATAGTAACCCAGTCTAGAGTTAACCCAGTCTAGAGCTAACCCAGTCTAGATTTAACCCAGTCTAGAGCTAACCCAGTCTAGAGTTAACCCAGTCTATAGTAACCCAGTCTAGAGTAACCCAGTCTAGAGTTAACCCAGTCTATAGTAACCCAGTCTAGAGTTAACCCAGTCTATAGTAACCCAGTCTAGAGTTAACCCAGTCTAGAGCTAACCCAGTCTAGAGCTAACCCAGTCTAGATTTAACCCAGTCTAGAGCTAACCCAGTCTATAGCCCAGTCAGCTATGACTGAAGAAAAGATGTATGAAACCCATGTGGAAAATGGAAAACAATCTTTCTCTGAGGGGAAACTTGATGATGCCTTGAACTTATTTTTGAAAGCAATTGACATGAAAAGTGTTGATCCTGAAATTCAATTAATGACAATTAAATTGTACCGTCGGCTCGGTGAGAAGAAAGAAAAAAAAAGTGTGAACTCATTGCTGTCATCTACATGTACACACAATGTATCACTCACTGATAGGGGTGACTTTTTAAAGGTTTGTCTTGTAAAACTATGTTGAAACAAATGGTTAAAATAATAGGCTAGTTAGAAATGTTTTTTGATCAATTAATAGCTCTCCTCTCTGTCTCCAGCGGTCTAGAGTTAACCCAGTCTATAGTTAACCCAGTCTAGAGTTAACTCAGTCTAGAGTTAACTCAGTCTAGAGTTAACCCAGTCTATAGTTAACCCAGTCTAGAGTTAACTCAGTCTACAGTTAACCCAGTCTATAGTTAACCCAGTCTAGAGTTAACCCAGTCTATAGTTAACCCAGTCTAGAGTTAACCCAGTCTATAGTTAACCCAGTCTAGAGTTATCCCAGTCTATAGTTAACCCAGTCTAGAGTTAACTCAGTCTAGAGTTAACCCAGTCTATAGTTAACCCAGTCTATAGTTAACTCAGTCTAGAGTTAACCCAGTCTATAGTTAACTCAGTCTAGAGTTATCACAGTCTATACTTAAACCAGTCTAGAGTTAACCCAGTCTATAGTTAACCCAGTCTAGAGTTAACCCAGTCTAGAGTTATCCCAGTCTATAGTAACCCAGTCTAGAGTTAACTCAGTCTAGAGTTATCCCAGTCTATAGTTAACCCAGTCTAGAGTTAACTCAGTCTAGAGTTAACCCAGTCTAGAGTTAACCCAGTCTATAGTTAACTCAGTCTAGAGTGAACCCAGTCTATAGTTAACACAGTCTAGAGTTAACTCAGTCTAGAGTTATCCCAGTCTATAGTTAACCCAGTCTAGAGTTAACTCAGTCTAGAGTTAACCCAGTCTATAGTTAACCCAGCCTACAGTTAACCCAGTCTATGGTTAACCCAGTCTATAGTTAATTCAGCCTACAGTTAACCCAGTCTATAGTTAACCCAGCCTACAGTTAACCCAGTATAGAGTTAACTCAGCCTACAGTTAACCCAGTCTATAGTTAACCCAGCCTACAGTTAACCCAGTATAGAGTTAACCCAGCCTACAGTTAACCCAGTCTATAGTTAACCCAGCCTACAGTTAACCCAGTCTATAGTTAACTCAGCCTACAGTTAACCCAATCTATAGTTAACCCAGCCTACAGTTAATCCAGTATAGAGTTAACCCAGCCTACAGTTAACCCAGTCTATAGTTAACCCAGCCTATAGTTAACCCCGTCTACAGTTAACCCAGTCTATAGTTAACCCAGTCTATAGTTAACCCAGTCTATAGTTAACCCAGTCTATAGTTAACCCAGTCTATAGTTAACCCAGTCTATAGTTAACTCAGCCTACAGTTAACCCAGTCTACAGTTAACCCAGTCTATAGTTAACCCAGTCTATAGTTAACCCAGTCTATAGTTAACCCAGTCTATAGTTAACCCAGTCTATAGTTAACTCAGCCTACAGTTAACCCAGTCTATAGTTAACCCAGTCTATAGTTAACCCAGTCTATAGTTAACCCAGTCTATAGTTAACCCAGCCTACAGTGAACCCAGTCTATAGTTAACTCAGCCTACAGTTAACCCAGTCTATAGTTAACCCAGTCTATAGTTAACTCAGCCTACAGTTAACCCAGTCTATAGTTAACCCAGTCTATAGTTAACCCAGTCTATAGTTAACCCAGTCTATAGTTAACCCAGTCTATAGTTAACTCAGCCTACAGTTAACCCAGTCTACAGTTAACCCAGTCTATAGTTAACCCAGTATAGAGTTAACCCAGCCTACAGTTAACCCAGTCTATAGTTAACCCAGTCTATAGTTAACCCAGCTCTCCTCTCTGTCTCCAGTCATTCCAATCATCAGAAAACAGCTCTAGCGGCGCCATGCGCAAAATGTTCCGGCTCTTTTAACTGCTGCTTTGTAACTGAATATTAGGGTCAAATATAGAGTCTCTGGACATTTGATATGGCCAAGCTAAGGATACAGCATACTGTAAACACACACAACGTTCAATCAATCACTCTCTCTTTCCGCCCTCTCGCACACACACGCACGCATACACACACACACACACACACACACACACACACACACACACACACACACACACACACACACACACACACACACACACACACACACACACACACACACACACACACACACACACACACACACACACACACACACACACACACTCTCGTACACACACACACACACGCACGCATACACACACACACAATCAATCACTCTCTCTTTCCGCCCTCTCGCACACGCACGCATGAACACACACACACACGCACACACACACACACCCTCGTATGTGAATAGAACAATGCGAGTGGAACACATTCCTATCATTGACTGGTAGATGCCAGCACATAGCATGGATGGCACACAGCAGTGGTGAATGTGCATGAGATGAGATCTGACCGATTGGTTATACACTGTGTACACTGTCGAAGCAGTTTATAAATCACTTTGAAGTCGAGGATATTTGACACAATACCCTTTATTGCAGATCCCTCGTCTCTGAAACATCCGATGTGCTGTTTTGACGATAAACAAATATATAATCTCAGCCGAGTGAAAACGTAACTATGTAACTGTGTTGTGTGTAAAAGAGGACAGCACATATTACCTAGTGGGACCTAGTTCTCCCTACAGCTTGTTAAAACAGACAAATATTACCCCTGGAGAGGGAGTGAGACAGACAGTCCAACCTGTGTTGACCGATCGTCTCTCTCTCTCTCTCTCTCTCTCTCTCTCTCTCTCTCTCTCTCTCTCTCTCTCTCTCTCTCTCTCTCTCTCTCTCTCTCTCTCTCTCTCTCTCTCTCTCTCTCTCTCTCTCTTCTCTCTCTCTCTCTCTCTCTCTCTCTCTCTCTCTCTGTCTCTCTCTCTCTCTCTCTTTGTCTCTCTCTCTCTCTTTGTCTCTCTCTCTCTCTTGTCTCTCTCTCTCTCTTTGTCTCTCTCTCTCTCTCTCTCTCTCTCTCTCTCTCTCTCTCTCTCTTTGTCTCTCTCTCTCTCTTTGTCTCTCTCTCTCTCTTTGTCTCTCTCTCTCTCTCTCTCTCTCTCTCTCACATCTTGTAGCTGTGATGTCACACTGTGGTATTGGGCATTTCTTTAATATGTTCATACATTTGGCAGGAAGTTAGGAACTGCAGCTCAGTTTCCACCTCATGTCTTCTCTTGAGAGCCAAGTCTGCCTATGGTGACCTTTCTTAACATATCACACGAAATGGATGACATAGTACACAACTGGATGACATAGTACACAACTGGATGACATAGTACACAAATGGATGACGTAGTACACAACTGGATGATGTAGTACACAACTGGATGACGTAGTACACAACTGGATGATGTAGTACACAACTGGATGACGTAGTACAACTGGATGACGTAGTACACAACTGGATGATGTAGTACACAACTGGATGATGTAGTACACAACTGGATGATGTAGTACCTAACTGGATGATGTAGTACACAACTGGATGACGTAGTACACAACTGGATGACATAGTACACAACTGGATGATGTAGTACCAAACTGGATGATGTAGTACCCAACTGGATGACGTAGTACCCAACTGGATGACGTAGTACCCAACTGGATGATGTAGTACACAACTGGATGATGTAGTACCCAACTGGATGACGTAGTACCAAACTGGATGATGTAGTACACAACTGGATGACATAGTACACAACTGGATGATGTAGTACACAACTGGATGATGTAGTACACAACTGGATGATGTAGTACACAACTGGATGATGTAGTACACCAAAACGGGGGCTTTTGACTTGTGAGCACTACTTTCAAAACTACTTGTTGAATTTAAACAACAGTTTAAGAGTGCATCTTTAAATGCATTATCGTCATTCCGGTCCTAATCTCCCTCTCAAATCCATTCTCTACAATCACTCTCAAACTCATCTTTCCCTGAAGACAGATTCTGAACAGAATTCAGGTCATGGTATCCTGAGCCTTGTTCTGCTCTCCATTTCTTCCCATGTGAGAGTTGGAGATCAATCTGTATAATTCTCTCTCTCTCAGGGTTTAGGAAATCATTATCCCTTTAGATAACCATTCATTTTCCTGGCACCTACAGGACATTATAGCCACCTGAGAGAAATAGTAAGTTACTAATGAGAAGGGAAAAGTGTGCAGGGAAGGGAGGCGGAGGGCACCTTTCTCTTTTCCCTCGGCACTGGTAAAGCAAACACGTACATAAACACTTTATTCTGAAAACAGTCTTCATATAGTCTTGGTCTGACTTTCCTCTATCACAACAATAGCACGCCAAATGATTACTCTTACAGTCTTCATCACATGACTATGCCGTAGATCTAACAGGAGTTTGAGGTCACTTGAATGGATGTGATTTGTCTTCTTCCCATGAACACTACCCCCCCACCCCCTCCATCACCTTCCGATCCTTTCCAATGGGCTCAGACTCCTTTGATGTTTTGTCTCAGATTAAATAGTGATTTCAAATTAGCAGAACAACCTTGAATACTGCACAATCAAAGAGCCAGTTGGAATCTTTTCCAGAGCGAGAGAGAGAGACAGAGACAGAGACAGAGACAGAGACAGAGACAGAGACAGAGACAGAGACAGAGACAGAGACAGAGAGAGAGAGAGAGAGAGAGAGAGAGAGAGAGAGAGAGAGAGAGAGAGAGAGAGAGAGAGAGAGAGAGAGAGAGGGAGAGGGAGAGAGAGAGAGAGAGAGAGAGGGAGAGGGAGAGGGAGAGAGAGAGAGAGAGACAGAGAGACAGAGAGAGAGAGAGAGAGAGAGAGAGAGAGAGAGAGAGAGGGTGGGGTGGGTGGGGCAGGAGGTGGAGGAGAGGGAGAAGGTAGAGAGAAAGAACTCTTTCATAAAGTGATCTTCTTTATTTGGAATGTGGTTCCCACTTTTAGAGTGCCTGCCTCCCCTGCCTGCCTCCCTCCCTACTTGTCTCTGTCCCTGCCTCCCTGCACGCCTCCCTCCGTGCCCGCCCCATCCCTGCCTCTCTGTCTCCCTGCTTGTCTCCCACCTGCTTGTCTGCCTCTCCCTGCCTGCGTGCCTGCCTGCCTGCCTCCCTGCCTGCCTGCCTCCCTGTCTCCCTGCTTGTTTCCCACCTGCTTGTCTGCCTCTCCCTGCCTGCTTGTCTGCCTGCCTGCCTGCCTGCCTCCCTGTCTCCCTGCTTGTCTCCCACCTGCTTGTCTGCCTCTCCCTGCCTGCCTCCCTGCCTGCCTCCCTGTCTCCCTGCTTGTCTCCCACCTGCTTGTCTGCCTCTCCCTGCCTGCCTCCCTGCCTGCCTCCCTGCCTCCCTGCCTGTCTGCCTCCCTGCCTGCCTGCCTCCCTGCCTGCCTGCCTGCCTGCCTGCCTGCCTGCCTGCCTGCCTGCCTGCCTGCCTGCCTCCCTGCTTGTCTGCCTCCCTGCTTGTCTGCCTCCCTGCTTGTCTGCTTCCCTGCCTCCCTGCTTCCCTGCCTCCCTGCTTGTCTGCCTCCCTGCTTGTCTGCTTCCCTGCTTGTCTGCCTCCCTGCTTGTCTGTCTCCCTGCTTGTCTGCCTCCCTGCTTGTCTGCCTCCCTGTCTCCCTGCTTGTCCATCTCCCTGCTTGTCTGCCTCCCTGTCTCCCTGCTTGGGGCTAATTCCGTTAGCGTTTTGACATGTTTTTCTAGATTTAGAACATAAAACAACAATTATAAAGCAAACATTATCCCTTAGGTCTAGAAAAGCAAATACTTCAATTGTTTTACGGAGTTGAACTGATGTTTTATGGAGTTGAGCTGATGTTTTACTGAGTTGAGCTGATGTTTTATGGAGTTGAGCTGATGTTTTACTGAGTTGAGCTGATGTTTTATGGAGTTGAGCTGATGTTTTACTGAGTTGAGCTGATGTTTTACGGAGTTGAGCTGATGTTTTACTGAGTTGAGCAGATGTTTTACGGAGTTGACACAGTTGCAATTTTGTTTTTCCTCAGTTGCTATATGATTCTAAAACCTCATTACAATTAACATATTTGAACAAAAATGTCTATTCTATTTTAATCTATAAAACAGATGGAGCTAACAGTTGATGGTTATGACCATGGTGATTTCAATATTGTTTGTTTAAATTTATCAAAAGTAGAGCACTTTACAGAACTTGAGTGGTTATATTTCGCTACATGTAGGGAGAAGCCATACGTTGCCCAAATAGATGATGTATGTCGCACAGCTGAGATTCGAGTGGAGACGAATGGATTGGGTTCAGTCAGTTCAGTCAGCCGTCCTGATGAGCCCTTCCCAGCTGGCTAGCTCAGTGAGCCGTCCTGACGAGCCCTTCCCAGCTGGCTAGCTCAGTGAGCCGTCCTGACGAGCCCTTCCCAGCTGGCTAGCTCAGTGAGCCGTCCTGATGAGTCCTTCCCAAGTAGCTAGTTCAGTCAGCCATCCTGATGAGCCCTTCCCAGCTAGCTAGTTCAGTGAGCCGTCCTGATGAGCCCTTCCCAGCTAACTAGTTCAGTGAGCCGTCCTGATGAGCCCTTCCCAAGTAGCTAGTTCAGTCAGCCGTCCTGATGAGCCCTTCCCAGCTAGCTAGTTCAGTGAGCCGTCCTGATGAGCCCTTCCCAGCTGGCTAGTTCAGTGAGCCGTCCTGATGAGCCCTTCCCAGCTAACTAGTTCAGTGAGCCGTCCTGATGAGCCCTTCCCAGCTAGCTAGCTCAGTGAGCCGTCCTGACGAGCCCTTCCCAGCTAACTAGTTCAGTGAGCCGTCCTGATGAGCCCTTCCCAAGTAGCTAGCTCAGTGAGCCGTCCTGATGAGACCTTCCCAAGTAGCTAGCTCAGTTTACAACATCAGCATGGCGCTAGTTAAAGGGAAAAGAAAGTGATGTTTACTTCGATGGGCGAGGGAGAAATAACTTGTGGTATTGGTCACCGTCTGAATATCACCGTGACATGCCAGTTAGCTAACGTAACGACAAGCCGGTGACCAGTGCAACAGTGCTGTATCGAGGTGCTTCCCACTGTTGCTGCTTCCCAATTTCCTGTAAGTCTAAACAGTTTTTTTCATGGCTTAAGATTCATTCATATGCTATCTTTGGGGGGGGGACCTGCCTTGCGGGGGGCTGCGGGGGTGCTACTCCACGGGTCTAATAATGACTCTGTTGTGTGGTTTGTGTTTCAGCTAAACATGAGAAAACTTTTAACCTCTCCGCCCTCCTACTGTCTTTGACCAGAGAAAACTTAGTGAACCCTGCCGCAGTGAGAACTCCTACTATCTTTGACCAGGGAAAACTTAGTGAACCCTGCCGCAGTGAGAACTCCTACTATCTTTGACCAGGGAAAACTTAGTGAACCCTGCCGCAGTGAGAACTCCTACTATCTTTGACCAGGGAAAACTTAGTGAACCCTGCCGCAGTGAGAACTCCTACTATCTTTGACCAGGGAAAACTTAGTGAACCCTGCCGCAGTGAGAACTCCTACTATCTTTGACCAGGGAAAACTTAGTGAACCCTGCCGCAGTGAGAACTCCTACTATCTTTGACCAAGGAAAACTTAGTGAACCCTGCCGCAGTGAGAACTCCTACTATCTTTGACCAGGGAAAACTTAGTGAACCCTGCCGCAGTGAGAACTCCTACTATCTTTGACCAGGGAAAACTTAGTGAACCCTGCCGCAGTGAGAACTCCTACTATCTTTGACCAAGGAAAACTTAGTGAACCCTGCCGCAGTGAGAACTCCTACTATCTTTGACCAGGGAAAACTTAGTGAACCCTGCCGCAGTGAGAACTCCTACTATCTTTGACCAGGGAAAACTTAGTGAACCCTGCCGCAGTGAGAACTCCTACTATCTTTGACCAGGGAAAACTTAGTGAACCCTGCCGCAGTGAGAACTCCTACTATCTTTGACCAGGAAAACTTAGTGAACCCTGCCGCAGTGAGAACTCCTACTATCTTTGACCAAGGAAAACTTAGTGAACCCTGCCGCAGTGAGAACTCCTACTATCTTTGACCAGGAAAACTTAGTGAACCCTGCCGCAGTGAGAACTCCTACTATCTTTGACCAGGGAAAACTTAGTGAACCCTGCCGCAGTGAGAACTCCTACTATCTTTGACCAGGAAAACTCATGGAACCCTGCCGCAGTGAGAACTACACAGCTCTAAACACAGACAGAGAGGAACGGCAGGTGGGAGGGGAGGGAGAGAGAGAGGGGAGACGGATCGCAGGAGGAGAGAGAGAGAGGGGAGACGGATCGCAGGAGGAGAGAGAGAGAGAGGGGAGACAGATCGCAGGAGGAGAGAGAGAGAGAGGGGAAACGGATCGCAGGAGGAGAGAGAGAGAGGGGAGACGGATCGCAGGAGGAGAGAGAGAGAGAGAGGGGAGACGGATCGCAGGAGGAGAGAGAGAGAGGGGAGACGGATCGCAGGAGGAGAGAAAGAGAGGGGAGACGGATCACAGGAGGAGAGAGAGAGGGGAGACGGATCACCGGAGGAGAGAGAGAGGGGAGACGGATCACAGGAGGAGAGAGAGAGGGGAGACGGATCACAGGAGGAGAGAGAGAGGGGAGACGGATCGCAGGAGGAGAGAGAGAGGGGAGACGGATCACAGGAGGAGAGAGAGAGGGGAGACGGATCGCAGGAGGAGAGAGAGAGGGGAGACGGATCACAGGAGGAGAGAGAGAGGGGAGACGGATCGCAGGAGGAGAGAGAGAGGGGAGACGGATCGCAGGAGGAGAGAGAGAGGGGAGACGGATCGCAGGAGGAGAGAGAGAGAGAGGGGAGACGGATCGCAGGAGGAGAGAGAGAGAGGGGAGACGGATTGCAGGAGGAGAGAGAGAGAGAGGGGAGACGGATCGCAGGAGAAGAGAGAGAGAGAGGGGAGACGGATCGCAGGAGGAGAGAGAGAGAGAGAGGGGAGACGGATCGCAGGAGAAGGAGAGAGAGAGGGGGGAGACGGATCGCAGGAGAAGGAGAGAGAGAGGGGGGAGACGGATCGCAGGAGGAGAGAGAGAGAGGGGAGACGGATCGCAGGAGAAGGAGAGAGAGGGCAGACGGATCGCAGGAGGAGAGAGAGAGAGGGGAGACGGATCGCAGGAGGAGAGAGAGAGGGGAGACGGATCACAGGAGGAGAGAGAGAGGGGAGACGGATCACAGGAGGAGAGAGAGAGAGGGGAGACGGATCGCAGGAGGAGAGAGAGAGGGGAGACGGATCGCAGGAGGAGAGAGAGAGGGGAGACGGATCGCAGGAGGAGAGAGAGAGAGGGGAGACGGATCGCAGGAGGAGAGAGAGAGAGGGGAGACGGATCGCAGGAGGAGAGAGAGAGAGAGGGGAGACGGATCGCAGGAGGAGAGAGAGAGAGGGGAGACGGATCGCAGGAAAAGGAGAGAGAGAGACATTTTTGGCCCAAGGTCATAATTAAAAGCATAAACTACTTCATTTGAACAGAACTAGAGTAAGAACCAGGCCTCCCTCCTCGTCCACTGTGCACAGAACCCCTCTTGAACCCACATTCATACAATGTAGAAACTGTTTATAAGCCTCTTGGACCTAGATTTGGCTCTCCGGTATCGCTTGCCGTGCGGACGCAGATAGAAAACTTTATGACTAGGGTGGCTGGAGTCTTTGATAATTTCTAGGGCCTTCCTCTGACACCGCCTGGTATAGAGGTCCTGGATGGCAGGAAGCTTGGCCCCGGTGATGTACTGGGCCGTACGCACTACTGTAACGATGTGCGCAGAGAGTCGGGAAGCAAGTTCAGGGAGTGTTTTAATAAAATAAACGGAACATCATACAAAACAAGAAACACCAACAGCACACAGACATGAAACAGAAACCATAACGCCTGGGGAAGGAACCAATGGGAGGGACAGATATAGGGAAGGAACCAATGGGAGGGACATGTATAGGGAAGAAACCAATGGGAGTGACATATATAGAAGGAACCAATGGGAGTGACATATATAGGGAAGGAACCAATGGGAGTGACATATATAGGGAAAGAACCAATGGGAGGGACAGATATAGGGAAGGAACCAATGGGAGGGACATGTATAGGGAAGAAACCAATGGGAGTGACATATATAGGGGGAAGGAACCAATGGGAGTGACATATATAGGGAAGGAACCAATGGGAGGGACATGACATATATAGGGAAGGAACCAATGGGAGGGACATATATAGGGAAGGAACCAATGGGAGTGACATATATAGGGAAGGAACCAATGGGAGGACATATATAGGGAAGGAACCAATGGGAGGGACATAGGGAAGGAACCAATGGGAGGGACATGTATAGGGAAGGGAACATGTATAGGGAAGGAACCAATGGGAGGGACATGTATAGGGGAAGGAACCAATGGGAGGGACATGAAGGAACCAATGGGAGTACATAGGGAAGGAACCAATGGGAGGGACATATATAGGGAAGGAACCAATGGGAGGGACATGTATAGGGAAGGAACCAATGGGAGGACAGATATAGGGAAGGAACCAATGGGAGGGACATGTATAGGGAAGGAACCAATGGGAGGGAAGGAAGGAACCAATGGGAGTGACATATATAGGGAAGGAACCAATGGGAGGGACATGTATAGGGAAGGAACCAATGGGAGGGACATGTATAGGGAAGGAACCAATGGGAGGGACAGATATAGGGAAGGAACCAATGGGAGGGACATGTATAGGGAAGGAACCAATGGGAGTGACAGATATAGGGAAGGAACCAATGGGAGTGACATATAGGGAAGGAACCAATGGGAGTGACATATATAGGGAAGGAACCAATGGGAGTGACATATATAGGGAAGGAACCAATGGGAGGGACATATAGGGAAGGAACAATGGGATATAGGGAAGGAACCAATGGGAGGGACATATATAGGGAAGGAACCAATGGGAGTGACATATATAGGGAAGGAACCAATGGGAGTGACAGATATAGGGAAGGAACCAATGGGAGGGACATGTATGGGGAAGGAACCAATGGGAGTGACATATATAGGGAAGGAACCAATGGGAGTGACATATATAGGGAAGGAACCAATGGGAGTGACAGATATAGGGAAGGAACCAATGGGAGGGACATATATAGGGAAGGAACCAATGGGAGTGACAGATATAGGGAAGGAACCAATGGGAGGGACATGTATAGGGAAGGAACCAATGGGAGGGACATGTATAGGGAAGGAACCAATGGGAGTGACATATATAGGGAAGGAACCAATGGGAGTGACATATATAGGGAAGGAACCAATGGGAGGGACATGTATAGGGAAGAAACCAATGGGAGTGACATATATAGGGAAGGAACCAATGGGAGTGACATATATAGGGAAGGAACCAATGGGAGGGACATGTATAGGGAAGGAACCAATGGGAGGGACAGATATAGGGAAGGAACCAATGGGAGTGACAGATATAGGGAAGGAACCAATGGGAGGGACATGTATAGGGAAGGAACCAATGGGAGGGACATGTATAGGGAAGGAACCAATGGGAGTGACATATATAGGGAAGGAACCAATGGGAGTGACATATATAGGGAAGGAACCAATGGGAGGGACATGTATAGGGAAGGAACCAATGGGAGGGACAGATATAGGGAAGGAACCAATGGGAGGGACATGTATAGGGAAGGAACCAATGGGAGTGACAGATATAGGGAAGGAACCAATGGGAGTGACATATATAGGGAAGGAACCAATGGGAGTGACATATATAGGGAAGGAACCAATGGGAGTGACATATATAGGGAAGGAACCAATGGGAGGGACATATATAGGGAAGGAACCAATGGGAGTGACATATATAGGGAAGGAACCAATGGGAGGGACATATATAGGGAAGGAACCAATGGGAGTGACATATATAGGGAAGGAACCAATGGGAGTGACAGATATAGGGAAGGAACCAATGGGAGGGACATGTATGGGGAAGGAACCAATGGGAGTGACATATATAGGGAAGGAACCAATGGGAGTGACATATATAGGGAAGGAACCAATGGGAGTGACAGATATAGGGAAGGAACCAATGGGAGGGACATATATAGGGAAGGAACCAATGGGAGTGACATATATAGGGAAGGAACCAATGGGAGTGACATATATAGGGAAGGAACCAATGGGAGTGACAGATATAGGGAAGGAACCAATGGGAGTGACATATATAGGGAAGGAACCAATGGGAGTGACATATATAGGGAAGGAACCAATGGGAGTGACATATATAGGGAAGGAACCAATGGGAGTGACAGATATAGGGAAGGAACCAATGGGAGGGACATGTATAGGGAAGGAACCAATGGGAGTGACATATATAGGGAAGGAACCAATGGGAGTGACATATATAGGGAAGGAACCAATGGGAGTGACATATATAGGGAAGGAACCAATGGGAGTGACATATATAGGGAAGGAACCAATGGGAGTGACAGATATAGGGAAGGAACCAATGGGAGGGACATGTATAGGGAAGGAACCAATGGGAGTGACATATATAGGGAAGGAACCAATGGGAGTGACACATATAGGGAAGGAACCAATGGGAGTGACATATATAGGGAAGGAACCAATGGGAGGGACATGTATAGGGAAGGAACCAATGGGAGTGACACGTATCGGGAAGGAACCAATGGGAGTGACATATATAGGGAAGGAACCAATGGGAGTGACAGATATAGGGAAGGAACCAATGGGAGGGACATGTATAGGGAAGGAACCAATGGGAGTGACATATATAGGGAAGGAACCAATGGGAGTGACACATATAGGGAAGGAACCAATGGGAGTGACATATATAGGGAAGGAACCAATGGGAGGGACATATATAGGGAAGGAACCAATGGGAGGGACATATATAGGGAAGGAACCAATGGGAGGGACATATATAGGGAAGGAACCAATAGGAGGGACATATATAGGGAAGGAACCAATGGGAGTGACATATATAGGGAAAGGAACCAACGGGAGTGACATATATAGGGAAGGAACCAATAGGAGGGACATATATAGGGAAGGAACCAATGGGAGTGACATATATAGGGAAAGGAACCAATGGGAGGGACATATATAGGGAAGGAACCAATAGGAGTTGCATATATAGGGAAAGGAACCAACCGGAGTGACATATATAAGGAAATGAACCAATACTGTCAAATCTCTTTCTTTGAAGGTTTTCAGCACATTTGAATATTTGTAGCTACTTGTTAATTAAGTAAATATCTGCAGTCAACTTGTGCAATACGTGTGGAGATGAAAGATCATTCTTTATTCCACCTGGCAAGTTATTTTACATTATGATACATTATTATACATCATTATTATTACCAAAGTTCCCCAGAACAGTTAAGCCAATCACGTGTTGTTTTGTAAAACAGCTCAACAGGGGCAGAACGTGGGAGCTGGTTAGTACATACATACATGCGTTCTATACAGTGGCTTGTGAAAGTATTCACCCCCTTGGTATTTTTCCTATTTTGTTGCCTTACAACCTGGAATTAAAATAGATTTTTGGAGGGGATTTGTATCATTTGATTTACACAACATGCCTAACACCTCGAAGATGCAAAATATATTTTTTTCTTCTGAAACAAACAGCAAATGTGACAAAAAAACAGAACTTGAGCATGCATAACTATTCACCCCCCAATGTCAATACTGTCACGTTCTGACCTTTATTTCCTGTGTTTTGTATTTAGTTAGTATGGTCAGGGCGTGAGTTGGGTGGGCAGTCTATGTTTGTTTTTCTAGGTTTTGGGAATTTCTATGTTTAGGACTAGTATGGTTCTCAATCAGAGGCAGGTGTCATTAGTTGTCTCTGATTGAGAATCATACTTAGGTAGCCTGGGTTTCACTGTGTGTTTCTGGGTGATTGTTTCTGTCTCTGTGATTGCACCAGATAGGACTGTTCTGAGTTTTCACATTTATTGTTTTTTGTAGTCAGTTGTTCATGTGTACCTTAACGTATTAAAAAGAACCATGGACACTTACCACGCCGCGCATTGGTCCTCTGATCCGTTTCGCCTCTCCTCTTCGGAAGAAGAGGAGGAAATTCATTACAAATACTTTGTAGAGCCACCTTTGCAGTAATTACAGCTGCAAGTGTCTTGTGGTATGTCTATAAGCTTGGCACATCTAGTCACTGGGATTTTGCCCATTCTTCAAGGCAAAACTGCTCCAGCTCCTTCAAGTTGGATGGGTTCTGCTGGTGTACAGCAATCTTTAAGTCATACCACAGATTCTCAATTGGATTGAGGTCTGGGCTTTGACTAGGCCATTCCAAGACGTTAAATGTTTCCCCTTAAACCACTCGAGTGTTGCTTTAGCAGTATGCTTAGGGTCATTGTCCTGCTGGAAGGTGAACCTCCGTACCAGTCTCCAATCAATGGAAGACCTGAAACAGGTTTCCCTCAAGAATGTCCTTGTATTTAGCGCTATCCATAATTCCTTCAATTCTGACCAGTTTCCCAGTCCCTGCCGATGAAAAACATCCCCACAGCATGATTCTGCCACCACCATGCTTCACTGTGGGTATGGCGTTCTTGGGGTGATGAGAGGTGTTGGGTTTGCACCAAATATAGTGTTTTCCAGCCAAAAAGCTCAATTCTGGTCTCATCTGTCCAGAGTACCTTCTTCCATATGTTTGGGGAGTCTCCCACATGCCTTTTGGGGAACACCAAACGTGTTTGCTTATTTTTTTTCTTTAATCAATGGCTTTTTTCTGGCCACTCTTCCGTAAAGCCCAGCTCTGTGGAGTGTACGGCTTAAAGTGGTCTTATGGACACATACTCCTATCTCTGCTGTGGAGCTTTGCAGGGACTTCAGGGTTATCTTTGGTCTCTTTGTTGTCTCTCTGATTAATGCCCTCCTTGTCTGGAGGGTTTTGGTGGGTGGCCATCTCTTGACAGGTTTGTTGTGGTGCCATATTCTTTAAATGTTTTAATAATGGATTTAATGGTGCTCTGTGGGATGTTCAAAGTTTCAGATATTTTTTCATAACCCAACCCTGATCTGTACTTGTCCACAACTTAGTCCCTGACCTGTTTGGAGAGTTCCTTGGTCTTCATGGTGCCGCTTGCTTGGTGGTGCCCCTTGCTTAGTGATGTTGCAGACTCTGGGGCCTTTCAGAACAGGTGTATATATACTGAGATCAGGTGACAGATCATGTGGCACTTAGATTGCACACAGGTGGACTTTATTTAACAAATTATGTGATTTGTGAAGGTAATTTATTCTTCCAGATCTTATTTAGGGGCTTCATAGGAAAGTGGCTGAATACATATGCACCCACCACTATTGTAAGTCGCTCTGGATAAGAGCGTCTGCTAAATGACTTAAATGTAAATGTAAATGTATTCTGTTTATTTCATTTCACTTCACCAATTTGGACTATTTTGTGTGTGTCCATTACATGAAATCCAAATAAAAATACATTTAAATTACAGGTTGTAATGCAACAAGATAAGAAAAACACCGAAGGGGATGAATACTGTTGCAAGTCTCTGACGTGCAGAGGTAATGAAATTACACTTATATGCAAATGACTTCTGTTTGCCAACATATATCTTATGATAGTGTTCTGCTGAGTTATCTGTACAGCTGCCATTTTCCTCGTTCTTCCTACTAGAGTTCTTATCTTCAGCCAGTTTGCTACAGCAGTAAAATAAATCCTGCAGCAAAGAGGGAATGTGAAACATTATGTGGATTATAATTAACGGACCTCAAGTCTGACAATTAAAAGTGGAAATTACAAACTTTAGACACCTTTTTAAACCTTGAATAGACAACAAGTTTGCATTTCCAGCTGTACATGAAAATTGGCAGCAAACAAAAGAGTGATTAATTTCAGATCCTAAATGTGTACACGTGAAGTTCTTCAGAAAAGCAGTCATCGCAACTTTTTTAATTTGCACAAATTCTCTCATTCAGTTTCACTTGTAATTATTAACACACCAAAAATGACTTTCTACTAGCTTGTATAACTTACTGAGTTGGATTTGCCTGTCTTTGCTAAAAGCACTTCTGGCTACTCTGAAGAATCTCAAATGTAAGATATATTTTCATTTGTTGAACACTTTTTTGGTTACTGCATGATTCCATATGTGTAATTTCATAGTTTTCATGTCTTATTCTACAATGTAAAAATGGTAAAAATTAAGTAAAACCCTTAAATGAGTAGGTGTGTTCAAACTTTTGACTGGTACTGTAATTCAAGCACAACATTATTAATTAAAACATAAAGTGACAATAATAATGTCAAAAAGACAACAACGGCAGCATGATGGGATAGTTCCTGAGAAAGAGAGTAAACACCTAATGCTATGAAATGCTGGCCAAGACCTTCAGGTCCATTTGTTGCACAATGAAACTGAGAGAGCATTCAACTGGTATACATCATTCTGGCACAACTTTACTTGTTGTATCTTGTTAGTTATTGGTTGTGTGAAAACTTTACTTGTTGTATCTTGTTAGTTATTGGTTGTGTGAAAACTTTACTTGTTGTATCTTGTTAGTTATTGGTTGTGTGAAAACTTTACTTGTTGTATCTTGTTAGTTATTGGTTGTGTGAAAACTTTACTTGTTGTATCTTGTTAGTTATTGGTTGTGTGAAAACTTTACTTGTTGTATCTTGTTAGTTATTGGTTGTGTGAAAACTTTACTTGTTGTATCTTGTTAGTTATTGGTTGTGTGAAAACTTTACTTGTTGTATCTTGTTAGTTATTGGTTGTGTGAAAACTTTACTTGTTGTATCTTGTTAGTTATTGGTTGTGTGAAAACTTTACTTGTTGTATCTTGTTAGTTATTGGTTGTGTGAAAACTTTACTTGTTGTATCTTGTTAGTTATTGGTTGTGTGAAAACTTTACTTGTTGTATCTTGTTAGTTATTGATTGTGTGAAAACTTTACTTGTTGTATCTTGTTAGTTATTGGTTGTGTGAAAACTTTACTTGTTGTATCTTGTTAGTTATTGGTTGTGTGAAAACTTTACTTGTTGTATCTTGTTAGTTATTGGTTGTGTGAAAACTTTACTTGTTGTATCTTGTTAGTTATTGGTTGTGTGAAAACTTTACTTGTTGTATCTTGTTAGTTATTGGTTGTGTGAAAACTTTACTTGTTGTATCTTGTTAGTTATTGGTTGTGTGAAAACTTTACTTGTTGTATCTTGTTAGTTATTGGTTGTGTGAAAACTTTACTTGTTGTATCTTGTTAGTTATTGGTTGTGTGAAAACTTTACTTGTTGTATCTTGTTAGTTATTGGTTGTGTGAAAACTTTACTTGTTGTATCCTGTTAGTTATTGGTTGTGTGAAAACTTTACTTGTTGTATCTTGTTAGTTATTGGTTGTGTGAAAACTTTACTTGTTGTATCTTGTTAGTTATTGGTTGTGTGAAAACTTTACTTGTTGTATCTTGTTAGTTATTGGTTGTGTGAAAACTTTACTTGTTGTATCCTGTTAGTTATTGGTTGTGTGAAAACTTTACTTGTTGTATCTTGTTAGTTATTGGTTGTGTGAAAACTTTACTTGTTGTATCTTGTTAGTTATTGGTTGTGTGAAAACTTTACTTGTTGTATCTTGTTAGTTATTGGTTGTGTGAAAACTTTACTTGTTGTATCTTGTTAGTTATTGGTTGTGTGAAAACTTTACTTGTTGTATCCTGTTAGTTATTGGTTGTGTGAAAACTTTACTTGTTGTATCCTGTTAGGTATTGGTTGTGTGAACACTACTTCTACACATACATGCCACTTCTTCATCAACTGTATCAGGTCAATGTTTGCTGAAATCCTCTCCTCCCCCTTTCTCCCCCCCCATCCACCCCATCCACCCCTGGGGACGAGCTTAGGTCTGGGCCCAGGAGAAGGCTGTGTTTGGTGTAAACACCAAAGTGAATTCCTCCTGCAGATCAATGCAAGTTCAAAGCTTTCACACAAAGCCAAGGCTTTCAGATCAACCCCCTCCCAATTCCATTATGCAGATAAAGGGTGGTGGAGGTGGGTGGGGTTTAGTCAGGCACAGGTATTGTATCTCAGGCTGAGCTGTGGCTGGGTTGGGTTGGCGGTTGGCTCTCACTTCCAAGAACACACTATCTGAATTACAAATGGAACCCTATTCCCTGTCTAGTGCACTACTTTTGTCCAGAGCACTATGGGCCCTGGTGCACTTTATAGGGAATAGGTTGCTATTTAGGTCAGGTTGCCACTGCCACTTTCAGAGACAGAGGAGTCATTTTAAATCCCCCCCCACACCCGAGAGAGAGGAATCTCTTTAAACCCCTTCCAGAGAGAGAGAGAGAGAGAAGTCTCTTTAAAGGGCCCCCGAGGGACACAGCGGTCTAAGGCACTACATATCAGTGCTACAGGCGTCACTACAGACTCTGGTTTGATTCTAGGCTGTATCACAACTGGCTGTGATTGGGAGTCCCATAGGGCGATGCGCAATTGTTCCAGACTCGTCCGGGTTAGGGTTTGACTAGGGGGTTAGGGTCTGACTTGGGGGGTCTGACTTGCCTAGTTAAATAAAGGTTAAATAAAGGTTAAATGAAATGTTCAAAAAATTAAACACCTTCCAAAGAGAGAGGAGTCTCTTTAAACCCCCTCCAGAGAGAGAGAGGAGTCTCTTTAAACCCCCTCCAGAGAGAGAGAGGAGTCTCTTTAAACCCCTTCCAGAGAGAGAGGAGTCTCTTTAAACCCCCTCCAGAGAGAGAGGAGTCTCTTTAAACCCCTTCCAGAGAGAGAGGAGTCTCTTTAAACCCCCTCCAGAGAGAGAGGAATCTCTTTAAACCCCCTCCAGAGAGAGAGAGGAGTCTCTTTAAACCCCGTCCAGAGAGAGAGAGGAGTCTCTTTAAACCCCCTCCAGAGAGAGAGAGGAGTCTCTTTAAACCCCTTCCAGAGAGAGAGGAGTCTCTTTAAACCCCCTCCAGAGAGAGAGAGGAATCTCTTTAAACCCCTCCAGAGAGAGAGAGGAGTCTCTTTAAACCCCTTCCAGAGAGAGCAGAGACTCGTTTTAAACTGTAGCAGGACTCATTCACCATGACCTCCAGTCAACTCACTGCAGCCAGGAGTCTGCTCTTAACTCATCTTGAAACATCTGTTGTCCTGAGACCTGTCGTGAACTCAAAGACATCTTCAGCTACGTCCTGGGGAGGCTCTGTTCAAAAGTAGTGCACTACATAGGGAATAGGGCTCTGGTCTAATGTAGTGCACTATATATTGAATAGGGCTCTGGTCAACAGTAGTGCACTATATTGGGAATATGGCTCTGGTCTATAGTAGTGCACTACATAGGGAATAGGGCTCTGGTCAACAGTAGTGTTCTATATAGGGAATAGGGCTCTGGTCAACAGTAGAGTACTATATAGGGAATAGGGCTCTGGTCACCAGTAGTGTACTATATAGGGAATAGGGCTCTGGTCTAAAGTAGTGCACTATATATGGAATTGGGCTCTGGTCAAAAGTAGTGCACTATATAGGGAATAGGGCTCTGGTCTAAAGTAGTGCACTATATAGGGAATAGGGCTCTGGTCTAAAGTAGTGCACTACATAGGGAATAGGGCTCTGGTCTAAAGTAGTGCACTACATAGGGAATAGGGCTCTGGTCTAAAGTAGTTCACTACATAGGGAATAGGGCTCTGGTCTAAAGTAGTGCACTATATAGGGAATAGGGCTCTGGTCTAAAGTAGTGTACTACATAGGGAATAGGGCTCTGGTCTAAAGTAGTATACTACATAGGGAATAGGGCTCTGGTCTAAAGTAGTGTACTACATAGGGAATAGGGCTCTGGTCTAAAGTAGTATACTACATAGGGAATAGGGCTCTGGTCTAAAGTAGTGTACTATATAGGGAATAGGGCTCTGGTCTAAAGTAGTGTACTATATAGGGAATAGGGCTCTGGTCTAAAGTAGTGTACTACATAGGGAATAGGGCTCTGGTCTAAAGTAGTGTACTACATAGGAATAGGGCTCTGGTCTAAAGTAGTGTACTACATAGGAATAGGGCTCTGGTCTAAAGTAGTGTACTACATAGGAATAGGGCTCTGGTCTAAAGTAGTATACTACATAGGGAATAGGGCTCTGGTCTAAAGTAGTATACTACATAGGGAATAGGGCTCTGGTCTAAAGTAGTGTACTACATAGAGAATAGGGCTCTGGTCTAAAGTAGTGTACTACATAGGGAATAGGGCTCTGGTCTAAAGTAGTGTACTATATAGGGAATAGGGCTCTGGTCTAAAGTAGTGTACTATATAGGGAATAGGGCTCTGGTCTAAAGTAGTGTACTACATAGGGAATAGGGCTCTGGTCTAAAGTAGTGTACTACATAGGGAATAGGGCTCTGGTCTAAAGTAGTGCACTATATAGGGAATAGGGCTCTGGTCTAAAGTAGTGTACTACATAGGGAATAGGGCTCTGGTCTAAAGTAGTATACTACATAGGGAACATTCTCTCTCCAGCTGTTGGAACTTCTTAGTAAACCAGAGATGGTTAAAAGCAGAGGGTTACAGGTCCTACCACCTCACCTCTCATCAAAATATCATGTCATGTCATGTTAAACCGTTCGAACAGCCACTGTTTGTCGCCACCCAGCAGGTCAACTCTAACACCACCACAGCCTCTCACAGTTTTCAACCGTTCATCTTGCCTATGTGTCTGACCACTGAGATTAAAGAGGCTTTAAGGTGATGTGATGGTTTCCTAAACAGGGTGCTTTGGTATTTTACATGTGTTCAAGTGACTGAAAGGAAGCATTATTTTTTTTCAGACATTGTGTTCCTCCTATCACTGGATTGTCAACCAGAGCAACCACAACATGATCCCTGCAGATTACTGCTGCTGCTGATGTTGCACTTAGTGACTCAACTGATTTAAGTTTCGGGTTTCAGGTTTTAATGTCACATGCACAAGAACAGTGAAATGCCTTCCTTACAAACTCAAAACCCAACAATGCAATAATCAATAACAACATAATATTAGAAAAAACATGAGAAATAAGAAGAAATATGAAGAACACAATAAGTAAGTAAGTATACTATATACAGGGTCAGTTAATACCATACTATATACAGGGTCAGTTAATACCATACTATATACAGGGTCAGTTAATACCATACTATATACAGGGTCAGTTAATACCATACTATATACAGGGTCAGTTAATACCATACTATATACAGGGTCAGTTAATACCATACTATATACAGGGTCAGTTAATACCATACTATATACAGGGTCAGTTAATACCATACTATATACAGGGTCAGTTAATACCATACTATATACAGGGTCAGTTAATACCATACTATATACAGGGTCAGTTAGTACCATACTATATACAGGGTCAGTTAATACCATACTATATACAGGGTCAGTTAGTACCATACTATATACAGGGTCAGTTAATACCATACTATATACAGGGTCAGTTAATACCATACTATATACAGGGTCAGTTAATACCATACTATATACAGGGTCAGTTAATACCATACTATATACAGGGTCAGTTAATACCATACTATATACAGGGTCAGTTAATACCATACTATATACAGGGTCAGTTAATACCATACTATATACAGGGTCAGTTAATACCATACTATATACAGGGTCAGTTAATACCATACTATATACAGGGTCAGTTAATACCATACTATATACAGGGTCAGTTAATACCATACTATATACAGGGTCAGTTAGTACCATACTATATACAGGGTCAGTTAATACCATACTATATACAGGGTCAGTTAGTACCATACTATATACAGGGTCAGTTAATACCATACTATATACAGGGTCAGTTAATACCATACTATATACAGGGTCAGTTAATACCATACTATATACAGGGTCAGTTAATACCATACTATATACAGGGTCAGTTAGTACCATACTATATATAGGGTCAGTTAATACCATACTATATACAGGGTCAGTTAATACCATACTATATACAGGGTCAGTTAATACCATACTATATACAGGGTCAGTTAGTACCATACTATATACAGGGTCAGTTAATACCATACTATATACAGGGTCAGTTAATACCATACTATATACAGGGTCAGTTAATACCATACTATATACAGGGTCAGTTAATACCATACTATATACAGGGTCAGTTAATACCATACTATATACAGGGTCAGTTAATACCATACTATATACAGGGTCAGTTAATACCATACTATATACAGGGTCAGTTAATACCATACTATATACAGGGTCAGTTAATACCATACTATATACAGGGTCAGTTAATACCATACTATATACAGGGTCAGTTAATACCATACTATATACAGGGTCAGTTAATACCATACTATATATAGGGTCAGTTAATACCATACTATATACAGGGTCAGTTAATACCATACTATATACAGGGTCAGTTAATACCATACTATATACAGGGTCAGTTAATACCATACTATATACAGGGTCAGTTAATACCATACTATATACAGGGTCAGTTAATACCATACTATATACAGGGTCAGTTAATACCATACTATATACAGGGTCAGTTAGTACCATACTATATACAGGGTCAGTTAATACCATACTATATACAGGGTCAGTTAATACCATACTATATACAGGGTCAGTTAATACCATACTATATACAGGGTCAGTTAATACCATACTATATACAGGGTCAGTTAATACCATACTATATACAGGGTCAGTTAATACCATACTATATACAGGGTCAGTTAATACCATACTATATACAGGGTCAGTTAATACCATACTATATACAGGGTCAGTTAATACCATACTATATACAGGGTCAGTTAATACCATACTATATACAGGGTCAGTTAATACCATACTATATACAGGGTCAGTTAATACCATACTATATATAGGGTCAGTTAATACCATACTATATACAGGGTCAGTTAATACCATACTATATACAGGGTCAGTTAGTACCATACTATATACAGGGTCAGTTAATACCATACTATATACAGGGTCAGTTAATACCATACTATATACAGGGTCAGTTAATACCATACTATATACAGGGTCAGTTAATACCATACTATATACAGGGTCAGTTAATACCATACTATATACAGGGTCAGTTAATACCATACTATATACAGGGTCAGTTAATACCATACTATATACAGGGTCAGTTAATACCATACTATATACAGGGTCAGTTAATACCATACTATATACAGGGTCAGTTAGTACCATACTATATACAGGGTCAGTTAATACCATACTATATACAGGGTCAGTTAATACCATACTATATACAGGGTCAGTTAGTACCATACTATATACAGGGTCAGTTAATACCATACTATATACAGGGTCAGTTAATACCATACTATATACAGGGTCAGTTAATACCATACTATATACAGGGTCAGTTAATACCATACTATATACAGGGTCAGTTAGTACCATACTATATACAGGGTCAGTTAATACCATACTATATACAGGGTCAGTTAATACCATACTATATACAGGGTCAGTTAATACCTTACTATATACAGGGTACAGGGTCAGTTAATACTATACTATATACAGGGTCAGTTAATACCATACTATATACAGGGTCAGTTAATACCATACTATATACAGGGTCAGTTAGTACCATACTATATACAGGGTCAGTTAATACCATACTATATTCAGGGTCAGTTAGTACCATACTATATACAGGGTACAGGGTCAGTTAATACCATACTATATACAGGGTCAGTTAGTACCATACTATATACAGGGTCAGTTAATACCATACTATATACAGGGTCAGTTAATACCATACTATATACAGGGTCAGTTAGTACCATACTATATACAGGGTCAGTTAATACCATACTATATACAGGGTCAGTTAATACCATACTATATACAAGGTCAGTTAATACCATACTATATACAGGGTCAGTTAATACCATACTATATACAGGGTCAGTTAGTACCATACTATATACAGGGTCAGTTAATACCATACTATATACAGGGTCAGTTAATACCATACTATATACAGGGTCAGTTAATACCATACTATATACAGGGTCAGTTAGTACCATACTATATACAGGGTCAGTTAATACCATACTATATACAGGGTCAGTGTGTAGGGCCATGTGAGAGTGTAGGGCCCTGTGAGTATGTAGGGCACTGTGAGTGTGTAGGGCACTGTGAGTGTGTAGGGCACTGTGAGTGTGTAGGGCACTGTGAGTGAGTAGGGCACTGCGAGTATGTAGGGCACTGTGAGTGTGTAGGGCACTGTGAGTGTATAGGGCACTGTGAGTGTGTAGGGCACGGTGAGTGTGTAGTGCACTGTTAGTGTGTAGGGCACTGTGAGTGTGTAGGGCACTGTGAGTGTGTAGGGCACTGTGAGTGTGTAGGGCACTGTGAGTATGTAGGGCACTGTGAGTGTGTAGGGCACTGTGAATGTGTAGGGCACTGTGAGTGTGTAGGACACTGTGAGTGTGTAGGACACTGTGAGTGTGTAGGGCACTGTGAGTGTGTAGGGCACTGTGAGTGTGTAGGGCACTGTAAGCGTGTAGGGCACTGTGAGTGTGTAGGGCACTGTGAGTGGGCAGGGCACTGTGAGTGTGTAGGACACTGTGAGTGTGTAGGGCACTGTGAGTGTGTAGGGCACTGTGAGTGTGTAGGGCACTGTGAGTGTGTAGGGCACTGTGAGTGTGTAGGGCACTGTGAGTGTGTAGGGCACGGTGAGTGTGTAGGGCACTGTGAGTGTGTAGGGCACTGTGAGTGTGTAGGGCACTGTGAGTGTGTAGGGCACTGTGAGTGTGTAGGGCACTGTGAGTGTGTAGGGCACTGTGAGTGTGTAGGGCACTGTGAGTGTGTAGGGCACGGTGAGTGTGTAGGGCACTGTGAGTGTGTAGGGCACTGTGAGTGTGTAGGGCACTGTGAGTGTGTAGGGCACTGTGAGTGTGCATAGAGACAAGAATACAAATAAAATAAAACGAGGATACAAGGTTAACTCAGCTAGTCTGTGTAGCTATTCATCAGTCTTATTGCTTGGAGACAGAAGCTGTTCAAAGACCCTGTTGGTGCCAGACTTGATGCACGGGTACCACTTGACGCGAGGAAGCAGGGAGAATAGTCTATCACTTGGGTGGTTGGAGTCTTTAACGGGCCTTCCTCTGACACCGCCTGATATAGAGATCCTGGATGGCAGGGAGCTCGGCCCCAGTGATGTACTGAGCTGTCCGCACCACCCTCTGTAGCACCATGCGATCCAGGCAGTGAGGCAGCGAGGCAGCGAGGCAGCGAGGCAGCGAGGCAGCGAGGCAGAATGCTGTTAAGTGGTAAATCTGCAGAATAGTTTGAGGATTTGAATGCCTCCTGAGGGGGAAGAGGCTCTGTCGCACGTGCTTGAACCATTTTTAAATCTTTAGTGATTTGGGCACCGAGGAACTTGAAGGTCTTGACCTGCTCCATGTGGATAGGGGTGTGCTCCGCCCCCTCGTTTCCTCTAGTCTACGATCAGCTCCTTGGTCTGACTGACGTGGAGGGTGAGGTTGTTGTCCTGGCACCACATAGCCAAGTGTCTGACTTCCTTCCTGTAGGCTGACTAATCGTCGCCGGTGATCAGAGGAGGTGACGTGGCCTACCTTCACCACCTGGGGTCGGCCCGTCATAAAATGTGTGTGTGTGATTACAAACAACATAGATTGACATTTTTGCCTTCAGGGAGTCCTCCTTGGACTGTATTCACAAATCATCTCTGAATAAAAATGCTGATCAGGGATCAGTTTTGCCTTTTAGATTAAAAAATGATACAATTCCATGAACAGGAGGGACCTGATCCGAGATCAGCCCTTTACCTCAACTATTTAGACATGAGGTACAACACAACAGCTTGTTGGCATACCTTTTTAATGAATTTACTTCAAAATGCTGTTAGTCTTTTTGGTGATATATTCATTGTGTCTTTTGTTTCCCCAGTCCATCTACCTGGTCCCAGTCCATCCACCTGGTCCCCTAGTCCATCCACCTGGTCCCCAGTCCATCCACCTGGTCCCCAGTCCATCTACCTGGTCCCCAGTCCATCCACCTGGTCCCCAGTCCATCCACCTGGTCCCAGTCCATCCACCTGGTCCCCAGTCCATCCACCTGGTCCCAGTCCATCTACCTGGTCCCAGTCCATCCACCTGGTCCCCAGTCCATCCACCTGGTCCCAGTCCATCTACCAGGTCCCAGTCCATCCACCTGGTACCCAGTCCATCCACCTGGTCCACCTGGTCCCAGTCCATCCACCTGGTCCCAGTCCATCCACCTGGTCCCCAGTCCATCCACCTGGTCCCCAGTCCATCCACCTGGTCCACAGTCCATCCAACTGGTCCCCAGTCCATCCACCTGGTCCACCTGTTCCCAGTCCATCTAACTGGTCCCCAGTCCATCCACCTGGTCCACCTGTTCCCAGTCCATCTAACTGGTCCCCAGTCCATCCACCTGGTCCACCTGTTCCCAGTCCATCTAACTGGTCCCCAGTCCATCCACCTGGTCCACCTGTTCCCAGTCCATCCACCTGGTCCACAGGGGTTCTGTTAAAAGAGGCTCTTTCCTCTTGCCTTGAAGATTGCTTTGAAACAGAATTCACCTGTATTTAACCGAACAAACCGCAACTGAAAAACCTGTTTCTTCTTGAGAAGTGCTCTGTGTAGAAATCATTTATTTATATTTAGTTTTTCCTCATGACAAAGAAATCCCTGTTTTTCAGTAACTCTGCAAAAGTCTTCTAACTCTAGTTTCTTTGTGTAAATACACCATTTATTATATTGTATATGTATTGGTGGCACTTCACAACCTGATATTTGAAGGTCGAAGCCAGAAAAGTTATTCAACAGTACGAGACAGTTTTATAAGAATACCTTATCAAAGCAGACAATTGAGTGTAGTCTGGCCCAGGAGTGGGAAGGTGAACGGAAAGGCTCTGGAGCAACAAACCGCCCTTGCTATCTCTGCCTGGCCGGTTCCCCTCTTTCCACTGGGATTCTCTGCCTCTAACCCTATTACAGGGGCTGAGTCACTGCAGGAAGGTGTTCCTAATGTTTTGTACACTCCCCATACTTTAACCACTATGAAACATTACACCTACTCTGACCACTATACCATGTACCTGTCTGTACCAGGCTATACCAGATTATATACCTACTGTCATCATTTATAGAAACTACAATCAACTGCACAAATATTATTTTAACCCCTACATTTAACCCCTACATCAGTAGTTCTTAACCTAGGGTGTTCAACCTTCCCAAGTTCTCTCACGTCACCCCGCTCCTCCGTTCTCTCCACTGGCTTCCAGTTGAAGCTCGCATCCGCTACAAAACCATGGTGCTTGCCTACGGAGCTGTGAGGGGAACGGCACCTCAGTACCTCCAGGCTCTGATCAGGCCCTACACCCAAACAAGGGCACTGCGTTCATCCACCTCTGGCCTGCTCGCCTCCCTACCACTGAGGAAGTACAGCTCCCGCTCAGCCCAGTCAAAACTGTTCGCTGCTCTGGCCCCCCAATGGTGGAACAAACTCCCTCACGACGCCAGGACAGCGGAGTCAATCACCACCTTCCGGAGACACCTGAAACCCCACCTCTTTAAGGAATACCTAGGATAGGATAAGTATTCCCTCTCACCCCCCCTTTAAGATTTAGATGCACTATTGTAAAGTGACTGTTCCACTGGATGTCATAAGGTGAATGCACCAATTTGTAAGTCGCTCTGGATAAGAGCGTCTGCTAAATGACTTAAATGTAATGATATATGTAATGTACTTACTAGGGCTCTTTCATACCGTCCCTAGGAGGTGTGCGTCACTTGAGTGGGTTGAGTCACTGACGTGATCTTCCTGTCTGGGTTGGCGCCCCCCCTTGGGTTGTGCCGTGGCGGAGATCTTTGTGGGCTATACTCGGCCTTGTCTCAGGATGGTAATGTTATGCAGGTGAAGGAGGACCCAAACGCGACTTAACAGAAACAGAGTTTATTAATGCTCAAAACCGAATAACTGAAATCCTCTAGATAGTAGAGGGGAAAACAACTGGAGAAGCGGCCACAGACTGCAGGTCGCTTCGGGTAGGCGCAGGCCGTAGTCAACTGAGACACCTGCTCACACGCAGCGTCTGAAGAAGGCACAAAACACGACAGGACAGGGTGATACACAATCACGGCAAAAAACACGACAGGACAGGGCGAAACGCAATTACAGCATGGAATACAAAACAAGGAACCGACGGAACAGGAACGGATCACAAAGGAATAAATAGGGAGTCTAATCAGGGGAAAGGATCGGGAACAGGTGTGGAAAGACTAAATGATGATTAGGGGAATAGGAACAGCTGGGAGCAGGAACGGAACGACAGAGAGAAGAGAGAGCGAGAGAGTGAGAGAGGGAGGGGGAGAGAGAAGGACAGAACCAAACAAGACCAGCAGCGGGAAACGAATAGCATGGGGAGCACAGGGACAAGACATGACAATGAATGACAAACATGACAGTACCCCCCCACTCACCGAGCGCCTCCTGGCGCACTCGAGGAGGAATCCTGGCGGCAACGGAGGAAATCATCGATGAGCGAACGGTCCAGCACGTCCCGAGACGGAACCCAACTCCTCTCCTCAGGACCGTAACCTCCCAATCCACTAGGTATTGGTGACCCCGTCCCCGAGAACGCATGTCCATAATTTTATGTACCTTGTAAATAGGTGCGCTCTCGACAAGGACGGGAGGGGGAGGGAAGACGAACGGGGTGCGAAGAAAGGGCTTAACACAGGAGACATGGAAGACAGGATGGACGCGACGAAGATGTCGCGGAAGAAGCAGTCGCACAGCGACAGGATTGACGACCTGGGAGACACGGAACGGACCAATGAACCGCGGAGTCAACTTACGAGAAGCTGTCGTAAGAGGAAGGTTGCGAGTGGAAAGCCACACTCTCTGGCCGCAACAATACCTTGGACTCTTAATCCTGCGTTTATTGGCGGCTCTCACCGTCTGTGCCCTGTAACGGCAAAGTGCAGACCTCACCCTCCTCCAGGTGCGCTCACAACGTTGGACAAACGCTTGAGCGGAGGGAACGCTGGACTCGGCAAGCTGGGATGAGAACAGAGGAGGCTGGTAACCCAGACTACTCTGAAACGGAGATAACCCGGTAGCAGACGAAGGAAGCGAATTGTGAGCGTATTCTGCCCAGGGGAGCTGTTCTGCCCAAGACGCAGGGTTCCTGAAAGAAAGGCTGCGTAGTATGCGACCAATCGTCTGATTGGCCCTCTCTGCTTGACCGTTAGACTGGGGATGAAACCCGGAAGAGAGACTGACGGACGCACCAATCAAACGACAGAACTCCCTCCAAAACTGTGACGTGAATTGCGGACCTCTGTCTGAAACGGCGTCTAACGGGAGGCCATGAATTCTGAATACATTCTCAATAATGATTTGTGCCGTCTCCTTAGCGGAAGGAAGTTTAGCGAGGGAATGAAATGTGCCGCCTTAGAGAACCTATCGACAACCGTCAGAATCACAGTCTTCCCCGCAGACAAAGGCAGACCGGTAATGAAGTCTAAGGCAATGTGAGACCATGGTCGAGAAGGAATGGGGAGCGGTCTGAGACGACCGGCAGGAGGAGAGTTACCCGACTTAGTCTGCGCGCAGTCCGAACAGGCAGCCACGAAACGGCGCGTGTCACGCTCCTGAGTCGGCCACCAAAAGCGCTGGCGAATAGACGCAAGAGTGCCTCGAACACCGGGATGACCCGCTAACTTGGCAGAGTGAGCCCACTGAAGAACAGCCAGACGAGTGGAAACAGGAACGAAAAGGAGGTTACTAGGACAAGCGCGCGGCGACGCAGTGTGCGTGAGTGCTTGCTTAACCTGTCTTTCAATTCCCCAGACTGTTAACCCGACAACACGCCCATAAGGAAGAATCCCCTCGGGATCAGTAGAAGCCACAGAAGAACTAAACAGACGGGATAAGGCATCAGGCTTGGTGTTCTTGCTACCCGGACGGTAAGAAATCACAAACTCGAAACGAGCGAAAAACAACGCCCAACGAGCTTGACGGGCATTAAGTCGTTTGGCAGAACGGATGTACTCAAGGTTCTTATGGTCTGTCCAAACGACAAAAGGAACGGTCGCCCCTCCAACCACTGTCGCCATTCGCCTAGGGCTAAGCGGATGGCGAGCAGTTCACGGTTACCCACATCATAGTTGCGCTCAGATGGCGACAGGCGATGAGAAAAATAAGCGCAAGGATGAACCTTATCGTCAGACTGGGAGCGCTGGGATAGAATGGCTCCCACGCCTACCTCTGAAGCGTCAACCTCGACAATGAATTGTCTAGTGACGTCAGGAGTAACGAGGATAGGAGCGGACGTAAAACGTTCTTTTAGAAGATCAAAAGCTCCCTGGGCGGAACCGGACCACTTAAAACACGTCTTGACAGAAGTAAGAGCTGTGAGAGGGGCAGCAACTTGACCGAAATTACGAATGAAACGCCGATAGAAATTAGCGAAACCTAAGAAGCGCTGCAACTCGACACGTGACCTTGGAACGGGCCAATCACTGACAGCTTGGACCTTAGCGGAATCCATCTGAATGCCTTCAGCGGAAATAACGGAACCGAGAAAAGTAACGGAGGAGACATGAAAAGAGCACTTCTCAGCCTTTACGTAGAGACAATTCTCTAAAAGGCGCTGTAGAACACGTCGAACGTGCTGAACATGAATCTCGAGTGACGGAGAAAAATCAGGATATCGTCAAGATAGACAAAAACAAAAATGTTCAGCATGTCTCTCAGAACATCATTAACTAATGCCTGAAAAACAGCTGGCGCATTGGCGAGACCGAACGGCAGAACCCGGTACTCAAAATGCCCTAACGGAGTATTAAACGCCGTTTTCCACTCGTCCCCCTCTCTGATGCGCACGAGATGGTAAGCGTTACGAAGGTCCAACTTAGTAAAGCACCTGGCTCCCTGCAGAATCTCGAAGGCTGATGACATAAGGGGAAGCGGATAACGATTCTTAACCGTTATGTCATTCAGCCTCGATAATCCACGCAGGGGCGCAGAGTACCGTCCTTCTTCTTAACAAAAAGAACCCCGCCCCGGCCGGAGAGGAAGAAGGCACTATGGTACCGGCGTCAAGAGACACAGACAAATAATCCTCGAGAGCCTTACGTTCGGGAGCCGACAGAGAGTATAGTCTACCTCGAGGAGGAGTGGTCCCCGGAAGGAGATCAATACTACAATCATACGACCGGTGAGGAGGAAGGGAGTTGGCTCGGGACCGACTGAAGACCGTGCGCAGATCATGATATTCCTCCGGCACTCCTGTCAAATCGCCAGGTTCCTCCTGAGAAGTAGGGACAGAAGAAATGGGAGGGATGGCAGACATTAAACACTTCACATGACAAGAAACGTTCCAGGATAGGATAGAATTACTAGACCAATTAATAGAAGGATTATGACATACAAGCCAGGGGTGACCCAAAACAACAGGTGTAAACGGTGAACGGAAAATCAAAAAAGACATAGTCTCACTGTGGTTACCAGATACTGTGAGAGTTAAAGGTAGTGTCTCAAACTTGATACTGGGAAGATGACTACCATCTAAGGCAAACATGGGCGTAGGCCTGTCTAACGGTCTGAAAGGAATGTTATGTTTCCGAGCCCATGCTTCGTCCATGAAACAACCCTCAGCCCCAGAGTCAATCAAAGCACTGCATGTAGCACCCGAACCGGTCCAGCGTAGATGGACCGACATAGTAGTACAAGATCTAGATGAAGGGACCTGAGTAGTAGCGCTCACCAGTAGCCCTCCGCTTACTGATGGGCTCTGGCCTCTTACTGGACATGAAATAACAAAATGTCCAGCAACTCCGCAATAGAGGCACAGGCGGTTGGTGATCCTCTGTTCCCTCTCCTTATTCGAGATGCGAATCCCTCCCAGCTGCATGGGCTCAGTCTCAAAGCCAGAGGGAGATGGTTGCGATGCGGAGCAGGGAAACACCGTTGATGCGAGCTCTCTTCCACGAGCCCGGTGACGAAGATCTACCCGTCGTTCTATGCGGATGGCGAGAGCAATCAAGGAGTCCACATCTGAAGGAACCTCCCGGGAGAGAATCTCATCCTTAACCACTGCGTGGAGTCCCTCCAGAAAACGAGCGAGCAGCGCCGGCTCGTTCCACTCACTAGAGGCAGCAAGAGTGCGAAACTCAATGGAATAATCCGTTATGGACCGTTCACCTTGGCATAAGGAAGCCAGGGCCCTAGAAGCCTCCTCACCAAAAACTGAACGGTCAAAAACCCGAATCATCTCCTCTTTAAAGTTCTGGAATCTGTTAGAGCAATCAGCCCTTGCCTCCCAGATAGCTGTGCCCCATTCTCGAGCCCGGCCAGTAAGGAGTGAAATGACGAAAGCAACCCGAGCTCTCTCTCTAGAGTATGTGTGGGGTTGGAGAGAACACAATCTCACACTGCGTGAGAAAGGAGCGGCACTCAGTGGGCTGCCCGGAGTAGCAAGGTGGGTTATTAACCCTGGGTTCAGGAGGCTCGGCAGGCCAGGGAGTAACAGGTGGCACGAGACGTAGACTCTGGAACTGTCCAGAGAGGTCGGAAACCTGAGCGGCCAGGTTCTCCACGGCATGGCGAGCAGCAGACAATTCCTGCTCGTGTCTGCCGAGCATGGCTCCTTGGATCTCGACGACAGTGTAACGAGCGTCTGAAGTCGCTGGGTCCATTCTTTGGTCGGTTCCTTCTGTTATGCAGGTGAAGGAGGACCCAAACGCGACTTAACAGAAACAGAGTTTATTAATGCTCAAAACCGAATAACTGAAATCCTCTAGATAGTAGAGGGGAAAACAACTGGAGAAGCGGCCACAGACTGCAGGTCGCTTCGGGTAGGCGCAGGCCGTAGTCAACTGAGACACCTGCTCACACGCAGCGTCTGAAGAAGGCACAAAACACGACAGGACAGGGTGATACACAATCACGGCAAAAAACACGACAGGACAGGGCGAAACGCAATTACAGCATGGAATACAAAACAAGGAACCGACGGAACAGGAACGGATCACAAAGGAATAAATAGGGAGTCTAATCAGGGGAAAGGATCGGGAACAGGTGTGGAAAGACTAAATGATGATTAGGGGAATAGGAACAGCTGGGAGCAGGAACGGAACGACAGAGAGAAGAGAGAGCGAGAGAGTGAGAGAGGGAGGGGGAGAGAGAAGGACAGAACCAAACAAGACCAGCAGCGGGAAACGAATAGCATGGGGAGCACAGGGACAAGACATGACAATGAATGACAAACATGACAGGTAAGTTGATGGTTGAATATATCCCTCTAGTGGTGTGGGGGCTGTGCTTTGGCAAAGTGGGTGGGGTTATATCCTTCCTGTTTGGCCCTGTCCGGGGGTGTCATCAGATGGGGCCACAGTGTCTCCTGATCCCTCCTGTCTCAGCCTCCAGTATTTATGCTGCAGTAGTTTATGTGTTGGGGAGCTAGGGTCAGTTTGTTATATCTGGAGTACTTCTCCTGTCCTATCCGGTGTCCTGTGTGAATTTAAGTATGCTCTCTCTAATTCTCTCTCTCTTTCTCTCTTTCTTTCTCTCTCTCGGAGGACCTGAGCCCTAGGACCATGCCTCAGGACTACCTGACATAATGACTCCTTGCTGTCCCCAGTCCACATGGCCGTTCTGCTGCTCCAGTTTCAACTGTTCTGCCTTATTATTATTATTTGACCATGCTGGTCATTTATGAACATTTGAACATCTTGGCCATGTTCTGTTATAATCTCTACCCGGCACAGCCAGAAGAGGACTGGCCACCCCACATAGCCTGGTTCCTCTCTAGGTTTCTTCCTAGGTTTTGGCCTTTCTAGGGAGTTTTTCCTAGCCACCGTGCTTCTACACCTGCATTGCTTGCTGTTTGGGGGTTTTAGGCTGGGTTTCTGTACAGCACTTTGAGATATCAGCTGATGTACGAAGGGCTATATAAATACATTTGATTTGATTTGATTTGGACATATATGAACGGTCATATGAACAAACCTAATCCAAACCAATCAAATGTTATTGGTCACATACACATGTTTAGCAGATGTTATTGGTCACATACACATGTTTAGCAGATGTTATTGCGGGTGTAGTGAAATGCTTGTGTTTCTAGCTCCAACGGTATGTGTTGTCAAGACCTGTGCTATTTCACACTGAGTCAATTTATCACACATACACACTGAGACACAGAGACGAGACACAGAGACGAGACACAGACAAGTCTTCCCAACAAAATGACTTACGATTACACAAAAAACAACCAATTCTTCCTCTGAACGATCCCCAAAGAAAACTCCATCACTTCTCCCTCACTGTCCACCTACAATGCTCTTCCCTTTTGGCAGACAGCCATCACAAAAGACAGTCTCTGTTAGCAGTAGGAGATAAGAGCAGAACAGATTGGGGGTTTGTCTTGTATAAAACAGTCTCTGTTAGCAGGAGGAGATAAGAGCAGAGTGGGGGTTTGTCTTGTATAAAACAGCCTCTGTTAGCAGGAGGAGCTAAGAGCAGAGTGGGGGTTAGTCTTGTATAAAACAGCCTCTGTTAGCAGGAGGAGATAAGAGCAGAGTGGGGGGTTGTCTTGTATTAGACAGCCTCTGTAAGAAGTCTCCCTTTCACTGTGCCTTGGACACAGTCCTGCTCTTGTGTCTTCTCATCGAGGAGAGGAGAGGGAACAGGGAGAGTTGACTATAAACTTCAAGATAACAAAGAGAGTCCTGTCGTGGAACAACTCTCGTCAACCGTAGAGCAGACAGCCTTGAGAACAACGCAGTAAGAATCCTTCCCCTCCCATTCACTCTTTGGACACAGACAGATAGAAACAGTCCTGCAGAGGAACACAGTGAGCAGAGAAGCCCTGTTGTAGGCTCCCTCGTTGGAGCCGTCGGGGCTATGCCACGGTTCACTTCCTAATCCTTCCCACGCCACATGGGGCTTCTGGGAGAAGGGGGGGGGCAGAAGGGGGTAGGACAGAAAGTCAATGAAGCCACTACTTTTGTTTAGACATGGTTCAGCGGTGAAGGACCACTCAGGACAGAAAATCAACAGTTGTCCTTTTTTTCCCCCTCTCCTTCTCACTGCGGATGGAGAGGTTTAGTTTGAGCTTTACCCTTCAGGGGTCTAGTACTTCTCTCATTAATAAGACTATGTCATTAGATGCTGGAGAGCAGGGAGGCAACCTCCTGATCTGGGTCCCCAGATCCTCAAAGAGTTCTACAGCTGCACCATCGAGAGCATCCTGACCGGTTGCATCACTGCATGATATGGCCACTCTAGGCATTTGTACGTAAAGTTCTACAGAGTGCAGTACATCACTGGAGCCACGCTTCCTGCCATCTAGGACCTTTATACCAGGTGGTGTCAGAGGAAGGGCCTAAAAATGTGTCAAAGGCTCAAGTTACTCTAGTCATAGACTGTTCTCTCTGCTACCGCACAGCAAGCGGTACCGGAGCGCCAAGTCTAGGACCAAAAGACTCCTTAACAGCTTCTTCCCCCGAGCCATAAATCTGCTGAACAACTATTCATATGGCCACCCTGACTATCTACATTGTTTTTACACTGCTCCTACCCACTGTTTAGTATCAATGCATAGTCACCTTACAAATTACCTCGACTATCCTGTACCCCAGCACATTGACTCGGTACCGGTAGCCCCAGTATATAACCTCCACATTGACTCGGTACCGGTAGCCCCTGTATATAGCATCCACATTGACTCTGTACCCCCTGTATATAGCCTCCACATTGACTCGGTACCGGTACCCCCTGTATATAGCCTCCACATTGACTCTGTACCGGTACCCCCTGTATAAAGCATCCACATTGACTCTGTACCAGTACCCCCTGTATAAAGCCTCCACATTGACTCTGTACCAGTACCCCCTGTATAAAGCCTCCACATTGACTCTGTACCAGTACCCCCTGTATATAGCCTCCACATTGACTCTGTACCAGTACCCCTGTATAAAGCCTCCACATTGACTCTGTACCAGTACCCCCTGTATAAAGCCTCCACATTGACTCTGTACCAGTACCCCCTGTATAAAGCCTCCACATTGACTCTGTACCAGTACCCCCTGTATAAAGCCTCCACATTGACTCTGTACCAGTACCCCCTGTATAAAGCCTCCACATTGACTCTGTACCAGTACCCCCTGTATAAAGCCTCCACATTACCAGTACCCCCTGTATAAAGCCTCCACATTGACTCTGTACCGGTATCCCCTGTATATAGCCTCCACACTGACTCTGTACCAGTACCCCCTGTATAAAGCCTCCACATTGACTCTGTACCAGTACCCCCTGTATAAAGCCTCCACATTGACTCTGTACCAGTACCCCCTGTATAAAGCCTCCACATTGACTCTGTACCAGTACCCCTGTATATAGCATCCACATTGACTCTGTACCAGTACCCCCTGTATATAGCATCCACATTGACTCTGTACCAGTACCCCCTGTATATAGCATCCACATTGACTCTGTACCAGTACCCCCTGTATATAGCATCCACATTGACTCTGTACCAGTACCCCCTGTATATAGCCTCCACATTGACTCTGTACCGGTACCCCCTGTATATAGCATCCACATTGACTCTGTACCAGTACCCCCTGTATATAGCATCCACATTGACTCTGTACCAGTACCCCCTGTATAAAGCCTCCACATTGACTCTGTACCAGTACCCCCTGTATAAAGCCTCCACATTGACTCTGTACCAGTACCCCCTGTATAAAGCCTCCACATTACCAGTACCCCCTGTATAAAGCCTCCACATTGACTCTGTACCGGTATCCCCTGTATATAGCCTCCACACTGACTCTGTACCAGTACCCCCTGTATAAAGCCTCCACATTGACTCTGTACCAGTACCCCCTGTATAAAGCCTCCACATTGACTCTGTACCAGTACCCCCTGTATATAGCATCCACATTGACTCTGTACCAGTACCCCCTGTATATAGTCTCCACATTGACTCTGTACCAGTACCCCCTGTATAAAGCCTCCACATTGACTCTGTACCGGTACCCCCTGTATATAGCCTCCACATTGACTCTGTACCAGTACCCCCTGTATATAGCCTCCACATTGACTCTGTACCAGTACCCCCTGTATAAAGCCTAGTTTGTGTTATTTTCTTGTGTTACTTTTTGATTTTATGTTAAATCTTTTCTAAACTCTTATTGAACTGCATTGTTGGTCAAGGGCTTGTAAAAGTAAGCATTTCACGGTAAGGTTGTATTCGGCGTGTGTGACAAATGAAATTGGATCAGTCTCTTAAGGCTAATTTGCAGGACAAGCAGGAGCCTAAAGTGTCATGTTTGATTCAAACTTAAAGGCTCTTTGAGTCACCAAAGACACGGAAGAGAAGTCTAAAGTTAGGTAAAAAGGTAATTACTAGAGTTCAGAGAAGATAACCAGAGGCATAGAGCAGTCATCAAAAACAGCACAAACATCCATCTCAGTAAAGGATACACTGTTAGTGTCTGAGGCTGTGCCAAGAGCTCTAATAATCGAATGTCAGCAAAATTATCAGTTAAAAATGTTTGCCGTTTCATACAATATATCACAATGTAATTTTTGCAAAATAACCCTAACCCAAACTAACCCTAACCCTAACCCTAACCCAAACTAACCCTAACCCTAACCCTAACCCTAACCCAAACTAACCCTAACCCTAACCCAAACTAACACAAACCCTAACCCTAACTAACCCTAACCCTAACCCTAACCCAAACTAACCCTAACCCTAACCCTAACCCAAACTAACACAAACCCTAACCTTACACTAACCCTGACCCAAACCCTAACCCAAACCCAAACCCTAACCTTACACTAACCTTACACTAACCCTAACCCAAACTAACCCTAACCCTAACCCTAAACCAAACTAACCCTAACCCTAACCCTAACCCAAACTAACCCTAACCCTAACCTTACACTAACCCTAACCCAAACTAACCCTAACCCTAACCCTAACCCAAACTAACCCTAACCCTAACCCAAACTAACCCTAACCCTAACCCAAACCCTAACCCTAACCCTAACCCAAACTAACACAAACCCTAACCTTACACTAACCCTGACCCAAACCCTAACCCTAACCCAAACTAACCCTAACCCTAACCCAAACTAAAAACAAACCCTAACCTTACACTAACCCTGACCCAAACCCTAACCCTAACCCTAACCCGAACCCTAACCCTAACCCTAACCCAAACTAACACAAACCCTAACCTTACACTAACCCTGACCCAAACTAACCCTAACCCTAACTAACCCTAACCCAAACTAACCCTAACCCTAACCCTAACCCAAACTAACCCTAACCCTAACCCAAACTAACCCTAACCCAAACTAACCCTAACCCAAACTAACCCTAACCCTATCCCTAACCCTAACCCAAACTAACCCTAATCCTAACCCTGACCCTAACCCTAACCCTAACCCAAACGAATCCTAACCCTAACCCAAACTAACCCTAACCCTAACCCAAACTAACCCTAATCCTAACCCTGACCCTAACCCTAACCCTAACCCAAACTAACCCTAATCCTAACCCTGACCCTAACCCTAACCCTGACCCTAACCCTAACCCTGACCCAAACTAACCCTAACCCTAACCCAAACTAACCCTGACCCTGACCCTAACCCTGACCCAAACTAACCCTAACCCTAACCCTGACCCAAACTAACCCTAACCCAAACTAACCCTAACCCTGACCCAAATTAACCCTAACTCTAACCCTGACCCAAATTAACCCTAACCCTAACCCAAACTAACCCTAACCCTGACCCAAACTAACCCTAACCCTAACCCGTTTCAGTTAAGAGTGAGACACTCCTAAATGTTCATAAGCTACAAGGGGAAGCATTGTCTAACGTCTTTAAATGACTTATCTTTCCACATTACCTTCAGTACAGGCAGTATGTGACAACAAAAACACACCCTGTCCCCCTTCGGTCGTGTGACAACAAAAACACACCCTGTCCCCCTTCGGTCGTGTGACAACAAAAACACACCCTGTCCCCCTTCGGTCGTGTGACGACCCTCCCACTCTGTCTGCCGTATTCTGTCTTTGTTCTTGTTTTCTTATTAGGATGCCGGTGGGCGGAGTTGAGAGGGTCGTCAGCTACATGGGAAACACCTGGGCCAGGTGTCTCCCAGGATAAATAGACCTCTTCAACATTCATGGAGGAGACTCTCTCCATGCAGACACCTGTTGTAGATTGTGGTGTGGTTCTTGGTGGCCTTTTGTTTGTTTGCTTTGGCACCTTTCAACACCCTGCATTATCACATTCATGCATGCAAAACACTCACTTACACTACGGACTACTGATTACACACACCATTGGATATTTTCCTTAGTTGCTTTAGTTAATAAATATATCTTTTGTTACTCCTTATCTCCACGTTGTCTCCCTTTGTTACGGGCTTTGAGCCGGTTCTTGACAAGTGGGGGCTCGTCCGGGATCTTTGAACTATTGGTTTGGGAGACCGTGGAGGTACGTGTTTGGTTTGAATAGTGTTTGAGTGTGATCGGCCCAGTATTGGTTGCCTTTGTTGTTTGGTTTGTGTGCTGCGTTGGAGAGAGTATAATGGTTAGTTTCCAGGCCCTGCCTAGCCTGAACTCTTGTTCTACTTTCTGTTGGGACGTCAGTCTGAAGTGAGTAATCTGCTGTGTACCTCGGTGGGAGATTTGGGTAGGGTAGTGGAACTTGCTACCCGGAGCTATAGCCTTTTTCCCCTGATAGGTTTAGCGACGTGTTTCATTTTTTGGAATATGTTGGGCATGGTTAATGTTTGTTATTTTTGTGTGGTGTCTGTGGACTGAGCAGTTGTCTCGGGGCACATCCGTGGCTTGGTGGAATTTGCCAGCATGCTGGGGAGTTCTATTTCCTTGCCAGCGGGCTACAGTGCGTAAATTCCCACCGCAAATCTGCACGAAGACTAGGGTTGAGTTATTGTAGGTTTTGGGGAAGCTCCATATCTCATCTCTCTTCTGTGGTGCTCAGGGTGATTGTCAATTCTCGGGTTGTGTTCTGGTGTGCTCAGCAGAAGGAAGAGCGAGAATTGTTTTTTGTGTGATTATGGCGTCTTATGTAGATAAGTTCATTCGCTCTCCATCAGAGGAATTGTTAGATTTAGGTACTAAAGAACAGCTGTTGAAGGTCGCGGAACACTACAAGGTTGAGATTAGTGATAAACGTCTAAAGAATTCTATTAGGTTGATATTGAAAGCCAATCTGATGGAGAGTGGTATTCTTGAAGTTACCACCGGGCCACCAGCCTCTGCTGAGGATTTGTTGTCTCCCCATAACGTTACAATGGCCATTCCATCGGTTAGTCCTAGTAGCCTTCTTTTTGAACAGCAGAAAGAACTGCTTTTGTTACAGCTAGAGCATGATCGTGAGAAGCTAGAGCATGATCGTGAGAAGCTAGAGCATGATCGTGTGAAATATGAAAAGGAATTGGCATTTAAACAAGATATGGAGCGTGCTAAAATCAAGTTGCAACAAGAACGTATAGAGTTGGTTAGGGAAGGAAAGATCTCAGGGGAGAGTTTGTTTTGGGAAGGTGACCCAGATTTACCTAGGGGTAGTTCCGCTTTTGGTCGTGCCCCAGAGACATTTGATATTGTTGGGAACTTGCGGTTATTGCCTCGGTTTAATGAAAGGGACCCCGAGACATTCTTTTCGTTGTTTGAGCGGGTTGCTGACGCTAGGAGTTGGCCTGATTCTGACCGCACTTTAATGTTGCAGTGTGTGCTGACTGGTAAAGCGCAGGAAGCATATTCAGCTCTTAGTGTACACGACAGTGCCAGTTATGATAAAGTTAAAACAGCTGTGTTACAGATTTATGAATTGGTCCCTGAGGCTTACCGCCAACGATTTAGAACTTTAAAAAGGGACGATAACCAGACTCATGTTGAGTTTGCGCGACAGTTATCTTTACAGTTTAATCGCTGGTGTTCTGCCTCTGCAGTTGTGACTTTCCAAGGGCTGTGTGATCTGATTATGTTAGAGCAATTTAAGGACACAATTCCTGATCGTATTGCCACTTATATTAATGAACAGAAAGTAAAGAATGTTGCTGAAGCTGCGGTTTTGGCGGACGAGTATGTGTTGACTCACAAAAGTGTCTTTGCAAAACCCCGTATTCGGAAAGAGTGGGGGTGTTCGGATAGATTTGGGCTTCGCTCACCGAGATACTTTGATTCTCGGGCAGAGTTCTATTCAACTAGGGTTGAACCTGACTCCCATGGTAAGGCTGACTTTGGGCAGGAGTGTCACTACTGTCAAGGTTCAGGTCATTGGAAAACGAATGTCCACTTCTCAGGTCAAAGGGTGCTTACGCTAAATCTAAGCCTGCTGCGTTAGCTGCACCTGTTCCACATCAGTTCATTCTTGACTCATTTCCTCAGGCCCAGGAGAATGTGAAAGTCCATATTGATCCAGACTATTTACCTTTCATTACAGAAGGTTTTGTGTCTATGTTAGGAAGTAAAGACCTAGTGCCAGTGAAGATCCTGAGAGACACAGGTGCCTCTGAATCATTTGTGTTGGAGTCTGTGTTACCCTTTTCTGCTGAGACTGATTCGGGAATAGTGTTCTAATTAGGGGAATAGGTTTGAACACTCTGTCAGTTCCATTGCATAAACTGATGTTGGATTGTGGGCTGGTGAAGGGTGAAGTTGTTGTGGGGGTGCGTCCTTCATTGCCTATTGAGGGTATCGACGTTATCCTTGGGAATAACTTAGCAGGTGAGCGGGTATGGCCAGTTGTGTTTCCATCTCTAGTGGTTTCCACTAAGCCGTCATTTGTTGGGATTCCTGATGAGAGTGTACAGAGTTTCCCAGAGGTGTTCTCTGCGTGTGCAGTGACACGTTCTATGAGCCGTGGCGAACTAGTCACTGCGCCGACTAATGATAATAATACAAAGTATGTCACTGTTTTCCCTGTTATCCCGTTATCTGTAACCCGCTCAGATCTAATCAATGCTCAACGGGATGACCCCACGTTGGAAGAGTTGCGTGATCAAATTGTGCCTATAGAACAGTTGGGAGATGTCGCCCATGGCTATTTTCTCCAAGAGGATGTCCTGATGAGAAAGTGGGTGTCTCATGATAGTGTTTTTCTGGGGGAGGCAATTAGTCAGGTTGTTGTACCAGTTAAGCTTCGTGAGTTGGTGTTGGAAACTTCTCACAGTGACGTTGCTGGACATATGGGGGTGAGGAAAACCTACAATCGCATATTAAGACATTTCTTTTGGCCTAGATTAAAGAGGGATGTTTCTGATTTTATCAAAACTTGTCACACCTGTCAATTAACTGGTAAGCCTAATCAAGCTATTAAACCAGTACCATTGTTTCCTATTCCTGTACTCAGCCAACCTTTTGAGTATCTAATTATTGACTGTGTGGGTCCTCTGCCTCATTCTAAAAAGGGTAGCAGTTACCTGTTCACTGTGATGTGTCAGACCACTAGGTTTCCTGCTGCCTATCCTCTCCGATCTATCACGACTAAATCGGTGTTAAAAGCTTTGACTCAGTTTCTCTCATTGTTTGGAATCCCTAAGGTCATTCAGAGTGATCAAGGATCTAATTTTACCTCTAATCTGTTTGGTCAGGTTCTTCAACAGCTTCATATTAAACACAATGTGTCTAGCGCCTATCACGCGCAAAGTCAAGGAGCACTGGAACGTTTCCATCAAACACTTAAGTCTTTGTTGAGAGCTTATTGTACTGAGATGGATAAGGATTGGGAGGAGGGGTTGCCTTGGTTACTGTTAGCCGCTAGGGAAGTTTCACAGGAGAGCACAGGTTTCAGTCCAAATGACCTTGTGTTTGGACATAGGGTGCGTGGACTTTTATCTGTTCTCCAGGATGACTGGAAGTCTCCCGAGCCTCCTCAGTCCCTGTGTTCGTATGTGTGTGATTTCCGGCGACGGCTGTATGCCGCTGGTGAAATGGCTAAAGAGAAGTTATCATCTTCACAGGATAGGATGAAGGGCATATTTGATCGCCGAACTGAGCCTCGTCACTTTAGTCCAGGTGACCAGGTTCTTGCTCTGCTGCCAATTGTTGGTTCTCCTTTTCAAGCCAAGTTTCAAGGTCCATATACAGTGGTGCGCCAGTACACTGAGCAAAATTATCTAGTTGCCACTCCAGAACGGAGGAAAGCACACCAGCTGTGCCATGTAAATCTGTTAAAACCCTATTATGCACGTTCCTCTGAGACTGAACAGTGGGATTCTACAGAGGACGGTAAACCTGTTCTTTTGGCTGATACCGTTGTTTCCTTGGGTTCTTGTCGTGCTAGATCTGTGCATGAGGAGGAAGATGTTCCTGGTCCTGACGATTGTATATTGCAGGGTAGATTGAAAAATTCAGAAACACTGGATATTTTAGACAGTCTTCTCACTCACCTACCTGTTGATGAGCGGAAAGAGATGGTTGGTCTGATTCAGAGATTTCCAGGTTTATTTTCTGATACACCTACACGTACAAACTTAATAGAACATGATATTGACATTGGAGGTGCTGACCCCATTCGTCAGCGGTTCTATAGAGTTTCTTCAGAGAAACTACGTTGTCTGGATGCTGAGGTCAAGTACATGCTGGAGAGTAAGATAGCAGAGCCTTCTTTCTCCAGTTGGGCTTCTCCCTGTATCTTGGTCAGTAAACCGGATGGAACAAACCGTTTTGTACGGACTACCGTAAGGTAAACAGTGTCACAAAGCCAGATTCATTTCCTCTTCCTCGGATGGAGGACTGTGTTGATCAAGTCGGTGCAGCTAAGTTTGTGAGCAAATTTGACCTGTTAAAAGGCTATTGGCAGGTGCCACTGACGAGTAGGGCACGTGAAATCTCTGCCTTTATTACACCCTTTGGTCTGTACTCGTATTCAGTTATGAGTTTCGGTCTGCGCAATGCACCTGCCACTTTTCAGCGACTTATGAACAGGGTTGTCGCCGGTCTGACCGGGTGCGCTGTTTATTTGGACGATGTAGTGATCTATGCAGATACTTGGGAAGAACATCTGTCCCGTATTCAAGCCTTGTTTGAACGTCTGGCTGCAGGTCGCCTCACAATCAATCTGGCAAAATGTGAGTTTGCTCAGGCGACCGTTACATACCTTGGAAAAGTGGTTGGGCAGGGTGAAGTGCGTCCTGTTCGGGCTAAAGTGGTGGCTATTGATGCTTTTCCACCACCAACTACTAAAAAGGAACTGA
>NC_060177.1:88784366-88794366 GCF_021184085.1 Oncorhynchus gorbuscha | reverse complement strand
TTCAGACACATAACCCCTGAGACACCCTCAGAGAGTGAGATCACAACCAGGGTTCAGACACATAACCCACTGAGACACCCTCAGAGAGTGAGATCACAACCAGGGTTCAGACACATAACCCACTGAGACACCCTCAGAGAGTGAGATCACAACCAGGGTTCAGACACATAACCCACTGAGACACCCTCAGAGAGTGAGATCACAACCAGGGTTCAGACACATAACCCCCTGAGACACCCTCAGAGAGTGAGATCACAACCCCTGAGACACCCTCAGAGAGTGAGATCACAACCCCTGAGACACCCTCAGAGAGTGAGATCACAACCCCTGAGACACCCTCAGAGAGTGAGGTCACAACCAGGGATCAGACACATATCCCCCTGAGACACCCTCAGAGAGTGAGATCACAACCAGGGATCAGACACATATCCCCCTGAGACACCCTCAGAGAGTGAGATCACAACCAGGGATCAGACACATATCCAACTCCCCCTGAGACAGGGGTTGAATGACAGATTTTATCTCGTCGGCTCAGAATTCCATCCACCAACCTTTCGGTTACTGGCCCCAACACCTGTTTCATTCGCTGTTGGGTTCATGAGAAATAATAGCTGGTCTCAGAATAGTTCCTTGGTCGGCTGAAAGAGGAGAGATGCCACCCCAGGAAGTGGGCCCCTCCAACACTATAAACAGACAAATGAGCTACATGACACGATCCTATTCATAGACAGTGAAGTCAATCTGAGGACGCTTGAACGCTATCCTACCTGGGTTCAAATTGTATTTGTTTTCGTTCACATACTTCAGCGTGCCTGGTACAACAGAGGCTATGGAATATATAGTGGTCAAAAGGACTTCAGACAGGTTCAAGCAAACACTGCAAGAACTTGAGAAGAAAACTACTCTTGTTTGAGCCCAGGCCTAAACGACACTGCTTTCTACTCAAAACAACCCGACACCTTCTACTCAATACAACCCGACACCTTCTACTCAAAACAACCCGACACCTTCTACTCACAACCCGACACCTTCTACTCAATACAACCTGACACCTTCTACTCAATACAACCTGACACCTTCTACTGACACCTACTCAGATACAACCCGACACCTACAACCTGACACCTTCTACTCAATACAACCTGACACCTTCTATTCAATACAACCTGACACCTTCTACTCAATACAACCTGACACCTTCTACTCAATACAACCTGACACCTTCTACTCAATACAACCTGACACCTTCTACTCAATACAACCTGACACCTTCCCAATACAACCCCCCCACCAGTCTACCCCTCACCTACCCAGTCTACCCTCACTTACCCAGTCTACCCTCACCTACCCAGCCTACCCCTCCCCAGCCTACCCCTCCCCAGCCTACCCTTACCCAGCCTACCCTTACCCAGCCTACCCTTACCCAGCCTACCCTTACTCAGCCTACTTCTACCCAGCCAACCCTTACCCAGCCTACCCTTACCCAGCCTACCCCTACTCAGCCTACTTCTACCCAGCCAACCCTTACCCAGCCTACCCTTACCCAGCCTACCCTTACTCAGCCTACTTCTACCCAGCCTACCCTTACTCAGCCTACTTCTACCCAGCCTACCCTTACCCAGCCTACCCTTACTCAGCCTACTTCTACCCAGCCTACCCTTACTCAGGCTACTTCTACCCAGCCTACCCTTACTCAGCCTACTTCTACCCAGCCTACCCTTACCCAGCCTACCCTTACTCAGCCTACTTCTACCCAGCCTACCCTTACCCAGCCTACCATTACCCAGCCTACCCTTACTCAGCCTACTTCTACCCAACCTACCCTTACCCAGCCTACCCTTACTCAGCCTACTTCTACCCAGCCTACCCCTCTCTAGGGTCCCTCCTGATGACAGATCAAGAGGAGCTCAGGTTGTGCTTTGCTTCTCTGTTTAACGGCTGTTCCACAGGTTAATTACAGTGTTCTACAACCTGGTTTAAACCTGCAGAGTTCCAGGTGTTGGTCATCAGCAACACAGACAACACACACCATTAGGTTACATCTGTCTACAGAGCAAAGCACCAACAACAGAACCTTCAAAAGGCCTAGTGTTCCTGTAAAAGATTCCTGCTGGGAGAAGAGAGGGATGGGGAGAGAACTAGAGAGAGGGGGGAAAACAGACATCTTGAAGAAGAGAGGGATGGAGAGAGATGCGATTGTGAGCTGTCACTCTGGTCCAGTGTGTGTGTGTGTGTGTGTGTGTGTGTGTGTGTGTGTGTGTGTGTGTGTGTGTGTGTGTGTGTGTGTGTGTGTGTGTGTGTGTGCGTGCGTGTGTGTGTGTGCGTGCGTGCGTGCGTGCGCGTGCGTGCGTGCGTGTGTGTGTTTGAGTTGTGTGTGTGTGTGTGTGCATGTGTCATCGGAATGCACCAGAACACAAAAGAGCTTGGCCATCTGCCAACAACACGGTGACCGAACCTGAGTCAGGAGACTGACTGACACAAAGAACAAGGACATTCCTCCTCTCCTCTCCACAATGAGACAAGTGAAGGGCCAAGCACAGGGACCATTGTGTCGGGTGGGGAGGGAGAGAAGGGTCAGGATGGGTTAAAGGGGGAGAGAAGGGTCAGGATGGGTTAAAGGGGGAGAACGGTCAGGATGGGTTAAAGGGGGGCAGGATGGGTTAAAGTGGGGGGGTAGGATGGGTTAAAGGGGGGGGGGCAGGATGGGTTAAAGGGGGGGGGGCAGGATGGGTTAAAGGGGGGAGAACGGTCAGGATGGGTTAAAGGGGGAGAAGGGTCAGGATGGGTTAAAGGGGGGCAGGATGGGTTAAAGGGGGGCAGGATGGGTTAAAGGGGGGGGCAGGATGGGTTAAAGGGGGGGGCAGGATGGGTTAAAGGGGGTGCAGGATGGGTTAAAGGGGGGCAGGATGGGTTAAAGGGGGAGAACGGTCAGGATGGGTTAAAGGGGGGAAGGGTCAGGATGGGTTAAAGGGGGGGGGATGGGTTAAAGGGGGGGGCAGGATGGGTTAAAGGGGGGCAGGATGGGTTAAAGGGGAGGGCAGGATGGGTTAAAGGGGGGAGAACGGTCAGGATGGGTTAAAGGGGGAGAAGGGTCAGGATGAGTTAAAGGAGGGAGAGAAGGGTCAGGATGGGTTAAAGGGGGGAGAAGGGTCAGGATGGGTTAAAGGGGGGAGAAGGGTCAGGATGGGTTAAAGGAGGGAGAGAAGAGTCAGGATGGGTTAAAGGGGGAGAAGGGTCAGGATGGGTTAAAGGGGGAGGGGTCAGGATGGGTTAAAGGAGGAGAGAAGGGTCAGGATGGGTTAAAGGGGGGAGGGGGTCAGGATGGGTTAAAGGAGGAGAGAAGGGTCAGGATGGGTTAAAGGGGGAGAGAAGGGTCAGGATGGGTTAAAGGGAGAGAAGGGTCAGGATGGGTTAAAGGGAGAGAAGGGTCAGGATGGGGTAAAGGGGGAGAAGGGTCAGGATGGGTTAAAGGGGGAGAAGGGTCAGGATGGGTTAAAGGGGTGGGGGGTCAGGATGGGTTAAAGGAGGAGAGAAGGGTCAGGATGGGTTAAAGGGGGGAGAAGGGTCAGGATGGGGTAAAGGGGGAGAGAAGGGTCAGGATGGGTTAAAGGAGGAGAGAAGGGTCAGGATGGGGTAAAGGAGGAGAGAAGGGTCAGGATGGGGTAAAGGGGGAGAAGGGTCAGGATGGGGTAAAGGAGGAGAGAAGGGTCAGGATGGGGTAAAGGGGGAGAAGGGTCAGGATGGGGTAAAGGAGGAGAGAAGGGTCAGGATGGGGTAAAGGAGGAGAAGGGGTCAGGATGGGTTAAAGGAGGAGAGAAGGGTCAGGATGGGTTAAAGGAGAGAGAAGGGTCAGGATGGGTTAAAGGAGGAGAGAAGGGTCAGGATGGGTTAAAGGGAGAGAGGGGTCAGGATGGGTTAAAGGGAGAGAAGGGTCAGGATGGGTTAAAGGGGGAGAGGGGGTCAGGATGGGTTAAAGGAGGAGAGAAGGGTCAGGATGGGTTAAAGGGGAGAGAAGGGTCAGGATGGGTTAAAGGGAGAGAAGGGTCAGGATGGGTTAAAGGGAGAAAGGGTCAGGATGGGGTTAAAGGGGGAGAAGGGTCAGGATGGGTTAAAGGGGAGAAGGTTAAAGGGGTGGGGGTCAGGATGGGTTAAAGGAGGAGAGAAGGGTCAGGATGGGTTAAAGGGGGAGAAGGGTCAGGATGGGGTAAAGGGGGAGAGAAGGGTCAGGATGGGTTAAAGGAGGAGAGAAGGGTCAGGATGGGGTAAAGGAGGAGAGAAGGGTCAGGATGGGGTAAAGGGGGGAGAAGGGTCAGGATGGGGTAAAGGAGGGAGAGAAGGGTCAGGATGGGGTAAAGGGGGGAGAAGGGTCAGGATGGGGTAAAGGAGGAGAGAAGGGTCAGGATGGGGTAAAGGGGGAGAAGGGTCAGGATGGGTTAAAGGAGGAGAGAAGGGTCAGGATGGGTTAAAGGAGGAGAGAAGGGTCAGGATGGGTTAAAGGAGGAGAGAAGGGTCAGGATGGGTTAAAGGGAGAGAGAAGGGTCAGGATGGGTTAAAGGGAGAGAAGGGTCAGGATGGGTTAAAGGGGGGAGAAGAGTCAGGATGGGTTAAAGGGGGAGAGAGAAGGGTCAGGGTGGGTTAAAGGAAGGAGAGAAGGGTCAGGATGGGTTAAAGGGGGAGAGAAGGGTCAGGATGGGTTAAAGGGGGAGAGAAGGTCTCAGGATGGGTTAAAGGGGGGAGAAGAAGGTCAGGATGGGTTAAAGGGGAGAGAAGGGTCAGGATGGGTTAAAGGGGGGAGGAGAAGGGTCAGGATGGGTTAAAGGGAGAGAGAAGGGTCAGGATGGGTTAAAGGGAGAGAAGGGTCAGGATGGGTTAAAGGGAGAGAAGGGTCAGGATGGGTTAAAGGGGAGGAGAAGGGTCAGGATGGGTTAAAGGGGGAGAGAAGGGTCAGGATGGGTTAAAGGGGGGGAGAAGGGTCAGGATGGGTTAAAGGGGAGGAGAAGGGTCAGGATGGGTTAAAGGGAGAGAGAAGGGTCAGGATGGGTTAAAGGGAGAGAAGGGTCAGGATGGGTTAAAGGGAGAGAAGGGTCAGGATGGGTTAAAGGGGAGGAGAAGGGTCAGGATGGGTTAAAGGGGGAGAGAAGGGTCAGGATGGGTTAAAGGGGGGAGAAGGGTCAGGATGGGTTAAAGGGGGAGAAGGGTCAGGATGGGTTAAAGGGAGAGAAAGGGTCAGGATGGGTTAAAGGGAGAGAAGGGTCAGGATGGGTTAAAGGGAGAGAAGGGTCAGGATGGGTTAAAGGGGGGAGAAGGGTCAGGATGGGTTAAAGGGGGGAGAAGGGTCAGGATGGGTTAAAGGGGGGAGAAGGGTCAGGATGGGTTAAAGGGGGAGAGAAGGGTCAGGATGGGTTAAAGGGGGAGAGAAGGGTCAGGATGGGTTAAAGGGGGGAGAAGGGTCAGGATGGGTTAAAGGGGGAGAAGGGTCAGGATGGGTTAAAGGGAGAGAAGGGTCAGGATGGGTTAAAGGGGGGAGAAGGGTCAGGATGGGTTAAAGGGAGAGAAGGGTCAGGATGGGTTAAAGGGGGGAGAAGGGTCAGGATGGGTTAAAGGGGGGAGAAGGGTCAGGATGGGTTAAAGGGGGAGAAGGGTCAGGATGGGTTAAAGGGGGAGAAGGGTCAGGATGGGTTAAAGGGGGAGAAGGGTCAGGATGGGTTAAAGGGGGAGAAGGGTCAGGATGGGTTAAAGGGGGGAGAAGGGTCAGGATGGGTTAAAGGAGGAGAGAAGGGTCAGGATGGGTTAAAGGAGGAGAGAAGGGTCAGGATGGGTTAAAGGGAGAGAGAAGGGTCAGGATGGGTTAAAGGGAGAGAAGGGTCAGGATGGGTTAAAGGGGGGGAGGGGGTCAGGATGGGTTAAAGGAGGAGAGAAGGGTCAGGATGGGTTAAAGGGGGAGAGAAGGGTCAGGATGGGTTAAAGGGAGAGAAGGGTCAGGATGGGTTAAAGGGAGAGAAGGGTCAGGATGGGGTAAAGGGGGGAGAAGGGTCAGGATGGGTTAAAGGGGGAGAAGGGTCAGGATGGGTTAAAGGGGTGGGGGGTCAGGATGGGTTAAAGGAGGAGAGAAGGGTCAGGATGGGTTAAAGGGGGAGAAGGGTCAGGATGGGGTAAAGGGGGAGAGAAGGGTCAGGATGGGTTAAAGGAGGAGAGAAGGGTCAGGATGGGGTAAAGGAGGAGAGAAGGGTCAGGATGGGGTAAAGGGGGAGAAGGGTCAGGATGGGGTAAAGGAGGGAGAGAAGGGTCAGGATGGGGTAAAGGGGGAGAAGGGTCAGGATGGGGTAAAGGAGGAGAGAAGGGTCAGGATGGGGTAAAGGGGGGAGAAGGGTCAGGATGGGTTAAAGGAGGAGAGAAGGGTCAGGATGGGTTAAAGGAGGAGAGAAGGGTCAGGATGGGTTAAAGGAGGAGAGAAGGGTCAGGATGGGTTAAAGGGAGAGAGAAGGGTCAGGATGGGTTAAAGGGAGAGAAGGGTCAGGATGGGTTAAAGGGGGGAGAAGAGTCAGGATGGGTTAAAGGGGGAGAGAGAAGGGTCAGGGTGGGTTAAAGGAAGGAGAGAAGGGTCAGGATGGGTTAAAGGGGGAGAGAAGGGTCAGGATGGGTTAAAGGGGGAGAGAAGGTCTCAGGATGGGTTAAAGGGGGGGAGAGAAGGGTCAGGATGGGTTAAAGGGGGAGAGAAGGGTCAGGATGGGTTAAAGGGGAGGAGAAGGGTCAGGATGGGTTAAAGGGAGAGAGAAGGGTCAGGATGGGTTAAAGGGAGAGAAGGGTCAGGATGGGTTAAAGGGAGAGAAGGGTCAGGATGGGTTAAAGGGGAGGAGAAGGGTCAGGATGGGTTAAAGGGGGAGAGAAGGGTCAGGATGGGTTAAAGGGGGGAGAAGGGTCAGGATGGGTTAAAGGGGGAGAAGGGTCAGGATGGGTTAAAGGGAGAGAGAAGGGTCAGGATGGGTTAAAGGGAGAGAAGGGTCAGGATGGGTTAAAGGGAGAGAAGGGTCAGGATGGGTTAAAGGGGAGGAGAAGGGTCAGGATGGGTTAAAGGGGAGAGAAGGGTCAGGATGGGTTAAAGGGGGAGAAGGGTCAGGATGGGTTAAAGGGGGGAGAAGGGTCAGGATGGGTTAAAGGGAGAGAAGGGTCAGGATGGGTTAAAGGGAGAGAAGGGTCAGGATGGGTTAAAGGGAGAGAAGGGTCAGGATGGGTTAAAGGGGGAGAAGGGTCAGGATGGGTTAAAGGGGGAGAAGGGTCAGGATGGGTTAAAGGGGGGAGAAGGGTCAGGATGGGTTAAAGGGGGAGAGAAGGGTCAGGATGGGTTAAAGGGGGAGAGAAGGGTCAGGATGGGTTAAAGGGGGAGAAGGGTCAGGATGGGTTAAAGGGGGGAGAAGGGTCAGGATGGGTTAAAGGGAGAGAAGGGTCAGGATGGGTTAAAGGGGGGAGAAGGGTCAGGATGGGTTAAAGGGAGAGAAGGGTCAGGATGGGTTAAAGGGGGGAGAAGGGTCAGGATGGGTTAAAGGGGGAGAAGGGTCAGGATGGGTTAAAGGGGGAGAAGGGTCAGGATGGGTTAAAGGGGGGAGAAGGGTCAGGATGGGTTAAAGGGGGAGAAGGGTCAGGATGGGTTAAAGGGGGAGAAGGGTCAGGATGGGTTAAAGGGGGAGAAGGGTCAGGATGGGTTAAAGGGGGGAGAAGGGTCAGGATGGGTTAAAGGGGGAGAAGGGTCAGGATGGGTTAAAGGGGGGAGAAGGGTCAGGATGGGTTAAAGGGGGAGAAGGGTCAGGATGGGTTAAAGGGGGGAGAAGGGTCAGGATGGGTTAAAGGGGGGAGAAGGGTCAGGATGGGTTAAAGGGGGGCAGGATGGGTTAAAGGGGGGAGAAGGGTCAGGATGGGTTAAAGGGGGGCAGGATGGGTTAAAGGGGGAGAAGGGTCAGGATGGGTTAAAGGGGGGGCAGGATGGGTTAAAGGGGGAGAAGGGTCAGGATGGGTTAAAGGGGGGGGGCAGGATGGGTTAAAGGGGGGAGAAGGGTCAGGATGGGTTAAAGGGGGGGGCAGGATGGGTTAAAGGGGGAGAAGGGTCAGGATGGGTTAAAGGGGGGCAGGATGGGTTAAAGGGGGGGAGAAGGGTCAGGATGGGTTAAAGGGGGGAGAAGGGTCAGGATGGGTTAAAGGGGGAGAAGGGTCAGGATGGGTTAAAGGGGGAGAAGGGGCAGGATGGGTTAAAGGGGGGAGAAGGGTCAGGATGGGTTAAAGGGGGGAGAAGGGTCAGGATGGGTTAAAGGGGAGGAGAAGGGTCAGGATGGGTTAAAGGGGGAGAAGGGTCAGGATGGGTTAAAGGGGGAGAGAAGGGTCAGGATGGGTTAAAGGGGGGAGAAGGGTCAGGATGGGTTAAAGGGGAGAGAAGGGTCAGGATGGGTTAAAGGGGGAGAAGGGTCAGGATGGGTTAAAGGGGAGAAGAAGGGTCAGGATGGGTTAAAGGGGGAGAAGGGTCAGGATGGGTTAAAGGGGGGAGAAGGGTCAGGATGGGTTAAAGGGGGGAGAAGGGTCAGGATGGGTTAAAGGGGGAGAGAAGGGTCAGGATGGGTTAAAGGGGGAGAAGGGTCAGGATGGGTTAAAGGGGGGAGAAGGGTCAGGATGGGTTAAAGGGGGGAGAAGGGTCAGGATGGGTTAAAGGGGGGAAAGGGTCAGGATGGGTTAAAGGGGGAGAAGGGTCAGGATGGGTTAAAGGGGGAGAAGGGTCAGGATGGGTTAAAGGGAGAGAAGGGTCAGGATGGGTTAAAGGGAGAGAAGGGTCAGGATGGGTTAAAGGGGGAGAGAAGGGTCAGGATGGGTTAAAGGGGGGAGAAGGGTCAGGATGGGTTAAAGGGGGAGAGAAGGGTCAGGATGGGTTAAAGGGGGAGAGAAGGGTCAGGATGGGTTAAAGGGGGAGAGAAGGGTCAGGATGGGTTAAAGGGGGAGAGAAGGGTCAGGATGGGGTAAAGGGGAGAGAAGGGTCAGGATGGGTTAAAGGGGGGAGAAGGGTCAGGATGGGTTAAAGGGGGGAGAAGGGTCAGGATGGGTTAAAGGGAGAGAAGGGTCAGGATGGGGTAAAGGGGGGAGAAGGGTCAGGATGGGTTAAAGGGAGAGAAGGGTCAGGATGGGTTAAAGGGGGGAGAAGGGTCAGGATGGGTTAAAGGGGGGAGAAGGGTCAGGATGGGTTAAAGGGGGGAGAAGGGTCAGGATGGGTTAAAGGGGGGAGAAGGGTCAGGATGGGTTAAAGGGGGGAGAAGGGTCAGGATGGGTTAAAGGGGGGAGAAGGGTCAGGATGGGTTAAAGGGGGAGAAGGGTCAGGATGGGTTAAAGGGGGGAGAAGGGTCAGGATGGGTTAAAGGGGGAGAGAAGGGTCAGGATGGGTTAAAGGGGGAGAGAAGGGTCAGGATGGGTTAAAGGGGAGGAGAAGGGTCAGGATGGGTTAAAGGGGGAGGAGGTCAGGATGGGTTAAAGGGGGAGGAGGTCAGGATGGGTTAAAGGGGGGAGGAGGTCAGGATGGGTTAAAGGGGGAGGAGGTCAGGATGGGTTAAAGGGGGGAGGAGGTCAGGATGGGTTAAAGGGGGAGGAGGTCAGGATGGGTTAAAGGGGGAGGAGGTCAGGATGGGTTAAAGGGGGAGGAGGTCAGGATGGGTTAAAGGGGGAGGAGGTCAGGATGGGTTAAAGGGAGAGAGAAGGGTCAGGATGGGTTAAAGGGGAGGAGGTCAGGATGGGTTAAAGGGGGAGGAGGTCAGGATGGGTTAAAGGGGAGAGAAGGGTCAGGATGGGTTAAAGGGGGAGGAGGTCAGGATGGGTTAAAGGGGGAGGAGGTCAGGATGGGTTAAAGGGGGAGGAGGTCAGGATGGGTTAAAGGGGGAGGAGGTCAGGATGGGTTAAAGGAGGGGAGAAGGGTCAGGATGGGTTAAAGGGGGGAGGAGGGTCAGGATGGGTTAAAGGAGGGAGAAGGGTCAGG
>NC_060177.1:88776866-88779366 GCF_021184085.1 Oncorhynchus gorbuscha | reverse complement strand
AGAGAGCAGAGAGAGGAGGGAGAGAGAGCAGAGAGAGGAGCGAGGGAGCATTAGATTAGAGGGAGGAAGGGTGAGAGCAGAGAGAGAGGGAGGGAGGGAGCATTAGAATAGAGGGAGGAAGGGAGAGAGCAGAGAGAGGAGGGAGCGAGGGAGAGAGCAGAGAGAGGATGGAGGGAGCATCAGATTAGAGGGAGGGATAAGGTAGGAAGGGAGAGAGCAGAGAGAGGAGGGAGGGAGCATTAGATTAGAGGGAGGAAGGGAAAGAGCAGAGAGAGGAGGGAGGGAGCATTAGATTAAAGGGAGGGAGGGAGAGAGCAGAGAGAGGAGGGAGAGAGCATTAGATTAGAGGGAGGAAGGGAGAGAGCAGAGAGAGACGGGAGAGAGCAGAGAGAGGAGGGAGCATTAGATTAAAGGGAGGATGAGAGAGCAGAGAGGGGAGGGAGGGAGGGAGCATTAGAATAGAGGGAGGGAGAGAGCAGAGAGAGGAGGGAGGGAGCATTAGATTAGAGGGAGAGAGAGCAGAGAGAGGAGGGAGGGAGCATTAGATTAGAGTGATGGATAAGGTAGGAAGGGAGAGAGCAGAGAGAGGAGGGAAGGAGCATTAGATTAGAGGGAGGGAGGGAGCATTAGATTAGAGGAAGGGAGAGAGCAGAGAGAGGAGGGAGAGAGCAGAGAGAGGAGGGAGCATTAGATTAAAGGGAGGAAGAGAGAGCAGAGAGGGGATGGAGGGAGCATTAGAATAGAGGGAGGAAGAGAGAGAGGAGGGAGGGAGCATTAGATTAGAGGGAGGGAGGGAGGAATGGAGAGAGCAGAGAGAGGAGGGAGGGAGCATTGGATTAGAGGGAGGGGGGAGGAAGGGAGAGAGCAGAGAGGGATGATGGAGGGAGCATTAGATTAGAGGGAGGGGTAAGGTAGGAAGGGAGAGAGCAGAGAGAGGAGGGAGGGAGCATTAGATTAAAGGGAGGAAGAGAGAGCAGAGAGGGGAGGGAGAGAGCATTAGATTAGAGGGAGGAAGGGAGAGAGCAGAGAGAGACGGGAGAGAGCAGAGAGAGGAGGGAGCATTAGATTAAAGGGAGGATGAGAGAGCAGAGAGGGGAGGGAGGGAGGGAGCATTAGAATAGAGGGAGGAAGGGAGAGAGGAGGGAGGGAGCATTAGAATAGAGGGAGGAAGGGAGAGAGGAGGGAGGGAGCATTAGAATAGAGGGAAGAAGGGAGAGAGGAGGGGGGGAGCATTAGATTAGAGGGAGGGAGGGAGGAAGGGAGAGAGCAGAGAGAGGAGGGAGCATTAGATTAAAGGGAGGAAGAGAGAGCAGAGAGGGGAGGGAGGGAGCATTAGAATAGAGGGAGGAAGGGAGAGAGCAGAGAGAGGAGGGAGCATTAGATTAAAGGGAGGAAGAGAGAGCAGAGAGGGGAGGGAGGGAGCATTAGAATAGAGGGAGGAAGGGAGAGAGCAGAGAGAGGAGGGAGCATTAGATTAAAGGGAGGAAGAGAGAGCAGAGAGGGGAGGGAGCATTAGAATAGAGGGAGGAAGGGAGAGAGGAGGGAGGGAGCATTAGATTAGAGGGAGGGAGGGAGGGAGGGAGGGAGGGAGGGAGGGAGGGAGGGAGGGAGGGAGGGAGGGAGGGAGGGAGGGAGGGAGGGAGGGAGGGAGCATTAGATTAGAGGGAGGATGGGAGAGAGCAGAGAGAGGAGGGAGAGAGCATTAGATTAGAGGGAGGGAGGGAGGAAGAGAGCAGAGGGGAGGGAGAGAGCAGAGAGAGGAGGGAGAGAGAGAGAGGAGGGAGAGAGAGAGAGGAGGGAGAGAGCATTAGATTAGAGGGAGGGAGGAAGGGAGGGAGAGAGAAAGGAGGGAGGCAGGAAAGCATGCTTACTTTCCCTGGGCCACCACCACAATGGGACGCCTTACCCTACTGAGTCTCCCGCCCCCTCCTACACACACACACACACACACACACACACACACACACACACACACACACACACACACACACACACACACACACACACACACACACACACACACAGAGATACACACCAGGGCTGTGGGCTGTGCTATTTGCAGTGGACAAGATAAATAATGTGTCTGCTAGCGGTCCTGTCTGAGACGTGGGAGTCATGGGGTTTTGCTGGATGTAATTGCATGTTATTATTATACCCCTCGGCTTATTGATGACACTTTAACTCCGTGGAGACAGGAGGCAGGAAGACTCTCTCTCTCTCTCCTCGCTTTCTATTGTTTAACTCAGAAAGATACTTTTTTATCCAGGTCTCTTACATTCTCTCCCAAACGGAAACCTTTCCTATAATGTGCAGTACTTTTGACGAGAGGCCTATGGGTGCAGATGGAATGCTAGAAAAATGCAGTGTAGATGGAATGCTAGAACAGTGCAGTTGGAATGCTATAACAGTGCAGTGCACATGGATGCTAGAACAGGGCAGTGCAGATGTAATGCTAGAACAGTGCAATGTAAATGGAATGCTAGAACAGTGCAGATGGAAT
>NC_060177.1:88634366-88774366 GCF_021184085.1 Oncorhynchus gorbuscha | reverse complement strand
CACACGCACACACACACACACAAGCGCACACACACACACAAACACACACACAAGCGCACACGCACACTACATACGCTGAGTCAGGGAAACAGTTTTGGGGGGAAGTGAGTGGGGTGAAAAATGAGAAAAAAACAACATAATATAATATGAATGTAATTTCCCTCCATTACATAAACGGAAAGGCCTAATCATAATGCACGTTCGCCCCAAGGCTAATTGAAATGAAACCTTTGATATCCAATTCCACGAGTCAGTGCTAACAAATTACACTTCAGGCGTCAGAAATGGCAGCCTATCCCCCCCATTTAGTTCACTTTATAGGGAACAGGGTGGCATTTGGGACACAGAACCCTTTCCAGCACAGCAGTGGCATGCATATCAAAGATTTGGTTTGGTATTCTGGATCCAACTCAACTAGACAAGACTGTAGGACTTCTCCCTGATACTGTGGAATACTGTAAACTACTCAGAATACAGTGGAATACAGTATACTAGTCATAGTACTGTGGAATACTGTAGACTACTCAGAATATAGTGGAATACAGTATACTACTCAGAAAACAGTGGAATACATTAAACTACTCAGAATACAGTGGAATACATTAAACTACTCAGAATACAGTGGAATACTGTATACTACTCAGGATACAGTGGAATACAGTATACTACTCAGAATACAGTGGAATACAGTATACTACTCAGAATACAGTGGAATACAGTATACTACTCAGAATACAGTAGAATACAGTAGACTACTCAGAATACAGTGGAATACATTAAACTACTCAGAATACAGTGGAATACAGTATACTACTCAGGATACAGTGGAATACTGTATACTACTCATAATACTGTGGAATACAGTATACTACTCAGAATACAGTGGAATACAGTAAACTACTCAGGATACAGTGGAATACTGTATACTAGTCATAGTACTGTGGAATACTGAATACAAGTCGTAGTACTCTGGAATACTGTATACTACTCATACTGCTGTGGAATACAGTATACTACTCATACTGCTGTGGAATACAGTATACTACTCAGAATACTGTGGAATACTGTATACTAGTCATAGTACTGTGGAATACTGAATACAAGTCGTAGTACTCTGGAATACTGTATACTACTCATACTGCTGCGGAATACAGTATACTACTCATACTGCTGTGGAATACAGTAAACTACTCAGAATACTGTGGAATACTGTATACTAGTCATAGTACTGTGGAATACTGAATACAAGTCGTAGTACTCTGGAATACTGCATACTACTCATACTGCTGCGGAATACAGTATACTACTCATACTGCTGTGGAATACAGTATACTAGTCATAGTACTGTGGAATACAGTATACTAGTCATAGTACTGTGGAATACTGTATACTACTCATACTGCTGCGGAATACAGTATACTACTCATACTGCTGTGGAATACAGTATACTACTCAAAACAACTGTGGAATACAGTATACTAGTCATAGTACTGTGGAATACAGTATACTACTCAGAATTTTGTGGAATACAGTATACTACTCAGAATTTTGTGGAATACAGTATACTACTCAAAATGATGTGGAATACAGTATACTACTCATACTGCTGTGGAATACAGTATACTACTCAAAAAAACTGTGGAATACAGTATACTAGTCATAGTACTGTGGAATACAGTATACTACTCAGAATTTTGTGGAATACACTATACTACTCAGAAAACTGTGGAATACAGCATACTAGTCATAGTACTGTGAAATACAGTATACTACTCAGAATACAGTGGAATACAGTATACTACTCAGAATACAGTGGAATACAGTAAACTACTCATATTACCGTGGAATACTGTATACTACTAATAATACTGTGGAATACAGTATACTACTAAAAAAACAGTGGAATACAGCATACTACTCATAGTACTCTGGAATACAGTAAACTACTCATACTGCTATGGAATACAGTATACTACTCAGAATACAGTGGAATACAGTATACTACTCATACTGCTGCGGAATACAGTATACTACTCAGAATACATTGGAATACAGTATACTACTCATTTACATTACATTTAAGTCATTTAGCAGACGCTCTTATCCAGAGCGACTTACAAATACATTGGAATACAGTATACTACTCAGAATACATTGGAATACAGTATACTACTCAGAATACATTGGAATACAGTATACTACCCATAATGCTGTGGAATACAGTATACTACTCATAGTGATGAAGACATCCCAAATGACATTATATCCCATTGTGTAGATGTCAGCTATTGTAACGGGATTATTAAATGCACACTACTTATTAGTTATTACTAGTGTATCAGTTATTTTATTTGACTGATATTGATGATTTGTACTGCCCTGTTGAGGGAGCTCGCAAGTAAGACGCTCAATGTATTGTTCATACCTGCTGTAAACTGGGTATGTGACGGACAAAACATTAATTTGATACAGAATATTATTTCGACAAGGTTCGATAGCGCTCTGGTTAAACGTAGTCGATTATTAAGGGAATATATTTCCATTTGGAATGGAACATTGGACAGTTTAACAACAGTTTAACAATCCTTTCAAGAGAGAGAGTGAGTTCTACTCTATTCTACTGCCAAACTGTTACATCTTGACACTGTAGTCCACTAAAAAGGATTGAAACAACATCACAGTTTGGTGTTTGTTTTCTCGTATCGAAAACCCAGAGGTAGTCTCGACTCTCCAGCCATAGCCTGTAAATAACAGATCCTACATTCTCTTCACCACAATGACCAACTGTTACGGACTGGAAAGGTTCATGTGGTGGAAATAAACAAGAATAAACCAAAATAAACAAAACAACAGGAGGAGTAAACACATAGAAGATTATAGAAGGGTATTCTCTGTCTGAGTACCCCTCCTGGTCTCAGACAAACCAACTGACTAACACAGCACTGGTCTCAGACAAACCAATTGACTAACACAGCACAGATCTCAAGACAAACCAACTGACTAACACAGCACAGATCTCAGGACAAACCAACTGACTAACACAGCACAGATCTCAGACAAACCAACTGACTAACACAGCACAGGTCCCAGACAAACCAACTGACTAACACAGCACTGGTCCCAGACAAACCAACTGACTAACACAGCACTGGTCTCAGACAAACCAACTGACTAACACAGCACTGGTCTCAGACAAACCAACTGACTAACACAGCACTGGTCTCAGACAAACCAACTGACTAACACAGCACTGGTCCCAGACAAACCAACTGACTAACACAGCACTGGTCTCAGACAAACCAACTGACTAACACAGCACAGATCTCAAGACAAACCAACTGACTAACACAGCACAGGTCCCAGACAAACCAACTGACTAACACAGCACAGGTCCCAGACAAACCAACTGACTAACACAGCACAGGTCTCAGACAAACCAACTGACTAACACAGGACAGGTCTCAGACAAACCAACTGACTAACACAGCACAGGTCTCAGACAAACCAACTGACTAACACAGCACAGGTCCCAGAAAACCACCTGACTAATACAGGACAGATCTCAAGACAATCCAACTGACTAACACAGGACAGGTCTCAGACAAACCAACTGACTAACACAGGACAGTTGGGTTCAGGAACACAATCCACACCCTCGTCAAACTCAATTGTAAATTGCTTTTTAAGTTCATGACTTGATTTAGACGCCCTTTTTTAGCTCATTAATTCACTAACTGATTGGAATTTAAAAGGAATTAAACTCAACTTGAAACCCATTTACAGTGAGGTTTAGAATGACACCCTTGATAAAGATGAGCCTTAAATGACTGTATAAAATGAAGAATTGAAATACTGAGCTGTGCTGTATGCTGGATAAGAACATCTATTAAATGACAACAACAACAAAAACTAGAAATGTAAATAAACATTTCACCTGATGAGTCACAGAGAATCTGATGAGTCAAAGAGAACCTGATGAGTCACAGAGAACCTGATGAGTCAAAGAGAACCTGATGAGTCACAGAGAACCTGATGAGTCACAGAGAACCTGATGAGTCAAACAGAACCTGATGAGTCACAGAGAACCTGATGAGTCAAAGAGAACCTGATGAGTCACAGAGAACCTGATGAGTCACAGAGAACCTGATGAGTCAAAGAGAACCTGATGAGTCACAGAGAACCTGATGAGTCACAGAGAACCTGATGAGTCACAGAGAACCTGATCACAGAGAACCTGATGAGTCAAAGAGAACCTGATGAGTCACAGAGAACCTGATGAGTCACAGAGAACCTGATGAGTCACAGAGAACCTGATGAGTCAAAGAGAACCTGATGAGTCACAGAGAACCTGATGAGTCAAAGAGAACCTGATGAGTCACAGAGAACCTGATGAGTCACAGAGAACCTGATGAGTCACAGAGAACCTGATGAGTCAAAGAGAACCTGATGAGTCACAGAGAACTTGATGAGTCACAGAGAACCTGATGAGTCAAAGAGAACCTGATGAGTCACAGAGAACCTGATGGGTCACAGAGAATCTGATGAGTCACAGAGAACCTGATGAGTCACAGAGAACCTGATGAGTCACAGAGAAGACTATAATTGGAGGAATTCGCAACTCCGATCTCACATGATATGTTGAGTGCCTTGACGCAGAGTAGCAGTTCCTCCTGTACGGGCCAAACCAACAGAGAGAGACACTGGGGCCTTTGGTGTTGAAAACAAGACAGGCGTGTCATAATGAGTTAATGCATGTTGTTAGTCAAAACTAGAGGGCGAAGACCGCACGGCCACAGAGGACTGTCTTTGTTCCTAACTGTTACAACACATCATCAGGTAGAATGTTGGAAATTAGCACACTGTTAATTAACAGATAATAATGTAGCATCCATGAGGTCAACACCGATGTCAACTGAAGGACAAGGGAGGAGCTGTAAAAACAGCAAGTAATGCTGTCAATCATACCATCAGTTGTACCATGTCTCCCACCTGAAGCTTTATAATAGGACTCTTATTTAATGCTTTATAATAGGACTCTTATTTAATGCTTTATAATAGGACTCTTATTTAAGGCTTTATAATATGACTCTTATTTAAGGCTGTATAATAGGACTATTACTTAATGCTTTATAATAGGACTCTTACTTAAATAATAGGACTCGTACTTAAGGCTTTATAAAAGGACTCGTACTTAATACTTTATAAAAATAATCTTACTTAAATAATAGGACTCGTACTTAAGGCTTTACAATAGGACTCTTACTTAAATAATAGGACTCTTACTTAAGGCTTTATAATAGGACTCGTGCTTAAGGCTTTACAATAGGACTCTTACTTAAATAATAGGACTCTTACTTAAGGCTTTATAATAGGACTCTTACTTAAGGCTTTTTAATAGGACTCGTGCTTAAGGCTTTACAATATGACTCTTACTTAAATAATAGGACTCTTACTTAAGGCTTTATAATAGGACTATTACTTAAGGCTTTATAATAGGACTCGTGCTTAAGGCTTTATAATGGGACTCGTGCTTAAGGCTTTATAATGGGACTCGTGCTTAAGGCTTTATAATGGGACTCGTGCTTAAGGCTTTATAAGTATGCAACTTGAAGACCACATCTTTTGATTGTCTAAAAAGGTCCTAAGACCTTCTGTAGTAGAAGATGAAATGCAGCCACCGTGCAATTATATAAAACCTGTTGGGGATATTTACCTTTTGAAAGAGATTCTTGTGAGAGATTCTTGTGAGAGATTCTTGTGGGAGATTCTTGTGAGAGATTCTTGTGAGAGATTCTTGTGGGAGATTCTTGTGGGAGATTCTTGTGAGAGATTCTTGTGGGAGATTCTTGTGAGAGATTCTTGTGAGAGATTCATGTGGGACATTCTTGTGAGAGATTCTTGTGAGAGATTCTTGTGGGAGATTCTTGTGGGAGATTATTGTGGCCGATTCTTGTGAGAGATTCTTGTGAGAGATTCTTGTGGGAGATTCTTGTGAGAGATTCTTGTGAGAGATTCTTATGGGAGATTCTTGTGAGAGATTCTTGTGGGAGATTCTTGTGGGAGATTCTTGTGAGAGATTCTTGTGAGAGATTCTTGTGAGAGATTCTTGTGGGAGATTCTTGTGAGAGATTATTGTGGGAGATTCTTGTGAGAGATTCTTGTGAGAGATTCTTGTGAGAGATTCTTGTGGGAGATTCTTGTGAGAGATTCTTGTGGGAGATTCTTGTGAGAGATTCTTGTGGGAGATTCTTGTGAGAGATTATTGTGGGAGATTCTTGTGAGAGATTCTTGTGAGAGATTCTTGTGAGAGATTCTTGTGGGAGATTCTTGTGAGAGATTCTTGTGGGAGATTCTTGTGAGAGATTCTTGTGAGAGATTCTTGTGAGAGATTCTTGTGGGAGATTCTTGTGAGAGATTCTTGTGAGAGATTCTTGTGAGAGATTCTTGTGAGAGATTCTTGTGTGAGATTCTTGTGGGAGATTCTTGTGAGAGATTCTTGTGAGAGATTCTTGTGAGAGATTCTTGTGAGAGATTCTTGTGTGAGATTCTTGTGAGAGATTCTTGTGAGAGATTCTTGTGAGAGATTCCTCCCCCTCCCTGGGGACCCCCAACTGTTTCAGGTATATCTTCTTTTTTTTACTATTCCAGAACTCGTACACCTAATTCAACTTGTCAACTAATCATGAAGTCCTTGACCATGTGAATCAGGTGACTTAGTACAACAACACTGCAAAACGTCTTGGGGGGTCCCTGAGAAGAGGTTTGAGAACCCCTGCCCGAAGAAGCCACATCTCTCACCTAAATATTTATAATAAAACACAGGAAATGAGAGAATGAGAGAAGGCGTGTGATTGTATGCCCTCAGGTAAAAGCTCACTCTCTTTGGTGTTTTTCTTTGTTATCAGTTGGGAGAGAGGCCAGTGTGTTGGGGTTGGTGGTTGTTTGATGTGGGAGTGATTTTCTTTTCTCCCGGCACAACATGCCATAACGTAATCCTAACGTCTTGTGGGGTCGAGTAGCAGATCAAGGTGGAAAAGTAAAGGTTTTTTTTCCCCCGTCAACTGCAGACGACATAAGGTGGATCTTTCTGTCTACTTATTTACCCCGGATGACCCTGACTCAGACAGGCCTTAACGAGGGGCAACATGCTCCAGACAGGCCTTAACGAGGGGCAACACGCTCCAGACAGGCCTTAACGAGGGGCAACACGCTCCAGACAGGCCTTAACGAGGGGCAACACGCTCCAGATAGGCCTTAACGAGGGGCAACACGCTCCAGACAGGCCTTAACGAGGGGCAACACGCTCCAGACAGGCCTTAACGAGGGGCAACACGCTCCAGACAGGCCTTAACGAGGGGCAATACGCTCCAGACAGGCCTTAACGAGGGGCAACACGCTCCAGACAGGCCTTAACGAGGGGCAAGCTCCAGACAGGCCTTAACGAGGGGCAACACGCTCCAGACAGGCCTTAACGAGGGGCAACACGCTCCAGACAGGCCTTAACGAGGGGCAACACGCTCCAGACAGGCCTTAACGAGGGGCAAACGCTCCAGACAGGCCTTAATGAGGGGCAACACGCTCCAGGCAGGCCTTAACGAGGGGCAACACGCTCCAGGCAGGCCTTAACGAGGGGCAACACGCTCCAGACAGGCCTTAACGAGGGGCAACACGCTCCAGACAGGCCTTAACGAGGGGCAACACGCTCCAGACAGGCCTTAACGAGGGGGCTCCAGACAGGCCTTAACGAGGGGCAACACGCTCCAGACAGGCCTTAACGAGGGGCAACACGCTCCAGACAGGCCTTAACGAGGGGCAACACTCTCCAGACAGGCCTTAACGAGGGGCAACACACTCCAGACAGGCCTTAACGAGGGGCAACACACTCCAGACAGGCCTTAACGAGGGGCAACACACTCCAGACAGGCCTTAACGAGGGGCAACACACTCCAGACAGGCCTTAACGAGGGGCAACACACTCCAGACAGGCCTTAACGAGGGGCAACACACTCTAGACAGGCCTTAACGAGGGGCAACACACTCCAGACAGGCCTTAACGAGGGGCAACACACTCCAGACAGGCCTTAACGAGGGGCAACACACTCCAGACCGGCCTTAACGAGGGGCAACACACTCCAGACAGGCCTTAACGAGGGGCAACACACTCCAGACAGGGCTAAATGAATAGCCTAATTGACGAATAACTTGCTGTGCATAGATCTCCCCTGAAACCTGGATGTTTGATCCTTACATATAAACATGTCTAGTTAGCAACCTTGCTTTGAAGTAGCCTACCTTATCCATTTGATTCCTGATTCATTGAACGAGGGAATCACTTCATAAAGACAAAAAGGATTTGGTTGTTATGTTGAAATATTTTATATCAAAGGTGGCAACCACCCTCCAGGATAGCTACTGGGAGTGCAGGCTTTTGTTCCTGCCCTACTCTAACCACACTGTAGCCTAAACATCTGCCCTGGTCTAATCACACTATAGCCTAAACATCAGCCCTGGTCTAACATCATCCCTGGTCTAAACACACTGTAGCTGAAACATCAGCCATGGTCTAACCACACTGTAGCCTAAAAATCATCCCTGGTCTAAACAGACTGTAGCCTAAACATCATTCCTGGTCTAAACACACTGTAGCCTAAACATCAGCCCTGGTTTAACATCATCCCTGGTCTAAACACACTGCAGCCAAAACATTAGCCCTGGTCTAACATCATCCCTGGTCTAAACACACTGTAGCCGAAACATCCGCCCTGGTCTAACCACACTGTAGCCTAAAAATCATCCCTGGTCTAAACACACTGTAGCCTAAAAATCATCCCTGGTCTAAACACACTGTAGCCTAAACATCATTCCTGGTCTAAACACACTGTAGCCGAAACATCCGCCCTGGTCTAACCACACTGTAGCCTAAAAATAATCCCTGGTCTAAACACACTGTAGCCTAAAAATCATCCCTGGTCTAAACACACTGTAGCCGAAACATCCGCCCTGGTCTAACCACACTGTAGCCTAAAAATAATCCCTGGTCTAAACACACTGTAGCCTAAAAATCATCCCTGGTCTAAACACACTGTAGCCTAAACATCAGCCCTGGTCTAACATCATCCCTGGTCTAAACACACTGCAGCCTAAACATCAGCCCTGGTCTAACATCATCCCTGGTCTAACATCATCCCTGGTCTAACCACACTGTAGCCTAAACATCATCCCTGGTCTAACCACGTTGTAGCCTAAACATCAGCCCTGGTCTAACCACGTTGTAGCCTAAACATCAGCCCTGGTCTAACATCATCCCTGGTCTAACATCATCCCTGGTCTAACCACGTTGTAGCCTAAACATCATCCCTGGTCTAACATCATCCCTGGTCTAACATCATCCCTGGTCTAACCACGTTGTAGCCTAAACATCATCCCTGGTCTAACATCATCCCTGGTCTAACCACGTTGTAGCCTAAACATCATCCCTGGTCTAACATCATCCCTGGTCTAATATCATCCCTGGTCTAACCACGTTGTAGCCTAAACATCATCCCTGGTCTAACATCATCCCTGGTCTAACCACGTTGTAGCCTAAACATCAGCCCTGGTCTAACCACGCTGTAGCCTAAACATCATCCCTGGTCTAATATCATCCCTGGTCTAACCACGTTGTAGCCTAAACATCAGCCCTGGTCTAACATCATCCCTGGTCTAACCACGTTGTAGCCTAAACATCATCCCTGGTCTAACATCATCCCTGGTCTAACATCATCCCTGGTCTAATATCATCCCTGGTCTAACATCATCCCTGGTCTAACCACATTGTAGCCTAAACATCATCCCTGGTCTAACATCATCCCTGGTCTAACCACATTGTAGCCTAAACATCATCCCTGGTCTAACATCATCCCTGGTCTAACCACATTGTAGCCTAAACATCAGCTGCTCAACAGGACCTTGATAAGCAGACTTGGGTGTTTCAGGTCTGGATCAAACGCCAAGTCTGCACACTCAGCCGCTCTCCACATGATGACCACATGTTGACCACATGTTACTAACAGTCCAGTTGTACTTTGTGGGGGGTTAAGTGACTTGATCAAGGGCACGACGGCAGGTATGTCTAGGACCCTTCCAGTGTCAACAAAGCTTACTTTTTCATGTAAAGTAATAGTCATGAAAATTTGGTTAAAAATCATGGAAAATGTGTATAAACCTTTAATAGTGAATAATCAGAGGTCTCTACAGCATCATGTCATTTGTGAATATCGGTGAACATAGTGTAATGGTAGAAGACAGCTGCTGCACTTCTTTCTTCTCAAGTTAATCAGTGCGGAGCTCAAACTATGCTCTGTTATTGTTATTTAGGGGACAACCATCCTGTGTCCTCTTTTCTAGATTAAAGTCTAAGAGTCTTGTTTGGATGTTGGAGAGTCACGAACCTGATTCTAAATGCCTGGACTATGGAGATGTTATGCTGTCCAGTCTAGGTCTAGGACTAGTCTTAATGTGGGTAAACTGTCCCTAAAAGTCTCGTCTGGATGTTGGAGAATCACAAACCTTGATCCTAAACACCTGAGCAACCATGTACCGTGAGGGAGGTGGAGAATGTCATCACTCCCTCCCTCTATCTTTCATTTCCTCTCCCACATACTTCTCTTCGGGTTAATAAATGATTAGCATTAGTAAATCCTCAGCAGGCAGCAGGAGAGTTCTTCGTTGACCCTGAGAGGGATTAAGAGGTCACAATTTACAGGTCATTGTGTTACAACTGAGCAGGAAACCACATAATTAACTTCTCACACACACAGATTTAAACTAAACCTGTGGGGAACCGTGGGAACAGTACTACGATAGGCTGCACTTATTATTATTTTTGGTATAAAATATTAGCCAGCCCTGATCGACTAAACAAAAGCGATACCTCTAAGTTCCTATGTGACTTGGGTCTTTACATGAAGACTATCCAAAACGTTCAAGAGGAGAGCCTCAAGCGAGGTGAGAGAAGCATCGACTTGTGAAAACATGGGAATGTGTGAATGTTGAAGAACTAAGAAGCAGATTAGCCTTAAAAGCGTCTTGTGGGAGAAGAGTCGCTGTAGGCACTTCACAGTCTAAGACTTCTTAATAATTCACAAGTGGGGAAAGGAAGGGAAAGCCACAAATGGCAAGTCCTCAATAATCTATTTCAGTTCTGTGTCCTCCTGGTCTGCTGTGTTTCTGAACAGAATATTCTCCAGGCATTTACATGGGAATGCTGTGCTGCAGTGGTTCACTTCTCTACACGGGGTCCTCTCCATTGGAAAGGCTGTGTACGTGCCAAGAAAGCTACTACAGAGAAATCTACTCCAGAGAAATCTACTCCAGAGAAATCTACTCCAGAGAAATCTACTCCAGAGAAATCTACTCCATCTACTAACAGACAGTGAAATCTACTCCAGCTACTAACAGACAGTGAAAGCTACTCCAGCTACTAACAGACAGTGAAAGCTACTCCAGCTACTAACAGACAGTGAAAGCTACTCCAGCTACTAACAGACAGTGAAAGCTACTCCAGCTACTAACAGACAGTGAAAGCTACTCCAGCTACTAACAGACAGTGAAAGCTACTCCAGCTACTAACAGACAGTGAAAGCTACTCCAGCTACTAACAGACAGTGAAAGCTACTCCAGCTACAAACAGACAGTGAAAGCTCCTCCAGCTACAAACAGACAGTGAAAGCTACTCCAGCTACAAACAGACAGTGAAATCTACTCCAGCTACTAACAGACAGTGAAAGCTACTCCAGCTACAAACAGACAGTGAAAGCTACTCCAGCTACAAACAGACAGTGAAAGCTACTCCAGCTACAAACAGACAGTGAAAGCTACTCCAGCTACAAACAGACAGTGAAAGCTACTCCAGCTACTAACAGACAGTGAAAGCTACTCCAGCTACAAACAGACAGTGAAAGCGTCTCCAGCTACAAACAGACAGTGAAAGCTACTCCAGCTACAAACAGACAGTGAAAGCTACTCCAGCTACAAACAGACAGTGAAAGCTACTCCAGCTACAAACAGACAGTGAAATCTACTCCAGCTACTAACAGACAGTGAAAGCTACTTCAGCTACTAACAGACAGTGAAAGCTACTTCAGCTACTAACAGACAGTGAAAGCTACTTCAGCTACTAACAGACAGTGAAAGCTACTTCAGCTACTAACAGACAGTGAAAGCTACTCCAGCTACTAACAGACAGTGAAAGCTACTTCAGCTACTAACAGACAGTGAATTTCAGGCTTATGCAGGCTGTTTGAAACAGTAAGTGGTCTGAGGTTGCTAGTGGACTCTTTCACTCTCTTTCTCACTTTCTCTCTCTGAGGTTGCTAGTGGACTCTTTCACTCTCTTTCTCACTTTCTCTCTCTGAGGTTGCTAGAGGACTCTCTCACTCTCTTTCTCTCTTTCTCTCTCTGAGGTTGCTAGTGGACTCTCTCACTCTCTCTCTCACTTTCTCTCTCTGAGGTTGCTAGTGGACTCTCTCACTCTCTTTCTCACTTTCTCTCTCTGAGGTTGCTAGAGGACTCTCTCACTCTCTCTCACTTTCTCTCTCTGAGGTTGCTAGTGGACTCTCTCACTCTCTTTCTCACTTTCTCTCTCTGAGGTTGCTAGAGGACTCTCTCACTCTCTCTCACTTTCTCTCTCTGAGGTTGCTAGTGGACTCTCTCACTCTCTTTCTCACTTTCTCTCTCTGAGGTTGCTAGTGGACTCTTTCACTCTCTCTCACTTTCTCTCTCTGAGGTTGCTAGAGGACTCTCTCACTTTCTCTCACTTTCTCTCTCTGAGGTTGCTAGTGGACTCTCTCACTCTCTTTCTCACTTTCTCTCTCTGAGGTTGCTAGAGGACTCTCTCACTCTCTTTCTCACTTTCTCTCTCTGAGGTTGCTAGTGGACTCTCTCACTCTCTTTCTCACTTTCTCTCTCTGAGGTTGCTAGTGGACTCTCTCACTCTCTTTCTCACTTTCTCTCTGAGGTTGCTAGAGGACTCTCTCACTCTCTTTCTCACTTTCTCTCTCTGAGGTTGCTAGTGGACTCTCTCACTCTCTTTCTCACTTTCTCTCTCTGAGGTTGCTAGAGGACTCTCTCACTCTCTTTCTCACTTTCTCTCTCTGAGGTTGCTAGTGGACTCTCTCACTCTCTTTCTCACTTTCTCTCTCTGAGGTTGCTAGTGGACTCTCTCACTCTCTTTCTCACTTTCTCTCTCTGAGGTTGCTAGTGGACTCTCTCACTCTCTTTCTCACTTTCTCTCTCTGAGGTTGCTAGAGGACTCTCTCACTCTCTTTCTCACTTTCTCTCTCTGAGGTTGCTAGTGGACTCTCTCACTCTCTTTCTCACTTTCTCTCTCTGAGGTTGCTAGAGGACTCTCTCACTCTCTCTCACTTTCTCTCTCTGAGGTTGCTAGTGGACTCTCTCACTCTCTTTCTCACTTTCTCTCTCTGAGGTTGCTAGTGGACTCTTTCACTCTCTCTCACTTTCTCTCTCTGAGGTTGCTAGAGGACTCTCTCACTCTCTCTCACTTTCTCTCTCTGAGGTTGCTAGTGGACTCTCTCACTCTCTCTCACTTTCTCTCTCTGAGGTTGCTAGTGGACTCTTTCACTCTCTTTCTCACTTTCTCTCTCTGAGGTTGCTAGTGGACTCTTTCACTCTCTCTCTCACTTTCTCTCTCTGAGGTTGCTAGTTGACTCTCTCACTCTCTTTCTCTCTCTGAGGTTGCTAGTGGACTCTTTCACTCACTTTCTCTCTTTCTCTCTCTGAGGTTGCTAGTGGACTCTCTCACTCTCTTTCTCACTTTCTCTCTCTGAGGTTGCTAGTGGACTCTCTCACTCTCTTTCTCTCTCTGAGGTTGCTAGTGGACTCTCTCACTCTCTTTCTCTCTTTCTCACTTTCTCTCTCTGAGGTTGCTAGTGGACTCTCTCACTCTCTTTCTAAGCTAGTTTAACTCCCTATCGCTCTCTCTCTGTGTCTCTCTCTCTCTCTCCCATTGTCTCTCTCTGTCTCTCTCCCCCTCACATTCCCTCTCTTTCTCCCCCTCCTCCCTCTCTTTCTCCTATTATTTCTCTCATTCTCCACCCACACCTTCTCAAGATCAAGTTCAATTTATATGTATTGTCCCAACTCGGAAGTGTGTTGATCAGTCAGAGTTCAACAAAACTAAAAAACTTTTAAAAAACTTTAAAAACAGTGACAACCATACAACCAATATACAACCAATATACTCTCTCGTCCTGTCACTTTCTCCTGTCACTTTCTCTCAAATCTCTTCCCTGTTGTTCTTGTTCCCTGTCAACTCCTGTAGTTTTTAAATCTCTCTTTCCCTCTCTCTCCCCTCCTTCCCCCTCTCTCTCTCTCTCTCTCTCTTGTCCTCTCTCTTCTCGCCATCCCGCTCTCTCCCCTCCTTCCCCCTCTCTCTCTCTCTCTCTCTCTTGTCCTCTCTCTTCTCGCCATCCCGCTCTCTCCCCTCCTTCCCTCTCTCTCTCTCTCTCTCTCTCTCTCTCTCTCCCTTCCCTCCCTCTCTCTCTCTCTCTCTCTCTCTCTTGTCCTCTCTCTTCTCGCCATCCCGCTCTCTCCCCTCCTTCCCTCTCTCTCTCTCTCTCTCTCTCTCTCTCTTGTCCTCTCTCTTCTCGCCATCCCGCTCTCTCCCCTCCTTCCCCCTCTCTCTCTCTCCCCTCCTTCCCCCTCTCTCTCTCTCTCTCTCTCTCTCTCCCTCCTTCCCCCTCTCTCTCTCTCTCTCTCTTGTCCTCTCTCTTCTCGCCATCCCGCTCTCTCCCCTCCTTCCCCCTCTCTCTCTCTCTCTCTCTTGTCCTCTCTCTCCCCTCCTTCCCTCTCTCTCTCTCTCTCTCTCCCTCCTTCCCTCTCTCTCTCTCTCTCTCTTGTCCTCTCTCTTCTCGCCATCCCGCTCTCTCCCCTCCTTCCCTCTCTCTCTCTCTCTCTCTCTCTCTCTTGTCCTCTCTCTTCTCGCCATCCCTCTCTCTCCCCTCCTTCCCTCTCTCTCTCTCTCTCTCTCTGTCCTCTCTCTTCTCGCCATCCCACTCTCTCCCCTCCTTCCCTCTCTCTCTCTCTCTCTTGTCCTCTCTCTTCTCGCCATCCCGCTCTCTCCCCTCCTTCCCTCTCTCTCTCCCCTCCTTCCCCCTCTCTCTCTCTCTCTTGTCCTCTCTCTTCTCGCCATCCCCCTCTCTTCCCTCCATCCATCTCTCTCTCCAGTAGTCCATGTCTTCTCTCCAAGGTAGGGTTGCAAAAGCTACAAGTAATTTACAAAATGTACCAGAATCTTCAGTAATTTTGGTAATTAACAATTATTGCATTATATTGTAATGTATTAAACTTACAAAAATGAACAATATACAGTATTAATTTACTTAATTTATTTAATTAACTTACTTTACACTGAACAAAAATATAAACGCAAAGTGTAAAGTGTTGAACTAAAATAAAAGATACCAGAAATGTTCACAAAAAAAGCTTATTTCTCTAAAATGTTGTTGACAGATTTGTTTACATCCCTGTTCGTGATCATTTCTCCTTTGCCAAGATAATCCATCCACCTGAAAGGTGTGGCATATCAGCAAGCTGATTAAATAGCATGTTCATTACACAGGTGCACCTTGTGCTGGTGACAATAAAGGGCCACTGGAAAATGTGCTGTTGTCACAGTTTTGAGGGAGCGTGCAATATTGGCATGCTGACTGCAGGAATGTCCACCAAAGCTGTTGCCAGAGAATTTGATGTAAATCTCTGTACTGTAAGCCGCCCACAACACCGTTGTAGAACATTTTGCAGCACAACAGCAGACCGTGTGTAACCACGCCAACCCAGGACCTCCACATCCGACCCCAGCCCAGGACCCCAGCCCAGGACCCCAGCCCAGGACCCCAGCCCAGGACCCCAGCCCAGGACCCCAGCCCAGGACCCCAGCCCAGGACCCCAGCCCAGGACCCCAGCCCAGGACCTCCACATCCGGCTTCTTCCCCTGCGGGATCATCTGAGACCAGCCACCCAGACAGCTGATGAAACTGTGGGTTTGTGAAACCAAAGAATTTCTGCACAAACTGTCAGAAACCGTCTCAGGGAAGCTCATCTGCGTGCTCATCAACCTCACCAGGGTCTTGACCTGACTGCAGTTAAGTGTTGTAACCGACTTCAGTAGGCAAATGCGGCCCCATGTCACAAAGATCTGTACACAATTCCTGGAAGCTGAAAGTGCCCCAGTTCTTCTATGGCCTGCATACTCACTAGACATGTCCCTCATTGATCGCTGAAGTTGGAGACTTTTATCTCCCTCACCAACTTCAAACATCAGCTATCCGAGCAGCTAACCGATCGCTGCAGCTGTACATAGTCTATAGGAAAATAGCCCACCCATTTTCACCTACCTCATTCCCATACTGTCTTTTATACTGTTTTTATTTATTTATTTTTCTGCTCTTTTGCACACCAATATCTCTACCTGTACATGACCATCTGATCATTTATCACTCCAGTGTTAATCTGCAAAACTGTATTATTCGCCTACCTCCTCATGCCTTTTGCACACATTGTATATAGACTGCCCATTTTTTTCTACTGTGTTATTGACTTGTTAATTGTTTATTCCATGTGTAACTCTGTGTTGTCTGTTCACACTGCTATGCTTTATCTTGGCCAGGTCGCAGTTGCAAATGAGAACTTGTTCTCAACTAGCCTACCTGGTTAAATAAAGGTGAAATAAAAAAATAAAAAAATGTTTGGGATGCTGTGGATCAACGTATAAGACAGCATGTTCCAGGTCCTGCCAATATCCAGCAACTTCGAACAGCCATTGAAGAGGAGTGGGACAACATTCCACAGGCCACAATCAACAGCCTGATCAACTCTATGTGAAGGAGATGTGGCTCTGCATGAGACAAATGGTCACACCAGATACTGACTGGTTTTCTGATCCACGCCCCTACTTTGTCTAAGGTCTCTGTGACCATCAGATGCATATCTGTATTCCCAAGTCATGTGAAATCCATAGATTATTTATTAAGTAATTGACTCTAACTCAGTAAAATCTTTGAAATTGTTGCATGTTGCGGTTATATTTAACCCCAGTGTCCATATTGTCCATGAGTTTCTAGTGAAAACAAACAAATAGCCTAATTAATAATGAAAAACAACTCGGCCAACTATTGACTTTTTTCACAACTGCACGTTGTTTGAACCAAAAACATTGTCAACAAATACATATTGACATAGAAAAATAACTACGTGTGTATTTCCATCAGTGAATATCTTTGGTGTTTCAGCATTAAACATCCGTTATACTGTATATATATATATTTATCTATATATATATAAATATATATATATATAAAGGATGTTTCATGCTGAAACACCAAAGATATTCACTGATGGGTTATATGTAGGATAATGTTTAACAGCTTTGTTATTTCTTATTTATAATCTTCTTTATATTATTCCATATATTTTACATGTGATAAGGCCACACAGAGGGACAGAGATAATTACAGACACCTGCGATAATCTGAAGTAACTGGAAGGGTTACTAGACGTATTGTGATAGATTACATACAATCCTTGAAAGACAATTCTGGGAGTTTTACTGGTAAACGTCCCCGTAATATATCCTCCCTTTGTAAGGTTACTCCAGAGTACAGGAAGGCCTGATAGGGCTTGTTCTCTGATCACATGGGGGTTACACATTGACACACACACACACACACAACACACACACACACACACACACACACACACACACACACACACACACACACACACACACACACACACACCACACACACACACACACACACACACACACACACACACACACACACACACACACACACACACACACACACACACACACACACACACACACACACACACACACACACACACACACACACACACACACACACACACACAGAAACACACACACACACACACACACACACGACCCCACTGCCGCCACTTATCTCCAGCAGGGCTCCAGTATTAATCCAGTCAGTTCCCATATACAGATTCTCTTCAGCTCAGCTCTGTGACAGTCCGATCCTATTAACTCTTAACGTCATTCTCAACGTCACCATGTCCATGTCTATGGATTTCCTCTAAATGTGCATTTTGAACTAGCTGAAAGTCATACTTAAGCATCAAAGGCCTTCAGGGGAACAATGTCGCTAGATATGTATTTCCATGCTTAGGATGTTCCTCCTGGCGTAACGGTGTGACTTAGGCAGCCGGTTTAAACATATTAATATCTTAAAGCAACTCTTCTGTGAAAATCTCACTTTTATAAGTTCATATTGTGTTAACTTATACCCCAAAATAATGTTGTTATAAATAAATCAATTGGAGGGAAACAAAAACACTTCAAAAACCCTCAAACAGTTCCTTTTTTAATTTAAATTCTCCGGTGGAGAAAAGGATCCTTCATGAGACTTGGAAAGACACGAGCTTACGGCACACAAGCAAGCTAGCTAGCAAACCGAGCAATTCACAGAGATTCATATTGTTGCATAGGACAGTGCCTATGCAACAATATCTTCAGTGACTTTCTATTTCAAATTATGTGGTTTGTAAGAGTTGGCCCTGCTGGCTGTTTAGAAGCAGTTAACTTGCTAACGTTAGCTAGCATGCTAACATTAGCTAATGTTAGCTAGCTAGTCAACAAGACACAGCAAGTCGAAGTAGATCCTCCATGCAACAACAATATCGCCATTCCTTACTCTTTTAAATACTTTGGATTGTAGCTAAATGTTTTATGTCAAGAGGAAACCTAATTGGCTGTTATTGACTGATATAGGTAGCAGTAGTAGCTAGCTAGCGTCACAACTAGCTTGTTAGGTAGCCAACAACGAAAATATCAGGATTATAGTGACAAAGCACCCTAGTAGTTCCATCGTGCATTTCCAAATCCTGAATCCAATCCATCCATAATATTTTATAATATTTGACTTGGTGCAGCCGGTAGTAATTCGTGGGTTGACTGATAACCCGCAGTCCATGCAGTTATATCAACGGGTGAGTTGAGGGTCATGAAATATTGTGTGGATGAAAGGAGGGTGGGTGGCGGGCAGGTGATAAAGAGAAAACAATGAATTAAAAATCAATAAATGAATCATTATTGTGCAATTCATATCTACATTGAGGTATTTCTTTCCTGATGTTTTACCTGACATTAGTGCGTAAGCCTTTTCACTTTAGGGCCTAACAGCACGTGCGCCATATACACACCAATCGCCAAATGCTTTTGGGAACTTGGGCTGATAAAGTTAACATCGATTCACTGAGGCAAAAAGGACTATGTCGGAGTTGAATTCAATAAGAGAAAAGCTGCAAAACGGAGAGTTAAAAATAAGGGAGGGCCAGAACAGTAATGTTTTGGAAAGAATTTGTGAAGTGGTAAAAGACGACGGTAGCAGTGAACTGACTCTGAATTTAAGGAAATTAAAAGCAATGAAAACATCCCAACATGTATTTGATAGGTCAAACTTAAATTCAGCACACAAAGTGTTTCACATTTTTTTGCAATTTCTCCCCGGTCCCTTACATCCGCTGCACGAGAGAAGCAGAGATGAGAGAAAAACACTTTACTGATGTCAATCTGATTGAAGCATCCATCGATATCTGAAATTATTCAGGTTTATTTTGTCTTCTAGGGCAGTAACTGCTGTATTTATCTACTTATAGATTATTATTATTATTATTATATATTATTCCATTATAACTGATTAACAAATAAGCTATGCAAAAATGTTGGAAATTATAAGCAGAAATATATATAAATTAGGGTTAAAAAAAAATTCATCCTGCCCCCACCTGTCAAAAAATTGTTCTGCCAGGCTGTGGCTCGGGTGGTTGATGTCCTTGATGATCTTTTTGGCCTTCCTGTGACATCGGGTGATGTAGGTGTCCTGGAAGGCAGGCCTGTTGGGCAGACCGCACCACCCTCTGGAGAGCCCTGCGGTTGCAGGCGGTGCAGTTGCCGTACCAGGTGGTGATACAGCCCAACAGGATCCTCTCAATTGTGCATCTGTTAAAGTTTGTGACGGTTTTAGGTGCCAAGCCAAGAGGTGCTGTTACACCTTCTCCACCACACAGTCTGTGTGGGTGGACCATTTCAGTTTGTCAGTGATGTATACGCCGAGGAACTTGAAGCTTTCCACCTTCTCCACTGCGGTCCTGTCGATGTGGATAGGAGCGTGCTGACTTTTGGACTGTTGGGAAAGCATTCCTCATGAAGCTGGTTGAGAGAATGCCAAGAGTGTGCAAAGCTGTCATCAAGGAAAAGGGTGGCTATTTGAAGAATCTCAAATATAAAATATATTTAGATTTATTTAGCACTTTTTGTGGTCACTACATGATTCCATATGTGTTATTTCATAGTTTTGATGTCTTCATTATTATTCTACAATGTATAAAATAGTTTAAAAAAAAATTATATATATATATATATATATATATATATATATATATATATACATATTAAAACCTTAAATGAGTAGGTGTTGTAAAACATTTGACCAGTAGTGTACAGTCAGACCTTTCACTGACATCACCAACACATCAAAAAAAACAGATCTCAGTTGTTTTTGTACAGCAGCCTACAGCTCTTCTGCTCTTGATTCATTGGTGTCCCTTCCTGCTGTTATCGATGGTTCTATTCTTAAAGTGCCCTACATTTGGACCCCTTACAGGGAGGATGACTTGCAATGCCAGGAATGGCTGCTCTGAGGCACTAGTGATATATTTGGACTTGCATGGTGCTGGCTGTCTCTGTGTTGCTGTGAAGTAGCGCAGGGCAACTTTACAGTACAGTACGGCAGTATGTCAGGCCAGTACAACAGGCCTCATGTAAGGTATGGCTACTCCTTGTGAGAGTGGTAGGTATGGCTACTCCTTGTGAGAGTGGTAGGTATGGCCACTCCTTGTGAGAGTGGTAGGTATGGCCACTCCTTGTGAGAGTGGAAGGTATGGCTACTCCTTGTGAGAGTGGTAGGTATGGCTACTCCTTGTGAGAGTGGTAGGTATGGCTACTCCTTGTGAGAGTGGTAGGTATGGCTACTCCTTGTGAGAGTGGAAGGTATGGCTACTCCTTGTGAGAGTGGTAGGTATGGCTACTCCTTGTGAGAGTGGTAGGTATGGCTACTCCTTGTGAGAGTGGTAGGTATGGCTACTCCTTGTGAGAGTGGTAGGTATGGCTACTCCTTGTGAGAGTGGTAGGTATGGCTACTCCTTGTGAGAGTGGTAGGTATGGCTACTCCTTGTGGTAGGTAAATGTATGGCTACTCCTTGTGAGAGTGGTAGGTAAAGGTATGGCTACTCCTTGTGAGAGTGGTAGGTAAAGGTATGGCTACTCCTTGTGAGAGTGGTAGGTAAAGGTATGGCTACTCCTTGTGAGAGTGGTAGGTAAAGGTATGACTACTCCTTGTGAGAGTGGTAGGTAAAGGTATGGCTACTCCTTGTGAGAGTGGTAGGTAAAGGTATGGCTACTCCTTGTGAGAGTGGTAGGTAAATGTATGGGTACTCCTTGTGAGAGTGGTAGGTAAAGGTATGGCTACTCCTTGTGAGAGTGGTAGGTAAAGGTATGGCTACTCCTTGTGAGAGTGGTAGGTAAAGGTATGGCTACTCCTTGTGAGAGTGGTAGGTAAATGTATGGCTACTCCTTGTGAGAGTGGTAGGTAAATGTATGGGTACTCCTTGTGAGAGTGGTAGGTAAAGGTATGGCTACTCCTTGTGAGAGTGGTAGGTAAAGGTATGGCTACTCCTTGTGAGAGTGGTAGGTAAAGGTATGGCTACTCCTTGTGAGAGTGGTAGGTATGGCTACTCCTTGTGAGAGTGGTAGGTATGGCTACTCCTTGTGAGAGTGGTAGGTATGGCTACTCCTTGTGAGAGTGGTAGGTAAAGGTATGGCTACTCCTTGTGAGAGTGGTAGGTAAAGGTATGGCTACTCCTTGTGAGAGTGGTAGGTATGGCTACTCCTTGTGAGAGTGGTAGGTATGGCTACTCCTTGTGAGAGTGGTAGGTATGGCTACTCCTTGTGAGAGTGGTAGGTATGGCTACTCCTTGTGAGAGTGGTAGGTATGGCTACTCCTTGTGAGAGTGGTAGGTAAAGGTATGGCTACTCCTTGTGAGAGTGGTAGGTATGGCTACTGCTTGTGAGAGTGGTAGGTATGGCTACTCCTTGTGAGAGTGGTAGGTATGGCTACTCCTTGTGAGAGTGGTAGGTAAAGGTATGGCTACTCCTTGTGAGAGTGGTAGGTATGGCTACTCCTTGTGAGAGTGGTAGGTATGGCTACTCCTTGTGAGAGTGGTACGTAAAGGTATGGCTACTCCTTGTGAGAGTGGTAGGTATGGCTACTCCTTGTGGTAGGTAAAGGTATGGCTACTCCTTGTGAGAGTGGTAGGTAAAGGTATGGCTACTCCTTGTGAGAGTGGTAGGTATGGCTACTCCTTGTGGTAGGTAAAGGTATGGCTACTCCTTGTGAGAGTGGTAGGTAAAGGTATGGCTACTCTTTATGAGAGTGGTAGGTAAAGGTATGGCTACTCCTTGTGAGAGTGGTAGGTATGGCTACTCCTTGTGGTAGGTAAAGGTATGGCTACTCCTTGTGAGAGTGGTCGGTAATGGTATGGCTACTCCTTGTGAGAGTGGTAGGTAAAGGTATGGCTACTCCTTGTGAGAGTGGTAGGTAAAGGTATGGCTACTCCTTGTGAGAGTGGTAGGTATGGCTACTCCTTGTGGTAGGTAAAGGTATGGCTACTCCTTGTGAGAGTGGTAGGTAAAGGTATGGCTACTCCTTGTGAGAGTGGTAGGTATGGCTACTCCTTGTGAAAGTGGTAGGTATGGCTACTCCTTGTGAGAGTTGTAGGTAAACGTATGGCTACTCCTTGTGAGAGTGGTAGGTAAAGGTATGGCTACTCCTTGTGAGAGTGGTAGGTATGGCTACTCCTTGTGAGAGTGGTAGGTATGGCTACTCCTTGTGAGAGTGGTAGGTATGGCTACTCCTTGTGAGAGTGGTAGGTATGGCTACTCCTTGTGAGAGTGGTAGGTATGGCTACTCCTTGTGAGAGTGGTAGGTATGGCTACTCCTTGTGAGAGTGGTAGATATGGCTACTCCTTGTGAGAGTGGTAGGTATGGCTACTCCTTGTGAGAGTGGTAGGTATAGCTACTCCTTGTGAGAGTGGTAGGTATGGCTACTCCTTGTGAGAGTGGTAGGTATGGCTACTCCTTGTGAGAGTGGTAGGTATGGCTACTCCTTGTGAGAGTGGTAGGTATGGCTACTCCTTGTGAGAGTGGTAGGTATGGCTACTCCTTGTGAGAGTGGTAGGTATGGCTACTCCTTGTGAGAGTGGTAGGTATGGCTACTCCTTGTGAGAGTGGTAGGTATGGCTACTCCTTGTGAGAGTGGTAGGTAAAGGTATGGCTACTCCTTGTGAGAGTGGTAGGTATGGCTACTCCTTGTGAGAGTGGTAGGTATGGCTACTCCTTGTGAGATTGGTAGGTATGGCTACTCCTTGTGAGAGTGGTAGGTATGGCTACTCCTTGTGAGAGTGGTAGGTATGGCTACTCCTTGTGAGAGTTGTAGGTATGGCTACTCCTTGTGAGAGTGGTAGGTATGGCTACTCCTTGTGAGAGTGGTAGGTATGGCTACTCCTTGTGAGAGTGGTAGGTATGGCTACTCCTTGTGAGAGTGGTAGGTATGGCTACTCCTTGTGAGAGTGGTAGGTATGGCTACTCCTTGTGAGAGTGGTAGGTATGGCTACTCCTTGTGAGAGTGGTAGGTATGGCTACTCCTTGTGAGAGTGGTAGGTATGGCTACTCCTTGTGAGAGTGGTAGGTATGGCTACTCCTTGTGAGAGTGGTAGGTATGGCTACTCCTTGTGAGAGTGGTAGGTATGGCTACTCCTTGTGAGAGTGGTAGTTATGGCTACTCCTTGTGAGAGTGGTAGGTATGGCTACTCCTTGTGAGAGTGGTAGGTATGGCTACTCCTTGTGAGAGTGGTAGGTATGGCTACTCCTTGTGAGAGTGGTAGGTATGGCTACTCCTTGTGAGAGTGGTAGGTTTGGCTACTCCTTGTGAGAGTGGTAGGTATGGCTACTCCTTGTGAGAGTGGTAGGTATGGCTACTCCTTGTGAGAGTGGTAGGTATGGCTACTCCTTGTGAGAGTGGTAGGTATGGCTACTCCTTGTGAGAGTGGTAGGTATGGCTACTCCTTGTGAGAGTGGTAGGTATGGCTACTCCTTGTGAGAGTGGTAGGTATGGCTACTCCTTGTGAGAGTGGTAGGTATGGCTACTCCTTGTGAGAGTGGTAGGTATGGCTACTCCTTGTGAGAGTGGTAGGTATGGCTACTCCTTGTGAGAGTGGTAGGTATGGCTACTCCTTGTGAGAGTGGTAGGTATGGCTACTCCTTGTGAGAGTAGTAGATATGGCTACTCCTTGGTTGACGTTTCTTTTCATGAATCTGGAACATTTTGTTTTTGTGTATCTGGAACGTTTTGTTTTTGTGAATCATACGTTTGGTTTACTAGCTTCAAACAGCTTAAAATAAAATATTTTTAGTTCTGAAAAATATATTTCACAGCATTTTAGATAGTACAATGAATCTGTACACTACACTTGCTTGTTTTTGTTACATTAACTGAAATTAGGGGAACTATTAGAATGTTTGCAACCAGGAAATGGTGAAGCGATTTCTGCATAGTGCATTTGTAAAGGTTTTGTGTGAGCAGTGTTTTGCCACATCAAGCTGCCAAAGGAACCTGAAACACACCACAGTGAAACACACACATACTCCTGCCTCAAAACACAACCTCTGTACGTCTTTGTTCTCTGGTTATTTTGATGTGCAAATGCCTTGACCGGAGACTTCAACAAAACTCTTTGAGTTTCTCAGGGCTTCCATTAGGATGCGCTTCCACTTTAATCTGTGTATGTGTGGTTTTCTTCCGGTAGTACCCAGGTCCAATTCCAGGTGTTGAGCTAGTTGTCCTCTTTGAACTCCAGAAGGGCCTCTTCCTGACTGTGTTAGAACATGCTCAGACCTACCAGCTACACCAGTCCCCACCCTCCTTCCTCTTGTTACTCATTCCCCTTCTCCTCGTCTCCCCCCCACCTCTCCTACTCATCCTTCTTCCTGTTCTCCTCCCACTACTTCCACCTCCCTCTCTTCACCTCCCTCTCTCCACCTGCCTCTCTCCACCTCCCTCTCTTCACCTCCCTCTCTCCACCTCCCTCTCTCCACCTGCCTCTCTCCACCTCCCTCTCTCCACCTGCCTCTCTCCACCTCCCTCTCTCCACCTCCCTCTCTTCACCTCCCTCTCTCCACCTGCCTCTCTCCACCTCCCTCTCTTCACCTCCCTCTCTCCACCTCCCTCTCTCCACCTGCCTCTCTCCACCTCCCTCTCTCCACCTGCCTCTCTCCACCTCCCTCTCTCCACCTCCCTCTCTTCACCTCCCTCTCTCCACCTGCCTCTCTTCACCTCCCTCTCTCCACCTCCCTCACTTCACCTCCCTCTCTCCACCTGCCTCTCTCCACCTCCCTCTCTCCACCTCCCTCTCTTCACCTCCCTCTCTCCACCTGCCTCTCTCCACCTCCCTCTCTCCACCTGCCTCTCTCCACCTCCCTCTCTCCACCTCCCTCTCTCCACCTGCCTCTCTCCACCTCCCTCTCTCCACCTCCCTCTCTTCACCTCCCTCTCTCCACCTGCATCTCTCCACCTCCCTCTCTCCACCTGCCTCTCTCCACCTCCCTCTCTCCACCTCCCTCTCTTCACCTCCCTCTCTCCACCTGCATCTCTCCACCTCCTTCTCTCCACCTCCCTCTCTTCACCTCCCTCTCTCCACCTGCATCTCTCCACCTCCCTCTCTTCACCTCCCTCTCTCCACCTGCCTCTCTTCACCTCCCTCTCTCCACCTGCCTCTCTCCACCTCTCCTTCCTCACTGAAGTGAACTGAAGTGAAAATGATAGAATGGGTGATCTGTGCCCCAACTGCAGTGTTCTTAGAGCTTATATGAGGGGAGAGCGAGAGAGAAAGAAAGGGATAGAAAGGAGAGAGAGAGAGAGAGAGAGAGAGAGAGAGAGAGAGAGAGAGAGACAGAGAGACAGAGAGAGAGAGACACACAGAGAGACAGAGAGAGAGAGAGAGAGAGAGAGAGAGAGAGAGAGAGAGAGAGAGAGAGAGAGAGAGAGAGAGAGAGAGAGAGAGAGAGAGAGAGAGAGAGAGAGAGAGACAGAGAGACAGCGACAGAGACAGAGAGAGAGAGAGAGAGAGACACACACAGAGAGACAGCGACAGAGACAGAGAGAGAGAGAGAGAGACACAGAGAGACAGCGACAGAGACAGAGAGAAAGGGATAGAAAGGAGAGAGAGATACACAGAGAGACAGCGACAGAGACAGAGCGAAAGAGAGACACAGAGACACAGAGACCGACAGAGACAGAGAGAGAGAGAGAGAGAGAGAGAGAGAGAGAGAGAGAGAGAGAGAGAGAGAGAGAGAGAGAGAGAGAGAGAGAGAGACACACAAAGAGACAGCAACAGAGAGAGAGAGAGAGAGAGACACACAGAGACACAGAGACACAGAGAGACAGTGACAGAGACAAATAGAGACACAGAGACATCGACAGAGACAGAGAGAGAGACACAGAGACACAGAGACCGACAGAGACAGAGAGAGAGAGACACACACAAAGAGACAGCGACAGAGACAGAGAGAAAGAGAGACACAGAGATACAGAGAGACAGCGACAGAGAGAAAGAGAGACAGAGACAGAGAGAGAGAGAGAGAGAGAGAGAGAGAGAGAGAGAGAGAGAGAGAGAGAGAGAGAGAGAGAGAGAGAGAGAGAGAGAGAGAGAGAGAGAGAGAGAGAGAGAGAGAGAGAGAGAGCAAAAGAGAGAGAGAGAGACACAGAGAGACAGCGACAGAGACACAGAGAAAGAGAGACACAGAGAAAGAGAGACATCGAGACACAGAGACATCGACAGAGAGAGAGAGAGAGAGAGAGAGAGAGAGAGAGAGAGAGAGAGAGAGAGAGAGAGAGAGAGAGAGAGAGAGAGAGAGAGAGAGAGAGAGAGAGAGACACACAGAGACACAGAGAGACAGTGACAGAGACAAAGAGAGACACAGAGACACAGAGACATCGACAGAGACAGAGAGAGAGAGACACAGAGAGACAGTGACAGAGACAGAGAGAAAGAGAGACAGAGACAGAGACATCGACAGAGACAGAGAGAGAGAGAGAGAGAGAGAGAGAGAGAGAGAGAGAGAGAGAGAGAGAGAGAGAGAGAGCAAAAGAGAGAGACAGAGAGAGAGAGACAGAGAGACAGAGAGAGAGAGACAGAATCATCGACAGAGACAGAGAGACAGCGACAGAGACAGAGAGAAAGAGAGACAGAGACAGAATCATCGACAGAGACAGAGAGAGAGAGAGAGAGAGACAAAGAGAGCAAGAGAGAGAGAGAGAGAGAGAGAGAGAGAGAGAGAGAGACAGTTAACTCTAACCTGACTGTAATTATGTTGATCACACAGTGGTGCAAGCCGTATTAAACCTGTGTGCCTGGGAACCACAATTCTATCCCTGAGAACTGTGTTTAACCGTGTTTTTAATAAGAGAGATGAACAGTTGTTTCAGGGGGAGAAAAGCAGGGTAACTAAAGTAACAACTGTGTCTGTAATAATGACATGGCTTGTTTCCTCAGAAGGTATTCAGGACATACAGAAGAACACACCTTCCTCTTAACCTCTTACGGATAAGCACATTTTTGTCAATTTTAGCCAAAAATGGCATAACCAAATCTTACTGCCTGTAGCTCAGGACCCAAATCTAACTGCCTGTAGATCAGGACCTGAAGCAAGGATATGCATATTCATGGCACCATTTGAAAGGAAACACTTTGAAGTTTGTGGAAATGTGAATGAATGTGAAATTAATGTAGGATAATATAACACATTAGATCTTGTAAAAGATAATGTACGCTCTTAACTTCTCTACACCTTCTCTTAACTTCTCTACACCTTCTCTTAACTTCTCTACATCTCTTAACTTCTCTTAACTTCTCTACACCTTCTCTTAACTTCTCTACACCTTCTCTTAACTTCTCTACACCTTCTCTTAACTTTTCACACAAGCAGGGCTCCTGCCATTCTCTGCGAAGTAAGAAGGAGTATTTTTACTTTCTTAGATGGGGTCTGAAAACGATACATCTATGGACAGACCCAGACCAGCCCTGGATAGACCCAGACCAGCCTTGGACAGACCCAGACCAGCCTTGGACAGACCCAGACTAGCCCTGGACAGACCCAGACCAGCCCTGGACAGACCCAGCACAGCCCTGGACAGGCCCAGACCAGCCCAGGACAGACCCAGACCAGCCCTGGACAGACCCAGACCAGCCCTGGACAGACCCAGCCCAGCCCTGGACAGACCCAGACCAGCCTTGGACAGACCCAGACCAGCCTTGGACAGACCCAGACTAGCCCTGGACAGACCCAGACCAGCCCTGGACAGACCCAGCCCAGCCCTGGACAGGCCCAGAGCAGCCCAGGACAGACCCAGACCAGCCCTGGACAGACCCAGACCAGCCCTGGACAGACCCAGCCCAGCCCTGGACAGACCCAGACCAGCCCAGGACAGACCCAGAACAGCCCTGGACAGACCCAGCCCAGCCCTGGACATACCCAGACCAGCCCTGGACAGACCCAGACCAGCCCTGGACAGACCCAGACCAGCCTTGGACAGACCCAGACCAGCCCAGGACAGACCCAGACCAGCCCAGGACAGACCCAGACCAGCCCTGGACAGACCCAGACCAGCCCAGGACAGACCCAGACCAGCCCAGGACAGACCCAGACCAGCCCAGGACAGACCCAGACCAGCCCAGGACAGACCCAGACCAGCCCTGGACAGACCCAGACCAGCCCTGGACAGACCCAGACCAGCCCTGGACAGACCCAGACCAGCCTTGGACAGACCCAGACCAGCCCAGGACAGACCCAGACCAGCCCTGGACAGACCCAGACCAGCCTTGGACAGACCCAGACCAGCCCAGGACAGACCCAGACCAGCCCAGGACAGACCCAGACCAGCCCAGGACAGACCCAGACCAGCCCAGGACAGACCCAGACCAGCCCAGGACAGACCCAGACCAGCCCAGGACAGACCCAGACCAGCCCAGGACAGACCCAGACCCAGACCAGCCCAGGACAGACCCAGACCAGCCCAGGACAGACCCAGACCAGCCCAGGACAGACCCAGACCCAGACCAGCCCAGGACAGACCCAGACCCAGACCAGCCCAGGACAGACCCAGACCCAGACCAGCCCAGGACAGACCCAGACCAGCCCAGGACAGACCCAGACCAGCCCAGGACAGACCCAGACCCAGACCAGCCCAGGACAGACCCAGACCAGCCCAGGACAGACCCAGACCCAGACCAGCCCAGGACAGACCCAGACCAGCCCAGGACAGACCCAGACCAGCCCAGGACAGACCCAGACCAGCCCAGGACAGACCCAGACCCAGACCAGCCCAGGACAGACCCAGACCAGCCCAGGACAGACCCAGACCCAGACCAGCCCAGGACAGACCCAGACCAGCCCAGGACAGACCCAGACCAGCCCAGGACAGACCCAGACCAGCCCAGGACAGACCCAGACCAGCCCAGGACAGACCCAGACCAGCCCTGGACAGACCCAGACCTGCCCAGGACAGACCCAGACCAGCCCAGGACAGACCCAGACCAGCCCTGGACAGACCCAGACCAGCCCAGGACAGGCCCAGACCAGCCCTGGACAGACCCAGACCTGCCCAGGACAGACCCAGATCAGCCCAGGACAGACCCAGACCAGCCCTGGACAGGCCCAGACCAGCCCTGGACAGACCCAGACCTGCCCAGGACAGACCCAGACCAGCCCAGGACAGACCCAGACCAGCCCTGGACAGGCCCAGACCAGCCCTGGACAGGCCCAGACCAGCCCTGGACAGACCCAGACCTGCCCTGGACAGACCCAGACCAGCCCAGGACAGACCCAGACCAGCCCTGGACAGACCCAGACCAGCCCAGGACAGACCCAGACCAGCCCAGGACAGACCCAGACCAGCCCAGGACAGACCCAGACCAACCCAGGACAGACCCAGACCCAGACCAGGACAGACCCAGACCAACCCAGGACAGACCCAGACCAACCCAGGACAGACCCAGACCAGCCCAGGACAGACCCAGACCAGCCCAGGACAGACCCAGACCAGCCCAGGACAGACCCAGACCAGCCCAGGACAGACCCAGACCAGCCCAGGACAGACCCAGACCAGCCCAGGACAGACCCAGACCAGCCCTGGACAGACCCAGACCAGCCCAGGACAGACCCAGACCAGCCCAGGACAGACCCAGACCAGCCCAGGACAGACCCAGACCAGCCCAGGACAGACCCAGACCCAGACCAGGACAGACCCAGACCAACCCAGGACAGACCCAGACCAGCCCAGGACAGACCCAGACCAGCCCAGGACAGACCCAGACCAGCCCAGGACAGACCCAGACCAGCCCAGGACAGACCCAGACCAGCCCAGGACAGACCCAGACTAGCCCTGGACAGACCCAGACCAGCCCAGGACAGACCCAGACCAGCCCAGGACAGACCCAGACCAGCCCAGGACAGACCCAGATCAGCCTTGGTCTATTTATGAACATGAATGATGTTTTGGTCAAAATAAATAAAGTTGAATGAGTTTATAGCAAATAATAATAATAATAATAATAATAATAATAATAATAATAATAATAATAATAATATATGCCATTTAGCAGACGCTTTTATCCAAAGCGACTTACAGTCATGTGTGCATACATTCTACATATGGGTGGTCCCGGAATCGAACCCACTACCCTGGCGTTACAAGCGCCATGCTCTACCAACTGAGCTACAGAAGGACCAAACAAATACATGCAACATAAATAGCAATAATGACAAAGCACATACAGAGTGAAAGAGAGGCAAGAGCAACCAATCAATACAAACAACCTCCAGTAAAACAACCTCCAGTGAAACAACGTCCAGTGAAACAACCTCCAGTGAAACAACCTCCAGTAAAACAACCTCCAGTGAAACAACGTCCAGTGAAACAACCTCCAGTAAAACAACCTCCAGTGAAACAACCTCCAGTGAAACAACCTCCAGTGAAACAACCTCCAGTGAAACAACCTCCAGTGATCGGGTGAAGATCTGGGTCACCTCCACTGTAACCCTGCTTCAGAACCACCACCTTCATTATGTGTTCCTGCGTCAGTTACGGTACACAAAACATTAGGAACACCTTAATACTGAGTTACACCCCCCCCCCCCTCTTGTTGCCCTTCGTCGGGGCATGGACTCTAAGAGATGTCGAAAAGCATTCCACAGGGTTGCTGGACCATGTTGACTCCAATTGCTTCCCACGGTTGTGTCAAGTTGGCTGGATGTTATTTTGGGGTGGTGGACCATTCTTGATCCACACAGGAAACTGTTGAGGGTGAAAAACCCAGCAGCGTTGCAGTTCTTGACACCAACAGATGCACCTGGCACCTACTACCATACCCTGTTCAAAGGCATTTGTTTGTTCTGTCTTGCTCATTCTCTGAATGACACACACACACAATCCATGTCTCAATTGTCTCAAGGTATAAAGATCCTTCTTTAACCCGTCTCCTCCCCTTCATCTACACTGATTGAAGTGGATTTAACAAGTGACCTCAATAAGGGATCATAGCTTTCACCTGGATTCACCTGGTCAGTCTGTGTCATGGAAAGAGCAGGTGTTCCTAATGTTTTGTACACTCAGTGAACAGTAGTTGTGTAAATAGATGTGACAGCGGGAAGAAGAAGGTAGGAAGGATGAAAGGTGCACTTACCGTGAACAGAGATCCCTGATAGAGACATGCTCCTGTGGGTGAAGAAGACGAGGAGGAGGAGGAGGAGGAGGAGGAGGAGGAGGAGGAGGAGGAGGAGGAGGAGGAGGAGGAGGAGGAGGAGGAGGAGGAGGAGGAAGAGGGGAGAACACAACAACGTTAAGAGCAAGTTCAAAAGGTATTTCAATGTAGAATACAATATTTTTTGAAGAATGCACTTAAAGCCTTACATAAATATTAAACCACGACCTAGGTAAGAGCAGGTAAAAAAAAAAGACGTGTGTCCATCTGAACCAGTACATGGTCTCACTCTTGACTTGCACAGTAGCCTGTAGCCATTACATAAAGACGCTGAACATTTCAACAACGGAGTGGCCATTATTCTCCTTTGCTCAATTGGAAGACTAAACATAGAAAAAATGAACTAGCAGTGAGAGAGAGAGAGAGAGAGAGAGAGAGAGAGAGAGAGAGAGAGAGAGAGAGAGAGAGAGAGAGAGAGAGAGAGAGAGAGAGAGAGAGAGAGAGAAAGAGAGAGAGAGAGAGAGAGAGAGAGAGAGAGAGAGAGAGAGAGAGAGAGAGAGAGAGAGAGAGAGAGAGAGAGAGAGAGAGAGAGAGAGAGAGAAAAAGAGAAAGAGAAAGAGAGAGAGAGAGAGAGAGAGAGAGAGAGAGAGAGAGAGAGAGAGAGAGAGAGAGAGAGAGAGAGAGAGAGAGAGAGAGAGAGAGAGAGAGAGAGAGAGGGAGAGAGAGAGAGAGAGAGAGAGAGAGAGAGGAGAGACAGAGAGAGAGAGAGAGAGAGCCAGGCGGACAGGCGGGGACGTTTCAATACATCTTGGCTGGGGCTGGGGGGGTGGGTGGGGGGGGTCACCCTGAGAGTTGAACAGACTTCACCCTGAGAGTTGAACAGACTTCACACACACCCCAAAAAGCACCACAACAGAAGTGAAACGGATGTGAACAACTGTGGTGTAGTCTGCTGTACATGTGATGTGACCGACCAGGTGCCCAACCCAGGTCTGGGTGCCACAAGATAGTTAGCCAACTGAGCTAAAAACCTAGGTAGTGCAAGGCTTCAGGTCCAGCAGATGTTTTAGACTACTTTACCTCAGCGCCATCTGAGACCACTGTCCCCTGAGACCACTGTCCCCTGAGACCACTGTCCCCTGAGACCACTGTCCCCCTGAGACCACTGTCCTCTAAGACCACTGTCCCCTGAGACCACTGTCCCCCTGAGACCACTGTCCCCTGAGACCACTGTCCCCTGAGACAGTTGTCTACATTATTCAAATGGAAACTCAAGATTGACTGTGTAATTTTACTTTTATTTCACCTTTATTTAACCAGGTACGCCAGTTGAGAACAAGTTTTCATTTACAACTGTGACCTGGCCAAGATAAAGCAAAGCAGTGTGACACAAACAACAACAGAGTTACACATGGAGTAAAACAAACATACAATCAATAATACAGTAGAAAAACCGATATACAGTGTGTGCAAATGAGGTAGGATAAGGGAGGTATTAATTATTCGCCTACCTCCTCATGCCTTTTGCACACATTGTATATAGACTCCCCTTTTTTCTACTGTGTTATTGACTTGTTAATTGTTTACTCCATGTGTAACTCTGTGTTGTCTGTTCACACTGCTATGCTTTATCTTGGCCAGGTCGCAGTTGCAAATGAGAACCTGTTCTCAACTAGCCTACCTGGTTAAATAAAGGTGAAATAAAAATATAAAAAAATAAAAAATACATAGGCCATGGAGGCAATATAATTACAAAATAGCAAGTAGAGATACTGGGGTGCAAAGGATTAAAAGGATCAACGTTTTAAAAAATATATACAAAAAAAATAAAGATAAAAATAACAGTATGGAGACGAGGTAGTTGGATGGGCTATTTACAGATGGGCTATGTACAGATGCAGTGATCTGGGAGCTGCTCTGACAGCTGGTGCTTAAAGTTAGTGAGGAAGATATGAGTCTCCAGCTTCAGTGATTTTTGCAGTTCGTTCCAGTCATTGGCAGCAGAGAACTGGAAGGAAAGGTGGCCAAAGGAGGAATTGGCTTTTGGGGTGACCGGTGAGATATACCGGGTGGAGTGAGTGCTACGGGTGGGTGTTGCTATGGTGACCAGTGAGCTGAGATAAGGCGGGGCTATACCTAGCAAAGACTTATAGATGACCTGGAGCCAGTGGGTTTGGCGACGAATATGAAGCGAGGGCCAGCCAACGAGAGCATCCAGGTAGCAGTGGTGGGTAGTATATGGGGCTTTGATAAAACGGATGGCACTGTGATAGACTACATCACATTTGCTGAGTAGAGTGTTGTGGAGGCTATTTGGTAAATGAAAAAACATATTTTTTTTAAACTAAATTTTAATACTGGCTATGATTATATTTCCTCTTGGCCTGTGCGGTTTATGTACTTTAAAAGCTGAGCATGATCTCTGTAGATCTTTTTAGTTATTATTGTATTATAAGACATCATATAGCCTTATACAGGCTTATAACAGGTAATACGCCATTATACCTGCAGGCTGTCAGTAAAGTGTTTTACCCACAGGGTTTTCTCATGTCCTTCAGTGAATGAATGTCCAGCAGTTGTCCTATGGGAGAGAGCACCAGATCCACATCTGAACGTTGCCTTACACTCCTGCAGAGACCCTTATGGCAAGATGGTGCAGACAGATAGGGTAGCTCTGCTTCTAGCTCATAAACAACTTTGCAGTATTTAAAAAAAAAAAAAATGGTGTGTCATTTCTTACGTTATGAGCCCAGGACATTTTGTTTGTGTTATTACATACATGCATTCTAATATTTATATATTCCTTAATTGCATTATTTTACTTTTAGGTTTGTGTGTATTGTATTTATTGTTGTGAATTATTAGATAGTACTGCACTGTTGGAGCTAGAAACACATGCATTTCGCTACACCCCGCAATAACATCTGCTAAATATGTGTATATTTATATTTATTTGACTGAACCGTGATAGAATATGTATGTTTCCATGCCATTGGAGTTGATTGTGATGAGGTAAAACCTTAGCCTAGGGTTTTAACTATATTTAGGTTACAATCAAACAAGTACATGTGTGTGTGTGTGTGTGTGTGTGTGTGTGTGTGTGTGTGTGTGTGTGTGTGTGTGTGTGTGTGTGTGTGTGTGTGTGTGTGTGTGTGTGTGTGTGTGTGTGTGTGTGTGTGTGTGTGTGTGTGTGTGTGTGTGTGTGTGTGTGTGTGTGTGTGTGTGTGTGTGTGTGTGACTGTGAGTGACTGTGAGGCATTTGATCAATTCAATCTCAGTTAGAGGCAGATTACAGATGACAGATTTACCTGGCTGGTTGGGATTATATTCTGTCTGGACATGAATAATAAATCAGACAAATGGGACATTTCTTTCCACACAGAGAAAGCGAGGAAAGAAGCCAGCTGGTTTATGGAGTGGTCTATTCCCCTGTTATAACATGTGGATCCCAAGATGTGCATACGGCCTATTCTTAAAAGTCATCTTGAGTTGTATTTCTGTTTTAGAATGTCAGAACTAAATTTCACTTTAATAACCAGAAAATATATATTTAGAACCTAAACGTAGTCAAATATACTGCCTATGTTTGCAACGCAACCTTTTGCGATATATTAATATATATGAATAATATCCAAGCCTAACCGTTTTTTAAATATATTTTTTTACAGATGTTCTTTCCATAATCGATAAATAAAAAGTTAATTCACGTGATTGCATAAGAGACTAAAATACCCACCATGTATTTCTGAAGTGGCGGTGAGAAGAATTCCAGCCAAAGCGGCTACGAGGATCCATTGTAAAGCCATAGTCACCGCATACAAGGCATTCAATCCAATGGGGCAGAACTTAAATGCAGAATCTTTCTAGTTCAAAACTAATCGATTCTCAGATATCATTATTGATTTTCCGATGTTTCAGATAAACGACAACACTGGGCAAAGCCAGCCAGAAGAATGTTTGACTGGGCTGGAGAATAGTTCAGAAGTTGCACGTAAAGACAGCAGGTAGGAACGGGGACCCCCTCTCTCTCTAGCTCTCTCACTAACTCTGAAAAACGCTGCAGGTCTGGACTCCAGAGCGAAGGAATGCAGTCCCAACTGTTCGCGATCGGCGAAACTTCAAGACAAAAACGCAGGTGTCATCGACCGTATATTTAAAAGCTGTACAGCATGACGACGTATGAAAATCCGTTTCCAGTCCGTATAATTATAGACTAAAATCCGCTCGCTCACTTGCAATGGTCGCGCTGTGCAAGAACTGAGGCGACGCTATAAAGTGCCCTGCTATGCAGGGTTTCTTTTCCCTCTCTCTCCAAGCACACTCCAAACCGTAGGACGTCCCCCAGCACACCACCCGGACGATTGAATGCAGTCTAGGGATAGAAACGTATGATGTGCGGTCTGCTCTAAATGAATAAAATATAGGGCTTTGCTCTGCAACAACAGCTATGTGACATCTTTCTCATTCCTCTAATCATGCTTGAACAGGCCCAATATGCTACCAGGTTGTTATGCGTTCTGGGGCCAATATGCTACCAGGTTGTTATGCGTTCTGGGGCCAATATGCTACCAGGTTGTTATACGTTCTGGGGCCAATATTCTACCAGGTTGTTATGCGTTCTGGGGCCAATATGCTACCAGGTTGTTATGCGTTCTGGGGCCAATATGCTACCAGGTTGTTATGCGTTCTGGGGCCAATATGCTACCAGGTTGTTATGCGTTCTGGGGCCAATATGCTACCAGGTTGTTATGCGTTCTGGGGCCAATATGCTACCAGGTTGTTATGCGTTCTGGGGCCAATATGCTACCAGGTTGTTATGAGTTCCGTCTGAACGGTCCCAACAATATACTACCAGGTTGTTATGGGTTCTGTTTGAACGGTCCCAACAATATATTACCAGGTTGTTATGGGTTCTGTTTGAACAGGTTCAATATGCCCAATATGCTACCAGGTTGTTATGAATTCCGTCTGAACGGGCCCAACAATATTCTACCAGGTTGTTATGGGTTCTGTTTGAACAGGCTAAATAAGCTACCAGGTTGTTATGGGTTCTTTCTGAACGGGCCCAACAATATACTACCAGGTTGTTATGGGTTCTGTTTGAACGGTCCCAACAATATGCTACCAGGTTGTTATGGGTTCTGTCTGAACGGGCCCAACAATATACTACCAGGTTGTTATGGGTTCTGTTTGAACAGGCCCAATATGCTACCAGGTTGTTATGGGTTCTGTTTGAACGGTCCCAACAATATGCTACCAGGTTGTTATGGGTTCTGTCTGAACAGGCCCAATATGCTACCAGGTTGTTATGGGTTCTGTTTGAACGGTCCCAACAATATGCTACCAGGTTGTTATGGGTTCTGTCTGAACAGGCCCAATATGCTACCAGGTTGTTATGGGTTCTGTTTGAACAGGCTCAATATACCCAATATACTACCAGGTTGTTATGGGTTCTGTTTGAACAGGCCCAATATGCTACCAGGTTGTTATGAGTTCTGTTTGAACAGGCTCAATATACCCAATATACTACCAGGTTGTTATGGGTTCTGTTTGAACAGGCTCAATATACCCAATATACTACCAGGTTGTTATGGGTTCTGTTTGAACAGGCCCAATATGCTACCAGGTTGTTATGAGTTCTGTTTGAACAGGCCCAATATGCTACCAGGTTGTTATGGGTTCTGTTTGAACAGGCCCAATATACCCAATATGCTACCAGGTTGTTATGGGTTCTGTTTGAACAGGCCCAATATGCTACCAGGTTGTTGTGAGTTCTGTTTGAACAGGCCCAATATGCTACCAGGTTGTTATGAGTTCTGTTTGAACAGGCTCAATATACCCAATATGCTACCAGGTTGTTATGGGTTCTGTTTGAACGGGCCCAACAATATGCTACCAGGTTGTTATGGGTTCTGTTTGAACGGTCCCAATATACTACCAGGTTGTTATGGGTTCTGTTTGTACAGGCCCAATATGCTACCAGGTTGTTATGAGTTCTGTTTGAACAGGCCCAATATGCTACCAGGTTGTTATGAGTTCTGTTTGAACAGGCTCAATATACCCAATATGCTACCAGGTTGTTATGGGTTCTGTTTGAACGGTCCCAATATACTACCAGGTTGTTATGGGTTCTGTTTGTACAGGCCCAATATGCTACCAGGTTGTTATGAGTTCTGTTTGAACAGGCCCAATATGCTACCAGGTTGTTATGAGTTCTGTTTGAACAGGCCCAATATGCTACCAGGTTGTTATGAGTTCTGTTTGAACAGGCTCAATATACCCAATATGCTACCAGGTTGTTATGAGTTCTGTTTGTACAGGCCCAATATGCTACCAGGTTGTTATGAGTTCTGTTTGAACAGGCCCAATATGCTACCAGGTTGTTATGAGTTCTGTTTGAACAGGCCCAATATGCTACCAGGTTGTTATGAGTTCTGTTTGTACAGGCCCAATATGCTACCAGGTTGTTATGAGTTCTGTTTGAACAGGCCCAATATGCTACCAGGTTGTTATGAGTTCTGTTTGTACAGGCCCAATATGCTACCAGGTTGTTATGAGTTCTGTTTGAACAGTCCCAATATGCTACCAGGTTGTTATGAGTTCTGTTTGAACAGGCCCAATATGCTACCAGGTTGTTATGAGTTCTGTTTGTACAGGCCCAATATGCTACCAGGTTGTTATGAGTTCTGTTTGAACAGGCTCAATATACCCAATATGCTACCAGGTTGTTATGAGTTCTGTTTGTACAGGCCCAATATGCTACCAGGTTGTTATGAGTTCTGTTTGAACAGGCCCAATATGCTACCAGGTTGTTATGAGTTCTGTTTGAACAGGCCCAATATGCTACCAGGTTGTTATGAGTTCTGTTTGAACAGGCTCAATATACCCAATATGCTACCAGGTTGTTATGGGTTCTGTTTGAACGGTCCCAATATACTACCAGGTTGTTATGGGTTCTGTTTGAACAGGCCCAATATGCTACCAGGTTGTTATGAGTTCTGTTTGAACAGGCTCAATATACCCAATATGCTACCAGGTTGTTATGGGTTCTGTTTGAACGGGCCCAACAATATGCTACCAGGTTGTTATGGGTTCTGTTTGAACGGTCCCAATATGCTACCAGGTTGTTATGGGTTCTGTTTGAACGGGCCCAACAATATGCTACCAGGTTGTTATGGGTTCTGTTTGAACAGGCCCAATAAGCTACCAGGTTGTTATGGGTTCTGTTTGAACGGTCCCAATATGCTACCAGGTTGTTATGGGTTCTGTTTGAACAGGCCCAATAAGCTACCAGGTTGTTATGGGTTCTGTTTGAACGGTCCCAATATGCTACCAGGTTGTTATGGGTTCTGTTTGAACGGGCCCAACAATATGCTACCAGGTTGTTATGGGTTCTGTTTGAACGGTCCCAATATGCTACCAGGTTGTTATGGGTTCTGTTTGAACGGTCCCAATATGCTACCAGGTTGTTATGGGTTCTGTTTGAACAGGCCCAATATACCCAATATGCTACCAGGTTGTTATGGGTTCTGTTTGAACAGGCCCAATATACCCAATATGCTACCAGGTTGTAATGGGTTCTGTTTGAACGGGCCCAACAATATGCTACCAGGTTGTAATGGGTTCTGTTTGAACGGGCCCAACAATATGCTACCAGGTTGTAATGGGTTCTGTTTGAACGGGCCCAACAATATGCTACCAGGTTGTAATGGGTTCTGTTTGAACGGGCCCAACAATATGCTACCAGGTTGTAATGGGTTCTGTTTGAACGGTCCCAAGATGCTACCAGGTTGTTATGGGTTCTGTTTGAACGGTCCCAAGATGCTACCAGGTTGTTATGGGTTCTGTTTGAACAGGCCCAATATACTACCAGGTTGTTATGGGTTCTGTTTGAACAGGCCCAATATACTACCAGGTTGTTATGGGTTCTGTCTGAACGGTCCCAATATACTACCAGGTTGTTATGGGTTCTGTTTGAACGGGCCCAACAATATGCTACCAGGTTGTTATGGGTTCTGTTTGAACGGTCCCAATATGCTACCAGGTTGTTATGGGTTCTGTTTGAACGGTCCCAATATGCTACCAGGTTGTTATGGGTTCTGTTTGAACAGGCCCAATATACCCAATATGCTACCAGGTTGTTATGGGTTCTGTTTGAACAGGCCCAATATACCCAATATGCTACCAGGTTGTAATGGGTTCTGTTTGAACTATGCTACCAGGTTGTAATGGGTTCTGTTTGAACGGGCCCAACAATATGCTACCAGGTTGTAATGGGTTCTGTTTGAACGGGCCCAACAATATGCTACCAGGTTGTAATGGGTTCTGTTTGAACGGGCCCAACAATATGCTACCAGGTTGTAATGGGTTCTGTTTGAACGGTCCCAAGATGCTACCAGGTTGTTATGGGTTCTGTTTGAACAGGCCCAATATACTACCAGGTTGTTATGGGTTCTGTTTGAACGGTCCCAATATACTACCAGGTTGTTATGGGTTCTGTTTGAACGGTCCCAATATACTACCAGGTTGTTATGGGTTCTGTTTGAACGGTCCCAATATACTACCAGGTTGTTATGGGTTCTGTTTGAACGGTCCCAATATGCTACCAGGTTGTAATGGGTTCTGTTTGAACGGTCCCAAGATGCTACCAGGTTGTTATGGGTTCTGTTTGAACAGGCCCAATATACTACCAGGTTGTTATGGGTTCTGTTTGAACGGTCCCAATATACTACCAGGTTGTTATGGGTTCTGTTTGAACGGTCCCAATATGCTACCAGGTTGTTATGGGTTCTGTTTGTAGTAGCAATTGCATATTATAGTGTTATGAAACAATCCATTATTGCTGGCCTATAAACATACTCAAGTTTGGAAGAACTGACAATTAAATAAACAATTCATTCAGCAAGCACGTTGGAAGAAGAGCTGACATTCCTCTAGGTCACACAGGAGCAACCTAATCTTCAGTCAATGGCAAATGCTTTTGTCCCCGGCTGAGAAGAGCCATCAGACAGACTCCTGGCCTTTAGAAAACAACAGTTGCCACTGCTGTCCCACGCATGAGTGAGTTCCTCAGCTTTCCCGCCAAGTAGAGTTGGCTATGTGCAATGGACGTTTACAAAATAAATAAACAAGGTAGCAATTTAGATTGGGATAACCTACCATCCAAATATAATCACCCTAAAAAGCTATATTGTTTATAATGCGGTCATAGTGAATCCCCTGTTGTTGGCACCTGATTATTTATCCCCCTGTTTGTTTGTATGTTTATTCCCAATGGTGAAATGTGACTCCATAATTTACAGTAGTAAACGGGTTGAGGCCTCCAACTACAGAACATATTGACAAATCTTTGGCCCAGCGATACAGAATAAACACAACGTCTCAGTGATAACATCCAGATAGACAGTGGTTTTAATTGAACCTGTAACTCCTGGGAAAACAATAAGAATCGTTGTACATGTTGTTACTGCCATCTGGTGTTGAAGAGTGGAATAGCCCAGTGGACGGATCTTTCTCTGGCCTACTCAATATTGTATTAAATAGCAGCTACATGTACATTCTAGTTCTAACCAGTAGCTTCGGATCGACCATCCTTTTCTCGTGAGATCATACTCCATTTCTCTAAACATGGTCAGTCGGACTCACCAGGCGGCTTATTCAGAGCGACTTAACAGTCAATTCTAAATATGCTCAATGTTCACAAGACGAGTCAGTAAATCCATAATATCTTCATACTTTATTTTGATAAATTATTCACATTAACATATAAAATCACAAGCGTCATAAATCGTCCTTTTTCACTGTCACTTTCTGTACGAGTTCTTCCCTCTGACAGCTGACGATCGCTCGCTCTAATGACACGTCCTGTGGAGACAAGGGAAGAGGTGTCAGAGACATTGAAACAGTGCCAGGGTCTAGTCTAGTAGTAATGCTGCCGTCCCTAAACCAGAACCCTGGTGGCGTGGGTTCAATCCCTGTTCAGACCCCTATGCCTTACTTTACCGTTCTCCTCCTTTCCATTTCATCCCTCACAACATTCATCAGAAGTTAGTGAAGTATGGAACTCCACATGGACATTAGGACAGGAGAAGCAGGATGTTATGAAAGTACACACCTGAACAGAGTTACTCAGACACACGTCTGATGCGATATGACAAATCTACTGTTTTCTTTTCAGACCAATTGTCAAGAAGATTTCCGTTACATTCTAGAATCCTCTCCCCGAGGGTATTTGTGTTACCTGCCTGCCTCTCTCCCTCCCCCTGCCTGCCTCTCTCTCACTCTCCCCTGCCTGCCTCTCTCTCCCCCTGCCCGCCTCTCTCTCTCCCTGCCTGCCTGCCTCTCTCTCTCTCCCTGCCTGCCTCTCTCTCTCTCCCTGCCTGCCTGCCTCTCTCTCTCCACCCTGCCTGCCTCTCTCTCCCCCTGCCTGCCTCTCCCTCTCCCCCTGCCTGCCTCTCTCTCTTTCTCTCCCCCTGCCTGCCTGCCTCTCTCTCCCCCAGCCTGCCTCTCTCTCTCTCACCCCTGCCTGCCTCTCCCTTTTTCTCTCCCCCTGCCTGCCTGCCTGCCTGCCTCTCTCTCCCCCTGCCTGCCTGCCTCTCTCTCCCCCTGCCCGCCTCTCTCTCTCCCTGCCTGCCTGCCTCTCTCTCTCTCCCTGCCTGCCTCTCTCTCTCTCCCTGCCTGCCTGCCTCTCTCTCTCCACCCTGCCTGCCTCTCTCTCCCCCCTGCCTGCCTCTCCCTCTCCCCCTGCCTGCCTCTCTCTCTTTCTCTCCCCCTGCCTGCCTGCCTCTCTCTCCCCCAGCCTGCCTCTCTCTCTCTCACCCCTGCCTGCCTCTCCCTTTTTCTCTCCCCCTGCCTGCCTGCCTGCCTGCCTCTCTCTCCCCCTGCCTGCCTGCCTCTCTCCCCCCTGCCCGCCTCTCTCTCTCCCTGCCTGCCTGCCTCTCTCTCTCTCCCTGCCTGCCTCTCTCTCTCTCCCTGCCTGCCTGCCTCTCTCTCTCCACCCTGCCTGCCTCTCTCTCCCCCCTGCCTGCCTCTCCCTCTTCCCCCTGCCTGCCTCTCTCTCTTTCTCTCCCCCTGCCTGCCTGCCTCTCTCTCCCCCAGCCTGCCTCTCTCTCTCTCACCCCTGCCTGCCTCTCCCTTTTTCTCTCCCCCTGCCTGCCTGCCTGCCTGCCTCTCTCTCCCCCTGCCTGCCTGCCTCTCTCTCTCTCCCCCCTGCTTGCCTGCCTCTCTCTCTCTCCCCCAGCCTGCCTGCCTCTCTCTCCCCCTGCCTGCCTGCCTCACTCTCTCTCTCCCCCTACTTGCCTGCCTCTCTCACTCTCTCCCCCTGCCTGCCTCTCTCCCTCTCCCCCTGTCTGCCTCTATCTCTTTCTCTCCCCCTGCCTGCCTGCCTCTCTCTCCCCCAGCCTGCCTCTCTCTCTCTCACCCCTGCCTGCCTCTCTCTCTCTCCCCCTGCTTGCCTGCCTCTCTCTCTCTCCCCCTGCCTGCCTGCCTGCCTGCCTCTCTCTCTCTCCCCCTGCTTGCCTGCCTGCCTCTCTCTCTCCCCCCCTGCCTGCCTGCCTCTCTCTCTCTCTCCCCCCCTGCCTGCCTGCCTCTCTCTCTCCCCCCTGCCTGCCTCTCTCTCTCCCCCCCTGCTTGCCTGCCTGCCTCTCTCTCTCTCTCCCCCTGCCTGCCTCTCTCTCTCCCCCCTGCCTGCCTGCCTGCTCTCTCTCTCCCCCCTGCTTGCCTGCCTGCCTCTCTCTCTCTCCCCCTGCCTGCCTGCCTGCCTCTCTCTCTCTCCCCCTGCCTGCCTGCCTGCCTCTCTCTCCCCCTGCCTGCCTGCCTCTCTCTCTCTCCCCCCTGCCTGCCTGCCTGCCTCTCTCTCTCTCCCCCTGCCTGCCTGCCTCTCTCTCTCTCCCCTGCCTGCCTGCCTCTCTCTCTCTCCCCCTGCCTGCCTCTCTCTCTCTCCCCCTGCCTGCCTGCCTCTCTCTCTCTCTCCCCCTGCTTGCCTGCCTCTCTCTCTCTCCCCCTGCCTGCCTCTCTCCCTCTCCCCCTGCCTGCCTCTCTCTCTTTCTCTCCCCCTGCCTGCCTGCCTCTCTCTCCCCCAGCCTGCCTCTCTCTCTCTCACCCCTGCCTGCCTCTCTCTCTCTCTCTCCCCCTGCTTGCCTGCCTGCCTCTCTCTCTCTCCCCCTGCTTGCCTGCCTGTCTGCCTCTCTCTCCCCCTGCTTGCCTGCCTCTCTCTCTCTCCCCCTGCCTGCCTCTCTCTCTCTCCCCCTGCCTGCCTCTCTCTCCCCCTGCCTGCCTGCCTGCCTCTCTCTCTCTCCCCCTGCCTGCCTCTCTCTCTCTCTCTCTCTCTCCCCCCTGCCTGCCTCTCTCTCTCTCCCCCTGCCTGCCTCTCTCTCTCTCCCCCTGCCTGCCTCTCTCTCTCTCCCCCTGCTTGCCTGCCTCTCTCTCTCTCCCCCTGCCTGCCTGCCTGCCTCTCTCTCTCTCCCCTGCTTGCCTGCCTGCCTCTCTCTCTCTCCCCCTGCCTGCCTGCCTCTCTCTCTCTCTCCCCCTGCCTGCCTGCCTCTCTCTCTCCCCCTGCTTGCCTGCCTGCCTCTCTCTCTCTCTCCCCCTGCCTGCCTCTCTCTCCCCCCTGCCTGCCTGCCTCTCTCTCTCTCCCCCTGCTTGCCTGCCTGCCTCTCTCTCTCTCCCCCCTGCCTGCCTGCCTGCCTCTCTCTCTCCCCCTGCCTGCCTGCCTGCCTCTCTCTCCCCTGCCTGCCTGCCTCTCTCTCTCTCCCCCCTGCCTGCCTGCCTGCCTCTCTCTCTCTCCCCCTGCCTGCCTGCCTCTCTCTCTCTCCCCCTGCCTGCCTGCCTCTCTCTCTCTCCCCCTGCCTGCCTCTCTCTCTCTCCCCCTGCCTGCCTGCCTCTCTCTCTCTCTCCCCCTGCTTGCCTGCCTCTCTCTCTCCCCCTGCCTGCCTCTCTCCCTCTCCCCCTGCCTGCCTCTCTCTCTTTCTCTCCCCCTGCCTGCCTGCCTCTCTCTCCCCCAGCCTGCCTCTCTCTCTCACCCCTGCCTGCCTCTCTCTCTCTCTCTCCCCCTGCTTGCCTGCCTGCCTCTCTCTCTCTCCCCCCTGCTTGCCTGCCTGTCTGCCTCTCTCTCCCCCTGCTTGCCTGCCTCTCTCTCTCTCCCCCTGCCTGCCTCTCTCTCTCCCCCCTGCCTGCCTCTCTCTCCCCCTGCCTGCCTGCCTGCCTCTCTCTCTCTCCCCCCTGCCTCTCTCTCTCTCTCTCTCTCCCCCCTGCCTGCCTCTCTCTCTCTCCCCCTGCCTGCCTCTCTCTCTCTCCCCTGCCTGCCTCTCTCTCTCTCTCTCTCTCCCCCCCCCCGCCTGCCTCTCTCTCTCCCCTGCCTGCCTCTCTCTCTCTCTCTCTCCCCCCTGCCTGCCTCTCTCTCTCTCCCCCTGCCTGCCTCTCTCTCTCTCTCTCCCCCTGCCTGCCTCTCTCTCTCTCCCCCTGCCTGCCTCTCTCTCTCTCCCCCTGCCTGCCTCTCTCTCTCTCCCCCTGCCTGCCTCTCTCTCTCCCCCCTGCCTGCCTCTCTCTCTCTCTCTCCCCCTGCCTGCCTGCCTCTCTCTCCCCCTGCCTGCCTCTCTCTCTCCCCCTGCCTGCCTCTCTCTCTCCCCCCTGCCTGCCTGCCTGCCTCTCTCTCTCTCTCTCTCCCCCTGCCTGCCTGCCTGCCTCTCTCTCTCTCCCCCTGCTTGCCTGCCTGTCTCTCTCTCTCCCCCTGCCTGCCTCTCTCTCTCCCCCTGCCTGACTCTCTCTCTCCCCCCTGCTTGCCTGCCTGCCTCTCTCTCTCTCTCTCCCCCCCTGCCTGCCTCTCTCTCTCTCTCCCCCTGCTTGCCTGCCTGCCTCTCTCTCTCTCCCCCTGCTTGCCTGCCTCTCTCTCTCTCCCCCTGCCTGCCTGCCTGCCTCTCTCTCCCCCTGCCTGCCTGCCTCTCTCTCTCTCCCCCTGCCTGCCTCTCTCTCTTTCTCTCTCCCCCTGCCTGCCTGCCTGTCACTCTCTCCCCTGCCTGGCTCTCTCTCTCTCCCCCTGCTTGCCTGCCTGCCTCTCTCTCTCTCCCCCTGCCTGCCTCTCTCTCTCTCTCCCCCTGCCTGCCTGTCTGTCACTCTCTCCCCCTGCCTGCCTCTCTCCCTGACTCGCTTTCTCCCTGCCTGCCTGGGAGAGGCAAACCCCTGGCTTGGTTTTTGCTCTGAATTGCACTGGCAACTGTGGGACCTTATATAGACAGGCGTGTGCCTTTCCAAATCATGTCCAATCAATTTAATTTACCACAGGTTGACTCCAATCAAGTTGGAGAAACATCTCAAGGATGATCAATGGAAACAGGATGCACCTGAGCGCAATTGTCAAGGGGTCTGAATACTTTCCGAATGCACTAGTATGAGTTCTGGTCTTGTACTGTAGATCCTTTACTATAGTTATCCCTTGATACACACAAATCCCTATTGGTTTGCTTTGTTTGTAGGCAGAAATTACACACCTATCTAGCACACAATATTGCATTGGAAGGCTTGGTATTAAAGTCCATGGGATATGTAGTTCAATAGCTATAATGAGGAATCATGGAGTGGGATATGTAGTTCAATAACTAGAATGAGGAATCATGGAGTGGGATATGTAGTTCAATAATGAGGAATCATGGACTGGGATATGTAGTTCAATAGCTACAATGAGGAATCATGGAGTGGGATATGTAGTTCAATAGCTATAATGAGGAATCATGGAGTGGGATATGTAGTTCAATAGCTATAATGAGGAATCATGGAGTGGGATATGTAGTTCAATAACTAGAATGAGGAATCATGGAGTGGGATAAGTAGTTCAATAATGAGGAATCATGGAGTGGGATATGTAGTTCAATAATGAGGAATCATGGAGTGGGATATGTAGTTAAATAATGAGGAATCATGGAGTGGGATATGTAGTTCAATAATGAGGAATCATGGAGTGGGATATGTAGTTAAATAATGAGGAATCATGGAGTGGGATATGTAGTTCAATAACTAGAATGAGGAATCATGGAGTGGGATATGTAGTTCAATAACTAGAATGAGGAATCATGGAGTGGGATAAGTAGTTCAATAGCTATAATGAGGAATCATGGAGTGGGATATGTAGTTCAATAATGAGGAATCATGGAGTGGGATATGTAGTTCAATAATGAGGAATCATGGAGTGGGATATGTAGTTCAATAATGAGGAATCATGGAGTGGGATAAGTAGTTCAATAGCTATAATGAGGAATCATGGAGTGGGATAAGTAGTTCAATAGCTATAATGAGGAATCATTGAGTGGGATAAGTAGTTCAATAGCTATAATGAGGAATCATGGAGTGGGATATGTAGTTCAATAGCTATAATGAGGAATCATGGAGTGGGATATGTAGTTCAATAACTAGAATGAGGAATCATGGAGTGGGATATGTAGTTCAATAACTAGAATGAGGAATCATGGAGTGGGATATGTAGTTAAATAATGAGGAATCATGGAGTGGGATATGTAGTTCAATAACTATAATGAGGAATCATGGAGTGGGATATGTAGTTAAATAACTAGAATGAGGAATCATGGAGTGGGATATGTAGTTCAATAACTAGAATGAGAAATCACGGCGTGGCGCGTATGATAGCATGTAGCACTGCCTTGAAGTCTCACTGCCAAATAAGTCCCAGAGAGCCTTGGAACGGTCATGTTGTCAAGGAGGGGATCCAGGTATGTATTGTTGTAGTCACATGACCGAGGCTCCTCTATACGTGTGTTAACCCTCTAAAGCCCAATGTGACATACATGTCATATACACCGAGTGTACAAAACATTAAGAACACCTTCCCAATATTGAGTTGCACCTCCCTTTTGCCCTCAGAACAGCCTCAATTCATCGGGGCGTGGATTCTACAAGGTGTCCAAAGCGTTCCACAAGGACACTGGCCCATGTTGACTCCAATGTGTCACACGGTTGTGTCGAGGTGACTAAATGTCCTTTGGGTGGTGGACTGTTCTTGATACACGGGAAAACTGTTGAGTGTTAAAAACACAGCAGCGTTGCAGTTCTTGACACATTCAAACTGGTGCGCCCAGCACCTTCTACTAGCTGCTGTTTGGGCATGTCCAGCTGTGGGAAGGAAAACTGCATTGAACAGTTTCTTTAGTCTGTCAAGACTTGACTTTAATTTCAGACATAATAATATATAATAATATAATATATAATAATATAATAATATATGCCATTTAGCAGACGCTTTTATCCAAAGCGACTTACAGTCATGTGTGCATACATTCTACGTATGGGTGGTCCCGGGGATCGAACCCACTACCCTGGCGTTACAAGCGCCATGCTCTACCTACATACAGGGCATTCGGGAAGTATTCAGACCCCTTGACTTTTTCTACAGTTTGTTGTGTTACAGCCTTATTCTAAAATTGATCAAATACATTTTTTCCCTCATCAATCTACACACAACACCCCATAATGACATCACAATACCCCACAATGACATCACAATACCCCATAATGACATCACAATACCCCATAATGACATCTCAATACCCCATAATGGCATCACAATACCCCACAATGACATCACAACACCCCATAAAGAAAAACACAGACATTTTTTTAAAGCAAAAAATAAACTCATTTACATAAGTATTCAGACCTTTTGCTATGAGACTCGAAATTGAGCTCCGGTACATCCTGTTTCCATTGAGCTCCGGTACATCCTGTTTCCATTGAACTCCGGTACATCCTGTTTCCATTGAGCTCCGGTACATCCTGTTTCCATTGAGCTCCGTTATATCCTGTTTCCATTGAGCTCTGGTGCATCCTGTTTCCATTGATCGTTTCTACAACTTGGAGTCCACCTGTGGTAAATTCAATGAATTGGACATGATTTAGAAAGGCACACACCTGTCTATATAAGGTCACACAGTTGACAGTGCACGTCAGAGCTAAAACCAATCATGCAGTCAAAGGAATTGTCTGTAGAGCTCCGAGACAGGATTGTGTCGAGGCACAGATCTGTGGAAGGGAACCAAAAATATTTTGCAGCATTGAAGGTCCCCAAGAACACAGTGGCCTCCATCATTCATAAATGGGAGAAGTTTGGAACCAACAAGACTCTTCCTAGAGCTGTCCGCCCGGCCAAACTGAGCAATCATAGAAGGGCCTTGGTCAGGGAGGTGACCAAGAACCCTATGGTTACTCTGACATAGCTCCAGAGTTCCTCTGTGGAGATGAGAGAACCTTCCAGAAGGACAACCATCTCTGCCGCACTCCACCGATCAGGCCTTTATGGTAGAGTGGCCAGATGGTGGCTACACTTCAGTAAAAGGCACATGACAGTCCGCTTGGAGTTTGCCAAAAGGCACCTAGACTCTCAGACCATGAGAAACAAGATTCTCTGGTCTGATGAAACCAAGATTGAACTCTTTGTCACGTGTGGAGGATACCTGACATCATCCCTACGGTGAAGCATGGTGGTGGCAGCATCATGCTTTGGGGATGTTTTTCAGCGGCAGGGACTGGGAGACTAGTCATAAATACAACCCACATTTTAACGTCTGTGTTCTGATTTCAACGTGATATCGATATGAAAATAAAATAAAACTAGTGTTGCGCTTACCTTTCCGCATTGAAACAAAATGCAACAATCCAACATCTTCCCCAAGTTGTCTTGTACCAGTGATATTACATAGTACATATTATTATACATATTATTCCCAGTCTGGAACTTTGGTGTGACTCCGCCCCCTCTCGTTCTATTGATTTCAACATATGTATATATTATGGATCCCCATTAGTTCCTGCCAAGGCAGCAGCTACTCTTCCTGGGGTTTATTATGGATCCCCATTAGTTCCTGCCAAGGCAGCAGCTACTCTTGCTGGGGTTTATTATGGATCCCCATGAGTTCCTGCCAAGGCAGCAGCTACTCTTCCTGGGGTTTATTAAGGATCCCCATTAGTTCCTGCCAAGGCAGCAGCTACTCTTCCTGGGGTTTATTATGGATCCCCATGAGTTCCTGCCAAGGCAGCAACTACTCTTCCTGGGGTTTATTATGGATCCCCATGAGTTCCTGCCAAGGCAGCAACTACTCTTCCTGGGGTTTATTATGGATCCCCATTAGTTCCTGCCAAGGCAGCAACTACTCTTCCTGGGGTTTATTATGGATCCCCATTAGTTCCTGCCAAGGCAGCAGCTACTCTTCCTGGGGTTTATTATGGATCCCCATGAGTTCCTGCCAAGGCAGCACTACTCTTCCTGGGGTTTATTATGGATCCCCATTAGTTCCTGCCAAGGCAGCAACTACTCTTCCTGGGGTTTATTATGGATCCCCATTAGTTCCTGCCAAGGCAGCAACTACTCTTCCTGGGGTTTATTATGGATCCCCATTAGTTCCTGCCAAGGCAGCAGCTACTCTTCCTGGGGTTTATTATGGATCCCCATGAGTTCCTGCCAAGGCAGCACTACTCTTCCTGGGGTTTATTAAGGATCCCCATGAGTTCCTGCCAGGGCAGCACTACTCTTCCTGGGGTACAGCAAAATTAAGGCAGTTCTATAATTCTAAAAACATTACAACACATTCACCACAGAATTCACAACACATTAAGTGTGTGCCCTCAGGCTACTACTGTACTACCACATATCTACAATACAAAATACATGTGTTTGTATTTTGTATCTGTGTTTGAAGAAAATGAATGTGGATATGAGTGATGGACAAACAAGTGTTGTGTTTCTCTTTCCGTCTTGGCGAATCAAAACACATCACTCCACAATGTGACCGTACGCCACAAATCAAAACACATCACTCCACAATGTGACCCACTGTCTTCAGCGGGTTGTCCTCTGACCAGTGATGTGAACAGTTTATGTTTTCAATATATCACAAACTGTTTCTCTGCATATGAATGATTGATTTGGACACTTCAAAAAAATGGTGTTTTGACATCTGTCTATTTTGCAAAAAAAGTTATTGTCAACAGGAAGCAGCGACAGCATCATTTTCAACTCATGTTTTATGAATATAACATTAAATTACAACATTAAAATTGCCAATAGTATTCTACTAAAATGAGGTAAAAACTGCTGAATTAGTCCTGAAACGTGTTGTGATTGATGTACACCAGAAATCATCTGAAACAGGTTTGTCCTGCTTACGTACAGTTTCTCCAACTCCATAACTGCTGGCATAAAAATGTTAAATTATGCACGACTATTGTATTGGCGATTCCCTAATGAACTGCCATTGGCAGTTAGGAGAGAGGAGAGAGCTTTCCATAACACGGCCACAATAAATCAGCTTTCCAAACATCATTCTTTTTGAGTGAAGTTCCCATTTATTGCGCATATAAAATTAGCTCCAAAACACATATTCCTGTAGAAAAAGGTGCAGAGAGATGCATTCTATCAGCTGTATCTGTGATAAGGTAACAACTGTATGTCCTCTCCTCTCACCTGTGCTACACCCCCCCCCCCCCCCCAATCGCCCACACACACACACACACACACACACACACACACACACACACACACACACACACACACACACGTGAACAGTGACCCATGACCCCAACATATAGTGCCCTCTAGTGTACAAAACAAGTAGAGAAATAACCCTTGAAGGAGAACATTACCACAACTCATAAAACAGGCCAAAATGGCTCCTACAACTATGTTCTATTGCTACCATCAGTTCATAAATAAATTACACCGTAGTTACTCTAGTATAGGTACATGTCATGTTACGAACAACGATGCGCTGGGCGGTACTTGGATAATAAATATTTCAGATTTCAGATTCTTCAAATAGCCACCCTTTGCCTTGATGGCAGCTTTGCTCACTCTTGGCCTTCTCTTAACCTTGGATTCATTCTCTTAACGTTGGATAATCTGACAGACATTTGTGAGGATTACAAGTATGCTTTAACGTTGTGGTGATTATACTGTAGGTCGTTCCGTAATGCCTTCATACTTACCGTTGCTACCCTAGTGATGACAGCGTTCCTTCAGACTTACCGTTCCTACCCTAGTGATGACAGCGTTCCTTCAGACTTACCGTTCCTACCGTAGTGATGACAGCGTTCCTTCATACTTACCGTTTCTACCCTAGTGATGACAGCGTTCCTTCATACTTACCGTTCCTACCCTTGTGATGACAGCGTTCCTTCATACTTACCGTTCCTACCCTAGTGATGACAGCGTTCCTACCCTAGTGATGACAGCGTTCCTACCCTAGTGATGACAGCGTTCCTTCATACTTACCATTCCTACCCTAGTGATGACAGCGTTCCTTCAGACTTACCGTTCCTACCGTAGTGATGACAGCGTTCCTTCATACTTACCGTTCCTACCCTAGTGATGACAGCGTTCCTTCATACTTACCGTTCCTACCCTAGTGATGACAGCGTTCCTTCAGACTTACCGTTCCTACCCTTGTGATGACAGCGTTCCTTCATACTTACCGTTTCTACCCTAGTGATGACAGCGTTCCTTCATACTTACCGTTCCTACCCTAGTGATGACAGCGTTCCTACCCTAGTGATGACAGCGTTCCTACCCTAGTGATGACAGCGTTCCTTCATACTTACCGTTCCTACCCTAGTGATGACAGCGTTCCTACCCTAGTGATGACAGCGTTCCTACCCTAGTGATGACAGCGTTCCTTCATACTTACCATTCCTACCCTAGTGATGACAGCGTTCCTTCAGACTTACCGTTCCTACCGTAGTGATGACAGCGTTCCTTCATACTTACCGTTCCTACCCTAGTGATGACAGCGTTCCTTCATACTTACCGTTCCTACCCTAGTGATGACAGCGTTCCTTCAGACTTACCGTTCCTACCCTTGTGATGACAGCGTTCCTTCATACTTACCGTTTCTACCCTAGTGATGACAGCGTTCCTTCATACTTACCGTTCCTACCCTAGTGATGACAGCGTTCCTACCCTAGTGATGACAGCGTTCCTACCCTAGTGATGACAGCGTTCCTTCATACTTACCGTTCCTACCCTTGTGATGACAGCGTTCCTTCATACTTACCGTTTCTACCCTAGTGATGACAGCGTTCCTTCATACTTACCGTTCCTACCCTTGTGATGACAGCGTTCCTTCATACTTACCGTTCCTACCCTAGTGATGACAGCATTCCTTCTCCACTATATACTCATGGCCAGTCTGGAACAACTCCAGCATCTTGGGAATGTCGACTTTAACCGACCCTGAAACAGCCAGAGAGAAACACGGTTAGGTCATGAGTTTTCCCAACCAGGGTTTTAAAACTAACCTTTTCCACTGGTGGCACTGCGACTACTAATTTATTCAGTTGGTGATTTATTCACATGATTTGGTTGCACACATTTTTTTCTGACCCATGTCCCATAGTGTACCTGTCCTCCATCCAGAACCAGGCTAATAAATAAACTAGCCCTCTTTTAAATTAGCATGCCCTTGCAGAGTTTGACAGTCAGGTAAATTTGCCAGCGGCACACAACCGAAAACTACTGGCCTATAATGAAGAGAATACTGGCCTGGGAAAGCGGATGATGCATTATTTAAAATGTTACCTGTAATTTGCGGGTTAAGTATGTAGCCTATAATAACCTAGCCTCCATATACAAATAATTACATTTTTTCATTGATTGTTTTGGAGGGAGAAAATAAAACCTTTGTTCATTCTGAAAAAGGGTGTTATTGTTTTGGTCACTCTACAGTTGTAGGACCCTTTAAAATCAGTTCTCTTTTGGCAAATTTCAATTTCCCGGTTTTATTTTTTCCCGGTTTCAGAGTTTCCCCAAATTCACTCTCAAAAACCAGTTTTCAATTAGAAAAACTACACAAATTTGATGCTTTAAGCTTAAAAATCAAATCACAAGACCACTTTGGAGGTCTGGGAACAATTCTTTGGCAGGTGTAGTTGCCCTTCCATTAAATTGCACACCTGGCTAGTAGACCGCTGTGTTTGGCTAGCGGTGTGTTTGTCCTGTACAATGTACCAGGTTGGCTACATGTGATGGCAGAGTTAGAAACAAGAAAAAAAAAGCACCATGATCGATACAAATGATCAAGGTAAGCGTTGGGGCGGCAGGGTAACCTAGTGGTTAGAGTGTTGGACTAGTAACCGAAAGGTTGCAAGTTCAAATCCCCGAGCTGACAAGGTACAAATCTGTCGTTCTGCCCCTGAACAGGCAGTTAACTCCACTGTTCCTAGGCCGACATTGAAAATAAGAATTTGTTCTTAACTGACTTGCCTAGTTAAATAAAGGTCAAATAAAAATTCTGCCAAGTAGGCCTGCTTTGCAGTCAACCTTTAATTGGTAAGGTTTTTGGGGGAAGCCTTCAGAATGTTCCTTTAAACAATGCATGGGAGGATCCTCTCAAGGTTTTGTTCCTAGGTTTTTTTTTTTGGGGGGGGGGGGGGGGTCAAAAGCATTTTGACAAATGTAAAAAAAAAAGGACGATGTAAATTTGATTGATTGATAACGGGAGTGTTGCCCACCTCTCTTGTTCTTGGGGAACCTCTTTGCTTAGTTCGTTCTTCAGAGGCAGTAGTTTGGAGATGATATCTAGTGCCACAACGTAGAAGTGCACATCATCATCCAAGATCTACTGAGCTCCTTCTGTAGCTCAGTTGGTAGAGCATGGCGCTTGTAACGCCAGGGTAGTGGGTTCGATCCCCGGGACCACCCATACGTAGAATGTATGCACACATGACTGTAAGTCGCTTTGGATAAAAGCGTCTGCTAAATGGCATATATTATTATATTATATTATTATATTATTATATTATTATTATATTAAGATCTACATTACAAAGAACAGAGAACACAGGAAATATTAACAAAAAGTGTGTGAGTGATGTGTGTGGATGGGGGGGGGGGGGGGGGTGAGAGAGACAGAAACAGAAGGGGGAAAGATTGAATTTCCCTCAGAAAGAGAAAGAACTTTGTGACACTCACTCTCTGCACAAGGTCGGCTCCTCCCACAAACGCTGCTCCGTTCTCCTGGGCTACTTTGACTTGATCAGGATTCTGACAAGAACAGACAGTAGCTTTCATTTATATTTACTACAGTATGAACACAAGGCAGAGCAACATGGGACCTATCCTGACATGGGCTGCATTTACACAGGCAGCCCAATTCTGATCTTTAGCCCAACTATTGGCAAAAGTGTTGATCTGATTGACCAAAAGACCTATCGGAGGTAAAATAACAGAATAGGGCTGTGAACGTAACTCACAATGACATCAACTCCAGTCTTATGGTGTGGTACAGTGTAGTAGGTGTGTTTACTGGAACTAAGAATTCCCCGATTGCCAAATATAATATGCGCCACTTGGCTGAACCTTTGATTCAAAGCGGCATACAAAACAATATATGCACTCACTGTAATGTAAAGTGTATTGTGTTTGATCCCTACAGGAACTGAACCACGCGACCTCGATGTCTCTTGCTAACTGGGGCAATAACAGAACGATGTTCATATACAGATGATATATATATATATACTTACAATATACAGTACCAGTCAAAAGTTTGGACAAACCTACTAATTCAAGGGATTTTTAAAAAACATTTTAAAACAATTTTCTACATTGTAGAATAATAGTAAAGACATCAACACTATGAAATAACACATATGGAATCATGTAGCAACCAAAAAAGTGTTAAAACATTTTTTTTCTCTAAATACATTTTATATTTGAGATTCTACAAATAGCTACCCTTGGCCTTAATGACAGCTTTGCACACCCGTGGCATTCTCTCAGCATTCTCTCAACCAGCTTCATGAGTTAGTCACTACTTTTCTACAATGTAAATAATTGTAAAATAAAAACCCTTGAATGAGTAGGTTTGTCCAAACTTTTGACTGGTACTGTACATCACTGCCAGTTCTAGTTGCCATACAGATTATACACAGTGCATTCGGAAAGTATTCAGACCCCTTGACTAATATTTTGTTACATTACAGCCTTATTCTTAAATTAAAAATACATAAAAAATTAAACTCAATCTACCCCATAATAACAAAGACAAATATTGTTGCAAACGTATAAATACAAAAAAACAGAAATATCACATTTACATAAGCATTTACATAAGTATTCAGTGATGACAGCGTTCCTTTACTCAGTACTTTGTTGAAGCACCTTTGGCAGTGATTACAGGCTTGAGTCTTCTTGGGTATGGCGCTACAAGCTTGGCACACCTGTATTTTGGGAGTTTCTCCCATTCTCCTCTACAGATCCTCTCAAGCTGTCAGGTTGGATGGGGAGCGTCGCTGCACAGCTATTTTCAAGTCTCTCCAGAGATGTTAGATCGGGCTCTAGCTGGGCTTCTCAAGGACATTCAGAGACTTGACCATTCTACCATGTAGGCCTGATTGGTAGAGTGCTGCAGAGAAGGTTGTCCTTCTGGAAGGTTCTCCCATCTCCACAGAGGAACTCTAGAGCTCTGTCAGAGTGACCATCAGGTTCTTGGTCACCTCCCTGACCAAGGCCCTTCTCCCTCGATTGATCAGTTTGGCCCGGGCACCATAGCTCTAGGAAGAGTCTTGGTGGTTCCAAACTTCTTCCATTTAAGAATGATAGAGGCCACTGTGTTCTTGGAGACCTTCAATGCTGCAGAATGATAGAGGCCACTGTGTTCTTGGAGACCTTCAATGCTGCAGAATGATAAGAGGCCACTGTGTTCTTGGGGACCTTCAATGCTGCAGAATGATGGAGGCCACTGTGTTCTTGGGGACCTTCAATGCTGCAGACATGTTTTGGTACCATTCCCCGGATCTGTGCCTCGACACAATCCTGTCTCTGAGCTCTACAGACAATTCCTTCCATCTCATGGCTTGGATTTTTTCTCTGACATGCACTGTCAACTCTGGGACCTTATATAGACAGGTGTGTGTCTTTCAAAATCTTGTCCAATAAATTGAATTTATCACAGATGGACTCCAAACAAGTTGAAGTTGAATTAACAATGGAAACAGGATGCACCTGAGCTCAATTTCGAGTCTCATAGTAAAGGTTCTGAATACTAGTGGTTAGAGAGTTGGGCCAGCAACCAAAAGGTTACTGGATCAAATCCCCGAGCTGACAAGGTAAACATCTTTCGTTCTGCCCCCTGACCAAGGCAGTTAACCCACTGTTACCGGGGCGCCGAAGACGTGGATGTTGATTATGACAGCCCCCTGCACCTCTCTGATTCAGAGGGGAAGACGTGGATGTTGATTATGACAGCCCCCAGCACCTCTCTGATTCAGAGGGGAAGACGTGGATGTTGATTATGACAGCCCCCAGCACCTCTCTGATTCAGAGGGGAAGACGTGGATGTTGATTAAGGCAGCCCCCTGCACCTCTTTGATTCAGAGGGGAAGACGTGGATGTTGATTCAGAGGGGAAGACGTGGATGTTGATTATGACAGCCCCCAGCACCTCTCTGATTCAGAGGGGAAGACGTGGATGTTGATTAAGGCAGCCCCCTGCACCTCTCTGATTCAGAGGGGAAGACGTGGATGTTGATTAAGGCAGCCCCCAGCACCTCTCTGATTCAGAGGGGAAGACGTGGATGTTGATTATGACAGCCCCCTGCACCTCTTTGATTCAGAGGGGAGGACGTGGATGTTGATTCAGAGGGGAAGACGTGGATGTTGATTCAGAGGGGAAGACGTGGATGTTGATTATGACAGCCCCCAGCACCTCTCTGATTCAGAGGGGAAGACGTGGATGTTGATTATATCAGCCCCCAGCACCTCTCTGATTCAGAGGGGAAGACGTGGATGTTGATTCAGAGGGGAAGACGTGGATGTTGATTATGACAGCCCCCTGCACCTCTCTGATTCAGAGGGGAAGACGTGGATGTTGATTCAGAGGGGAAGACGTGGATGTTGATTATATCAGCCCCCTGCACCTCTCTGATTCAGAGGGGAAGACGTGGATGTTGATTATGACAGCCCCCAGCACCTCTCTGATTCAGAGGGGAAGACGTGGATGTTGATTATGACAGCCCCCAGCACCTCTCTGATTCAGAGGGGTTTGGTTAAATGCGGAAGACATTTCAGTTGAATGCATTCCGTTGTACAACTGACTAGGTATCACCCCTTTCCCCTTTTGTAAATAAGGTAATTCAGTTTTATACTTATTTTGCAAACATTTCTAAAAGCCTGTTTTCGCTTTGTCATTATGGGGTGTTGTGTGTAGATTGATGAGGGAAAAAGTTGATTTAATCAATTTTAGAGTAAGGCTGTAACGTAAGAAAAATGTGGAAAAAGTCAAGAGGTCTGAATCATTTCCAAATGTACTGTATTTCCATGTACACATCACTGTCAGATCAACAAGGGATTTCAATAGAATGACTGATTAACATGTAAATGACTTAAGGACTCGGTCCATCAAGAAAGACATTACATAAATCAAACAAATAAATTAGCTATTGATGTTGGAAACAGCACACAGGAGATTTTGGGCAGTGTGACACAGTTACACAGGCAGCATAATTCTGATATTTTTTTTCTCACTATTTGTTCTTTTGACCAATCCGATCTGTGAAAGATCTGATCACAGATCGGATTGGTCAAAAGAACAATTAGTGAAAAAAAAATATCAGAATTATGCTGCCTGTGTAACACTGGCCAACATTACTGGACAGGTAAGCTTCATTAACAAGATATCTAGCTAGAGAATTGCCTGGAAACCCGATGTTGCATTGAATTGTATGTCAGGCAGAAATGAGCATTTGAATCAGTAAAGTTTCCTCTAACGACCTCTACAAGTCAGAATGTTGAAAACAATTCTATTTTAAAGTACTGTACTGGTTGTCTGTGCGGTTGGTCCTTTTGGTGGTAGGAATGTGAGACAATATATCCACAGGAAAGTAGAATTACAAGAACCTTTCAAAGCACTGGTAGAGCGTTCAGGTTTCCATCACCTGAAGCATGCGGACAAGATAAGAACACATGTAAACCTGCCGAGCAGCTGCATGTGTTTACATGGTTCTGGGCGAGTTGTGAACTTCAACAACTACGCAGAGGGTAATCCAATAGTATTAGCAGAACGCCACCCAGGACACAAACACTTTGGTGGAAAGTGCTTTGAAAGGCTGGTCATGGCTCACAACACCACTGTCCCAGAGACCCTAGACCCACTTCAATTTGCATACAACCCCAAAGGATCCACAGATGATGCAATCTCTATTAGAGGTCGACCGATTAATCGTAATGGCCGATTAATTCGGGCCGATTTCAAGTTTTCACAACAATCGGAAATCATTATTTTGCAGATTTCTTTTTTTTTACACCTTTAATTAATCTTTATTTAACCAGGCAAGTCAGTTAAGAACACATTCTTATTTTCAATGAGGGCCTAGGAACAGTGGGTTAACTGCCTCGTTCCGGGGCAGAACGACAGATTTTCACCTTTTCAGCTCAGGGGATCCAATCTTGCAACCTTGGTTATCTAGTCTAACGCTCTAACCAACTGATTACATTGCACTCCACGAGGAGCCTGCCTGTTACGTGAATGCAGTAAGAACCCAAGGTAAGTTGCTAGCGAGCGTTAAACTCATCTTATAAAAAACAATCAATCAACGACTGCCGTTGCTCCAATGTGTACTTAAACAGTTTGGGCCGTCTGGCTCTTTGTGAACTAATTTGCCAGAATTTTACGTAATTAGGACATAACATTGAAGGTTGTGCAATGTAACAGGAATATTTAGACTCACGGATGCCACCCGTTAGATAAAATACGGAACGGAATAAACGTTTTGTTTTCGAGGTGATAGTTTCCGGATTTGACCTAAGGCTCATATTTCTGTGTGTTTATTATAGATAAGTCTATGAGTTGATATTTGATAGAGCAGTCTGACTGAGGGGTGGTAGGCAGCAGCAGGCTCGTAATAGTTAAAGGTATATGGTTTAGAGAAATAGTCACCGCGTTTTAATTCCTATAATAACTTGCGGCTGAACTTGAAAGGGGTTCCTTCTCCTTATTTTACCGTTCATGTCTTCCATAGAGAATGTCTTGATCTACTTCAAATAAGGTCTGTGTTTCGTTCAGGCTTAAACCTCCTGCGTTTTGGTACCTGTGTAAATCTCACTAGGATAAGGTAACATTTGTCAAAAAAAGTGATCTTCGCTTATATTTAGCCAATATTGATCAGAGTTACCTTGTCCTATGGATAGCTACACAGTTATAAAATTGGCAAGGTGGTGTAAGCCTACAAGAAACACAGACCTTATTTTAAGTGAATCTAAAAATATCCTATGGAATAAATGAATGAAGGAACTGCTTTTCAGATTTTGCTAGAAGGTGTCATGGGAATTATGACTCGCACTTCGGTAGTCAATTCTTACCATGCCCATTATTAAAATAGGATTTCCTGCATATAGAAATGACAGTTTTTGTTTTCAACATTCATCATTCATGTTATTTGAGATTAAATTGATTTCATTTATGTATTATATTAAGTCAAAATAAAAGTGTTCATTGAGTATTGTTGCAATTGTCAATATTACAAAAATGTATGTGTGTGTGTATGTGTACACACACACACACACACACACACACACACACACACACACACACACACACACACACACACACACACACACACACACACACACACACACACACACACACACACACACACACACACACACACACACAAAAAAAAAAAAAATCATAGTCGGTCGACCTCTAATCTCTATTGCACTCAGCACCCTTTCCCACCTGGACAAAAGAAACTCCTATGTGAGAACGCTATTCGATGACTACAGCTCAGCGTCCAACACCATAGTGCCCTCAACACTCATCACTAAACTAAGGACGCTGGGACTGAACACCTCCCTCTGCAACTGGATCCTGAACTTCCTGACGGGCCGCCCCCAGGTGGTAAGGGTAGGTAACAACACATCCGCCACGCTGATCCTCAACACAGTGGCCCCTCAGGGGTGCGTGCTCAGTCCCCTCCTGTACTCCCTGTTCACTCATGACTGCAAGGCCAGGCACGACTCCAACACCATCATTAAGTTTGCCGATGACACAACAGCGGTAGGCCTGATCACCGACAACGATAACACAGCCTGTAGTAGAGAATGGCCAATTTCAAGTTTTCATAACAATTGGTAATCAGAATTATTGGACACCGATCATGGCCGATTACATTGCACTCCACGAGGAGACTGGCTGACTACCTGTTAAGTGAGTGCAGCAATGAGCCAAGGTAAGGTGCTAGCTAGCATTAAACATATCTTATAAAAAACAATCAATCTTAACATAATCACTAGTTAAACTAGTAATATTATCAACCATGTGTAGTTATCTAGTGTGTCCTGTGTTGCATATAATCAATGTGGTGCCTGTTCATTTATCATTGAATCATAGCCTATTTCGCCAAACGGGTGATTTAACAAGCGCATTTGCGAAAAAAGCACTGTTGTTGCACCAATGTGTACCTAACCATAAATAATCAACACCATTCTTAAAATCAATACACAAGTATATATTTTTAAACCTGCATATTTAGTTAAAAGAAATCCAGGTTGGCAGGGAATATTAAACTAGGGAAATTGTGTCACTTCTCTTGCGTTCTGTGCAACAGAGTCAGGGTATATGCAGCAGTTTGGGCCACCTGGCTCGTTGCGAACTGTGTGAAGACCATTTCTTCCTAACAAAGACAGCCAACTTCGCCAAACGGGGGTACCAAAACATTCAAAGGCCATTTTCTCAAAAGTGAGTTTACAAGTTGATCAACTTTCAAAGCAGAATTACTTTCCCATTGTTCCTGAGCTGTAGTGTATGATATATCATTTTGTAGCTCTGAGTCTCTACTTTTATCCAATGTAAAAAAACACAATTTCAAACTTTGATACATAAGACCTAATCCAGGTGGTCAGTCATCATAGTGGTCTCTGACATCATAGTGGTCCCTGACATCATAGTGGTCCCTGACATCATAGTGGTCTCTGACATCATAGTGGTCTCTGACATCATAGTGGTCTCTGACATCATAGTGGTCTCTGACATCATAGTGGTCTCTGACATCATAGTGGTCTCTGACATCATAGTGGTCTCTGACATCATAGTGGTCAGAATCTCTCTGGTGGAACAAACTTAAACTTGCTGCTTTTTTCAATACTGAATGTCATTGAGAAAACAAAGAGGTGTCAAAAAAAACACATTTGCAAACATCCTTTCTGAATTTAAAAGTAATCATTGAAATAATCATGTCGTTTTTCTAAAGTATCTAATCTGATTACAATACTTTTGCTGGTCATCTAACCCTGGTAGTAAGTAAGGGCTCCCGAGTGGCGCCGCGTTCTAAGGCACTGCATCTCAGTGCTAAAGGCGTCACTATAGACCTGGTTCGATTTCAGGCTGTATCACAACCGGCCGTGATTGGGAGTCCCATTGAGCAGCGCACAATTGGCCCAGCGTCGTCCGTGTTAGGGCTTGGCCTTCATTGTAAATAATCATTTGTTCTTAATTAACTGACTTGCCTAGTTAAATAATACACTTTTTTTAAATGAGTTGAAAAGGATCTAATTAGCCAAAAAATGGTATGTGATGAGATTTAAACTCACAACCTTTGGGTTGCTAGACGTTCTTGTTATACGCACAACTTTTGTTTTTGCCTTAAGTAACCACCAGTCTTATGTAACCATGCCAAACGTAACATATCACACTAATTTAAGTATCCTATGTTACGTCTAGTGTAAGAGACCACGCTGAGTTATTGAAGTTATTGAATCCTACTAGTTAGCATCAGTAGTTAGAACATTAGTTTGCCAGCTACATGAGTGACAAAGGCTGCTAGATAGATACTTTTGCTAACGTCAGCTACTGGCCCGAGTTTGTTGGAGTCGACAGCAAGGAACAGTATGCAACATAAAATGCATTGCCTATGCATCATCATATGGACAGTTTATTCTAAACACTGAACTGCAATTGAATTTAAGATAAAAAAAAAAAAATAGTTTGTAGAACTGACCTTTTTCAATCCTCGTCCAGGTTGCCATGTTTAAATATATATATATATTTTACACCAGTGCACCTTGCCTTATGTTAAATTGGTCACGTGTAGAAACAACGCAGGCAACTTTGCATGCCGGTGGGGGGCAGACGGATGGGGCAGACGGAGCGAGCTGGAAGCCATGTTTGTTGTTCCTCCTTCTGCCACTTCGGAGTTCGGTACGTTCAGGGTCTGAACGTTCAAGAACTCCGTCTGCATGTCTTTATTATCAACAATATCACCACTAAATATTCTCTACCACCCTCCGAATGCAGGTAATACATGTTTCTATTTATTTATTGTTCATAGTTGCAGTGATACAATTTGTATCGCCGAATGTCTCTCTGCATTTCTCCGTCCGGTTTTTGTCTCACCTCTTCCCAAGGTCCAAGTACCAGAGCTTAGGTAGCTTTCTGGCGCAGGAAAGGCTGTGCTCTCAGACCGCCTGGCAATTTACTCAACACCCATGCTTCAATGCCTTTGGTCTATTTACTGTCGAAAGTAACGGGAACGTTCAGTTGTGTGTTCAAGTTGTTAAAACTGCTGAGGTGTATTTGTAGCTCGGTGCTGTTGTTGCTCATACAAATGTGTCATGCATATGCAATTGACTGGTTTTGACAGCTGGCAAGTAAACTTCTCTTGCAAAGCAGGCCCAGGGTTTAGTTGCATAGCTGTTGCTACTTTTGACATTTGGCAATACTGTCAACACGCAATTGTCACTGCATTTTTACAATCGTCGGTAGTTTTAATAATGGCAAATTAGCTAGGTAACGTTATTGAAATGTAGCTAGTTTGGTTGGTTGCTAAAGTGTTGTAGTTACTGTGTCATTATCAAAGACCCAGCTGTCAATGGACCTCGAAAAGATATTCTCGGATGACAGCCCCGGTGTTTATTTCTTATACCCAGCCAAAGAACGAACCATATTAAATACCTATTCATACTGTGGTGGTGTTGTTGCCACTATCACTGGTACAGGACGTGTGGCCGACTTGTGTTTAGACAGAAACAGATTATGTAACTACTAAGCCAGCCCTGAACGTCTTCCCTGCTAGCTACACTTCAACTTTGACATTCTAAGGTATTTGTGTTACTCATTGTTACTAACTCTATAGCTGCACGCTTTCAATACATTGTCACTGACACCAGAATGATTTCTCAATGAGACATCTGCACAATATAACTAAAATATCAATGTGGACCCCCCGCCGCCCCCACAATTTAACGATATTAAAGTTGGACACCTCCTACAGACAGGAGGCACCCCAGGAGACCATGTGTAATTCAAACCCTGGTGAATCAACATGTCTTGTGTAATAATCTGCCTTGTTGGTGTGTGTCTACTAGGCGTTTGACCTGGCTCGTTGGTGTGTGTTCCTTAGATTAACAGGTATGCCAAAGGAAAAATATGATTCCCCGGATCCTCGCCGATTATACACCATCATGTCAGCTGAGGAGGCAGCCAACGGGAAGAAGTCGCACTGGGCCGAGCTGGAGATATCAGGTCAGTTAGCTTCCCTAGTTAACTGGAGATATCAGGTCAGTTAGCTTCCCTAGTTAACTGGAGATATCAGGTCAGTTAGCTTCCCTAGTTAACTGGAGATATCAGGTCAGTTAGCTTCCCTAGTTAACTGGAGATATCAGGTCAGTTAGCTTCCCTAGTTAACTGGAGATATCAGGTCAGTTAGCTTCCCTAGTTAACTGGAGATATCAGGTCAGTTAGTGACAGTCAATTGGTCAGTTAGCTGGATATATCAGGTCAGTTAGCTTCCCTAGTTAACTGGAGATATCAGGTCTGTTAGCTTCCCTAGTTAACTGGAGATATCAGGTCAGTTAGCTTCCCTAGTTAACTGGAGATATCAGGTCAGTTAGCTTCCCTAGTTAACTGGAAATATCAGGTCAGTTAGTGACAGTCAATCGGTCAGTTAGCTGGATATATCAGGTCAGTTAGCTTCCCTAGTTAACTGGAAATATCAGGTCAGTTAGTGACAGTCAATCGGTCAGTTAGCTGGATATATCAGGTCAGTTAGCTTCCCTAGTTAACTGGAAATATCAGGTCAGTTAGTGACAGTCAATCGGTCAGTTAGCTGGAGATATCAGGTCAGTTAGCTTCCCTAGTTAACTGGAGATATCAGGTCAGTTAGCTTCCCTAGTTAACTGGAGATATCAGGTCAGTTAGCTTCCCTAGTTAACTGGAAATATCAGGTCAGTTAGTGACAGTCAATCGGTCAGTTAGCTGGATATATCAGGTCAGTTACCTTCCCTAGTTAGCTGGAGATATCAGGTCAGTTAGTGACAGTCAATCGGTCAGTTAGCTGGATATATCAGGTCAGTTACCTTACATTTACATTACATTTAAGTCATTTAGCAGACGCTCTTATCCAGAGCGACTTACAAGTTGGTGCATTCACCTTATGACATCCAGTGGGACAGTCACTTAGCAATAGTGCATCTAAAACTTAGGGGGGTGGGGTGAGAGGGATTACTTAACCTATCCTAGGTATTCCTTAAAGAGGTGGGGTTTCAGGTGTCTCCGGAAGGTGGTGATTGACTCCGCTGTCCTGGCGTCGTGAGGGAGTTTGTTCCACCATTGGGGGGCCAGGGCAGCGAACAGTTTTGACTGGGCTGAGCGGGAGCTGTACTTCCTCAGTGGTAGGGAGGCGAGCAGGCCAGAGGTGGATGAACGCAGTGCCCTTGTTTGGGTGTAGGGCCTGATCAGAGCCTGGAGGTACTGAGGTGCCGTTCCCCTCACAGCTCCGTAGGCAAGCACCATGGTCTTGTAGCGGATGCGAGCTTCAACTGGAAGCCAGTGGAGAGAACGGAGGAGCGGGGTGACGTGAGAGAACTTGGGAAGGTTGAACACCAGACGGGCTGCGGCGTTCTGGATGAGTTGAAGGGGTTTAATGGCACAGGCAGGGAGCCCAGCCAACAGCGAGTTGCAGTAATCCAGACGGGAGATGACAAGTGCCTGGATTAGGACCTGCGCCGCTTCCTGTGTGAGGCAGGGTCGTACTCTGCGGATGTTGTAGAGCATGAACCTACAGGAACGGGCCACCGCCTTGATGTTAGTTGAGAACGACAGGGTGTTGTCCAGGATCACGCCAAGGTTCTTGGCGCTCTGGGAGGAGGACACAATGGAGTTGTCGACCGTGATGGCGAGATCATGGAACGGGCAGTCCTTCCCCGGGAGGAAGAGCAGCTCCGTCTTGCCGAGGTTCAGCTTGAGGTGGTGATCCGTCATCCACACTGATATGTCTGCCAGACATGCAGAGATGCGATTCGCCACCTGGTCATCAGAAGGGGGAAAGGAGAAGATTAATTGTGTGTCGTCTGCATAGCAATGATAAGAGAGACCATGTGAGGTTATGACAGAGCCAAGTGACTTGGTGTATAGCGAGAATAGGAGAGGGCCAAGAACAGAGCCCTGGGGGACACCAGTGGTGAGAGCGCGTGGTGAGGAGACAGATTCTCGCCACGCCACCTGGTAGGAGCGACCTGTCAGGTAGGACGCAATCCAGCGTGGGCCGCGCCGGAGATGCCCAACTCGGAGAGGGTGGAGAGGAGGATCTGATGGTTCACAGTATCGAAGGCAGCCGATAGATCTAGAAGGATGAGAGCAGAGGAGAGAGAGTTAGCTTTAGCAGTGCGGAGCGCCTCCGTGATACAGAGGAGAGCAGTCTCAGTTGAATGACTAGTCTTGAAACCTGACTGATTTGGATCAAGAAGGTCATTCAGAGAGAGATAGCGGGAGAGCTGGCCAAGGACGGCACGTTCAAGAGTTTTGGAGAGAAAAGAAAGAAGGGATACTGGTCTGTAATTGTTGACATCGGAGGGATCGAGTGTAGGTTTTTTTCAGAAGGGGTGCAACTCTCGCTCTCTTGAAGACGGAAGGGACGTAGCCAACGGTCAGGGATGAGTTGATGAGCGAGGTGAGGTAAGGGAGAAGGTCTCCGGAAATGGTCTGGAGAAGAGAGGAGGGGATAGGGTCAAGCGGGCAGGTTGTTGGGCGGCCGGCCGTCACAAGACGCGAGATTTCATCTGGAGAGAGAGGGGAGAAAGAGGTCAGAGCACAGGGTAGGGCAGTGTGAGCAGAACCAGCGGTGTCGTTTGACTTAGCAAACGAGGATCGGATGTCGTCGACCTTCTTTTCAAAATGGTTGACGAAGTCATCTGCAGAGAGGGAGGAGGGGGGAGGGGGCGGAGGATTCAGGAGGGAGGAGAAGGTGGCAAAGAGCTTCCTAGGGTTAGAGGCAGATGCTTGGAATTTAGCGTGGTAGAAAGTGGCTTTAGCAGCAGAGACAGAGGAGGAAAATGTAGAGAGGAGGGAGTGAAAGGATGCCAGGTCCGCAGGGAGGCGAGTTTTCCTCCATTTCCGCTCGGCTGCCCGGAGCCCTGTTCTGTGAGCTCGCAATGAGTCATCGAGCCACGGAGCGGGAGGGGAGGACCGAGCCGGCCTGGAGGATAGGGGACATAGAGAGTCAAGGGATGCAGAGAGGGAGGAGAGGAGGGTTGAGGAGGCAGAATCAGGAGATAGGTGGGAGAAGGTTTGAGCGGAGGGAAGAGATGATAGGATGGAAGAGGAGAGAGTAGCGGGGGAGAGAGAGCGAAGGTTGGGACGGCGCGATACCATCCGAGTAGGGGCAGTGTGGGAGGTGTTGGATGAGAGCGAGAGGGAAAAGGATACAAGGCAGTGGTCGGAGACTTGGAGGGGAGTTGCAGTGAGGTTAGTGGAAGAACAGCATCTAGTAAAGATGAGGTCGAGCGTATTGCCTGCCTTGTGAGTAGGGGGAAGGTGAGAGGGTGAGGTCAAAAGAGGAGAGGAGTGGAAAGAAGGAGGCAGAGAGGAAAGAGTCAAAGGTAGACGTGGGGAGGTTAAAGTCGCCCAGAACTGTGAGAGGTGAGCCGTCCTCACGAAAGGAGCTTATCAAGGCATCAAGCTCATTGATGAACTCTCCGAGGGAACCTGGAGGGCGATAAATGATAAGGATGTTAAGCTTGAAAGGGCTAGTAACTGTGACAGCATGGAATTCAAAGGAGGCGATAGACAGATGGGTAAGGGGAGAAAGAGAGAATGACCACTTGGGAGAGATGAGGATCCCGGTGCCACCACCCCGCTGACCAGATGCTCTCGGGGTGTGCGAGAACACGTGGGCGGACGAAGAGAGAGCAGTAGGAGTAGCAGTGTTGTCTGTGGTGATCCATGTTTCCGTCAGTGCCAAGAAGTCGAGGGACTGGAGGGAGGCATAGGCTGAGATGAACTCTGCCTTGTTGACCGCAGATTGGCAGTTCCAGAGGCTACCGGAGACCTGGAACTCCACGTGGGTCGTGCGCGCTGGGACCACCAGAGTAGGGTGGCCGCGGCCACGCGGTGAGGAGCGTTTGTATGGTAGTTAGCTGGAGATATCAGGTCAGTTAGTGACAGTCAATCGGTCAGTTAGCTGGATATATCAGGTCAGTTACCTTCCCTAGTTAGCTGGAGATATCAGGTCAGTTACCTTCCCTAGTTAGCTGGAGATATCAGGTCAGTTACCTTCCCTAGTTAGCTGGAGATATCAGGTAAGTTACCTTCCCTAGTTAACTGGAGATATCAGGTCAGTTACCTTCCCTAGTTAGCTGGAGATATCAGGTCGGTTACCTTCCCTAGTTAGCTGGATATATCAGGTAAGTTAGCTGGATATATCAGGTCAGTTACCTTCCCTAGTTAGCTGGAGATATCAGGTCAGTTAGTTAGCTGGAGATATCAGGTCAGTTACCTTCCCTAGTTAGCTGGATATATCAGGTCAGTTACCTTCCCTAGTTAGCTGGAGATATCAGGTCAGTTAGTTAGCTGGAGATATCAGGTCAGTTAGTTAGCTGGAGATATCAGGTCAGTTAGTTAGCTGGATATATCAGGTCAGTTAGTTAGCTGGATATATCAGGTCAGTTACCTTCGTCTAGTTAGCTGGAGATATCAGGTCAGTTAGTTAGCTGGAGATATCAGGTCAGTTAGCTGGATATATCAGGTCAGCTGGAGATATCAGGTCAGTTAGTTAGCTGGAGATATCAGGTCAGTTAGTTAGCTGGAGATATCGGGTCAGTTAGTTAGCTGGAGATATCAGGTCAGTTAGCTGGAGATATCAGGTCGGTTAGCTGGATATATCAGGTCAGTTGGTTAGCTGGAGATATCAGGTCAGTTGGTTAGCTGGAGATATCAGGTCAGTTGGTTAGCTGGAGATATCGGGTCAGTCGGTTAGCTGGAGATATCGGGTCAGTTGGTTAGCTGGAGATATCGGGTCAGTTGGTTAGCTGGAGATATCGGGTCAGTTGGTTAGCTGGAGATATCGGGTCAGTTGGTTAGCTGGAGATATCGGGTCAGTAGGTTAGCTGGAGATATCAGGTTAGCTGGAGATATCAGGTTAGCTGGAGATATCAGGTTAGCTGGAGATATCAGGTTAGCTGGAGATATCAGGTTAGCTGGAGATATCAGGTTAGCTGGTTAGCTGGAGATATCAGGTCAGTTGGTTAGCTGGAGATATCAGGTCAGTTGGTTAGCTGGAGATATCAGGTCAGTTGGTTAGCTGGAGATATCAGGTCAGTTGGTTAGCTGGAGATATCAGGTCAGTTGGTTAGCTGGAGATATCAGGTCAGTTGGTTAGCTGGAGATATCAGGTCAGTTGGTTAGCTGGAGATATCAGGTCAGTTGGTTAGCTGGAGATATCAGGTCAGTTGGTTAGCTGGAGATATCAGGTCAGTTGGTTAGCTGGAGATATCAGGTCAGTTGGTTAGCTGGAGATATCAGGTCAGTTGGCTAGCTGGAGATATCAGGTCAGTTGGCTAGCTGGAGATATCAGGTCAGTTGGCTAGCTGGAGATATCAGGTCAGTTAGCTAGCTGGAGATATCAGGTCAGTTAGCTAGCTGGAGATATCAGGTCAGTTAGCTAGCTGGAGATATCAGGTCAGTTAGCTAGCTGGAGATATCAGGTCAGTTAGCTAGCTGGAAATATCAGGTCAGTTACCTTCCCTAGTTAGCTGGAGATATCAGGTCAGTTAGCTGGAAATATCAGGTCAGTCAGTTAGCTGGAGATATCAGTTCAGTTAGCTAGCTGGAGATATCAGGTCAGTTACCTTCCCTAGTTAGCTGGAGATATCAGGTCAGTTACCTTCCCTAGTTAGCTGGAGATATCAGGTCAGTTAGCTGGAAATATCAAGTCAGTCAGTTAGCTGGAAATATCAAGTCAGTCAGTTAGCTGGAAATATCAAGCCAGTCAGTTAGCTGGAGATATCAGGTCAGTTAGCTGGAGATATCAGGTCAGTTAGCTGGAGATATCAGGTCAGTTAGCTGGAGATATCAGGTCAGTTAGCTGGAGATATCAGGTCAGTTAGCTGGAGATATCAGGTCAGTTAGCTGGAGATATCAGGTCAGTCAGTTAGCTGGAGATATCAGGTCAGTTAGCTGGAGATATCAGGTCAGTTAGCTGGAGATATCAGGTCAGTTACCTTCCCTAGTTAACTGGAGATATCAGGTCGGTTACCTTATAATAATAATATAATAATATATGCCATTTAGCAGACTCTTTTATCCAAAGCGACTTACAGTCATGTGTGCATACATTCTACGTATGGGTGGTCCCGGGGATTGAACCTTCCCTAGTTAGCTGGAGATATCAGGTCAGTTACCTTCCCTAGTTAACTGGAGATATCAGGTCAGTTACCTTCCCTAGTTAGCTGGAGATATCAGGTCAGTTAGTGACAGTCAATCGGTCAGTTAGCTGGAGATATCAGGTCGGTTACCTTCCCTAGTTAACTGGAGATATCAGGTCAGTTACCTTCCCTAGTTAACTGGAGATATCAGGTCAGTTACCTTCCCTAGTTAACTGGAGATATCAGGTCAGTTACCTTCCCTAGTTAGCTGGAGATATCAGGTCAGTTACCTTCCCTAGTTAGCTGGAGATATCAGGTCAGTTAGCTGGAGATATCAGGTCAGATATCAGGTCAGTTAGCTGGAGATATCAGGTCAGTTAGCTAGAGACATCAGGTCAGTTAGCTAGAGACATCAGGTCAGTTAGTTAGCTGGAGATATCAGGTCAGTCAGTTAGCTGGAGATATCAGGTCAGTTAGTTTGTCAGTCAGTTAGCTGGAGATATCAGGTCAGTTGGTTAGCTGGAGATATCAGGTCAGTTGGTTAGCTGGAGATATCAGGTCAGTTGGTTAGCTGGAGATATCAGGTCAGTTGGTTAGCTGGAGATATCAGGTCAGTTGGTTAGCTGGAGATATCAGGTCAGTTGGTTAGCTGGAGATATCAGGTCAGTTGGTTAGCTGGAGATATCAGGTCAGTTGGTTAGCTGGAGATATCAGGTCAGTTGGTTAGCTGGAGATATCAGGTCAGTTGGTTAGCTGGAGATATCAGGTCAGTTGGTTAGCTGGAGATATCAGGTCAGTTGGTTAGCTGGAGATATCAGGTCAGTTGGTTAGCTGGAGATATCAGGTCAGTTGGTTAGCTGGAGATATCAGGTCAGTTGGTTAGCTGGAGATATCAGGTCAGTTGGTTAGCTGGAGATATCAGGTCAGTTGGTTAGCTGGAGATATCAGGTCAGTTGGTTAGCTGGAGATATCAGGTCAGTTACCTTCCCTAGTTAGCTGGAGATATCAGGTCAGTTAGCTGGAAATATCAGGTCAGTCAGTTAGCTGGAGATATCAGTTCAGTTAGCTAGCTGGAGATATCAGGTCAGTTACCTTCCCTAGTTAGCTGGAGATATCAGGTCAGTTAGCTGGAGATATCAGGTCAGTTAGCTGGAGATATCAGGTCAGTTAGCTGGAGATATCAGGTCAGTCAGTTAGCTGGAGATATCAGGTCAGTTAGCTGGAGATATCAGGTCAGTTAGCTGGAGATATCAGGTCAGTTAGTTAGCTAGAGACATCAGGTCAGTTAGCTAGAGACATCAGGTCAGTTAGTTAGCTGGAGATATCAGGTCAGTCAGTTAGCTGGAGATATCAGGTCAGTTAGTTTGTCAGTCAGTTAGCTGGAGATATCAGGTCAAACAGTTAGCTGGAGATATCAGGTCAGTTAGTTTGTCAGTCAGTTAGCTGGAGATATCAGGTCAGTCAGTTAGCTGGAGATATCAGGTCAGTCAGTTAGCTGGAGATATCAGGTCAGTCAGTTAGCTGGAGAAATCAGGTCAGTTAGCTGGAGATATCAGGTCAGTTAGCTGGAGATATCAGGTCAGTTACCTTCCCTAGTTAACTGGAGATATCAGGTCGGTTACCTTCCCTAGTTAGCTGGAGATATCAGGTCAGTTAGTGACAGTCAATCGGTCAGTTAGCTGGAGATATCAGGTCGGTTACCTTCCCTAGTTAACTGGAGATATCAGGTCAGTTACCTTCCCTAGTTAACTGGAGATATCAGGTCGGTTACCTTCCCTAGTTAGCTGGAGATATCAGGTCAGTTAGTGACAGTCAATCGGTCAGTTAGCTGGAGATATCAGGTCGGTTACCTTCCCTAGTTAACTGGAGATATCAGGTCAGTTACCTTCCCTAGTTAACTGGAGATATCAGGTCAGTTACCTTCCCTAGTTAGCTGGAGATATCAGGTCAGTTACCTTCCCTAGTTAGCTGGAGATATCAGGTCAGTTAGCTGGAGATATCAGGTCAGTTAGCTGGAGATATCAGGTCAGTTAGCTGGAGATATCAGGTCAGTTAGTTAGCTAGAGACATCAGGTCAGTTAGTTAGCTGGAGATATCAGGTCAGTCAGTTAGCTGGAGATATCAGGTCAGTTAGTTTGTCAGTCAGTTAGCTGGAGATATCAGGTCAAACAGTTAGCTGGAGATATCAGGTCAGTTAGTTTGTCAGTCAGTTAGCTGGAGATATCAGGTCAGTTAATTAGCTGGAAATATCAGGTCAGTTAGTTAGCTGGAGATATCAGGTCAGTTAGTTAGCTGGAAATATCAGGTCAGTCAGTTAGCTGGAGATATCAGGTCAGTCAGTTAGCTGGAGATATCAGGTCAGTCAGTTAGCTGGAGATATCAGGTCAGTTAATTAGCTGGAAATATCAGGTCAGTTAGTTAGCTGGAGATATCAGGTCAGTTAGTTTGTCAGTCAGTTAGCTGGAGATATCAGGTCAGTTAGTTAGCTGGAGATATCAGGTCAGTTAGTTTGTCAGTCAGTTAGCTAGCTGGAAATATCAGGTCAGTTAATTAGCTGGAAATATCAGGTCAGTTAGTTAGCTGGAGATATCAGGTCAGTTAGCTGGAGATATCAGGTCAGTTAGCTGGAGATATCAGGTCAGTTAGCTGGAGATATCAGGTCAGTTAGTTAGCTGGAGATCTCAGGTCAGTTAGTTAGCTGGAGATATCAGGTCAGTTAGTTAGCTGGAGATATCAGGTCAGTTAGTTAGCTGGAGATATCAGGTCTGTTAGCTGGAGATATCAGGTCAGTTAGCTGGAGATATCAGGTCTAAGGTTTAAACTGAGTTTTTCACAATTCCTGACATTTATTTCAGCTTTTATTTCTTTCATCACATTCCCAGTGGGTCAGAAGTTTACATGCACCCAATTAGTATTTGGTATCATTGCCTTTTAAATTGTTTAAATTGGGTCATACATTTCGGGTAGCCTTCCACAAGCTTCCCACGATAAATTAGGTGAATTTTGGCCCATTTCTCCTGACAGAGCTGGTGTAACTGAGTCAGGTTTGTAGGCCTCCTCGCAAACACTTTTTCAGTTCTGCCAATACATTTTCTATAGAATTGAGGTCAGGGCTTTGTGATGGCCACTCCAATACCTTGACTGTGTTGTCCTTAAGCCATTTTGCCGCAACTTTGGAAGTATGCTTGGGGTCATTGTCCAGTTGGAAGACCCATTTGCGACCAAGCTTTAACTTCCTGACTGATGTCTTGAGAGGTTGTTTCATTACATCCACATAATTTTCTTCCCTCATGATGTCATCTATTTTCTGAAGTGCACCAGTCCATCCTGCAGCAAAGCACCCCCACAACATGATGCTGCCACCCCAGTGCTGCAGGGTTGGACTGGTGTTCTTCAGCTTGCAAACCTCCCCCTTTCTCCTCCAAACATAACGATGGTCATTATGGCCAAACAGTTCCCTTCCCCAGATCTGTGCCTCGACACAACCCTGTCTCGAGCTCTACAGACAGTTATTTTGATATCGTGGCTTGGTTTTTGCGCTGACATGCACTGCCAGCTGTGGGACCTTGTATAGACAGGTGTGTGCCTTTCAAAATCATGTCCAATCAATATAATTTACCACAGGTGGACGCCAATCAAGTTGTAGACACATCCCAAGGATGACCAATGGAAACATAATTCAAACAGAATGCACCGGAGCTCAATTTCGAGTCTCATAGCAAAGGGTCTGAATACTTATGTAAATACGTTTTTTTGTTTTTAATAAATAAATAAAAACCTGTTTTCGCTTTCTTATTTTGTGTACATTGATGAGGGGGGAAAACTATTTAATCCATTTTAGATTAAAGGGGGGGGGGGGTCTGAATGCTTTCCGAAGGCACTGTATATGGGGCGGCAGGGTAGCCTAGTGGTTAGAGTGTTGGACTAGTAACCGAAAGCTTGCAAGTTCGAATCCCCGAGCTGACAAGGTACAAATCTCTCATTCTGCCCCTGAACAGGCAGTTAACCCACTGTTCCTAGGCCGTCATTGAAAATAAGAATTTGTTCTTAACTGACTTGCCTAGTAAAATAAAGGTTAAATTAAATATGATTTAGTAATTAGGATTCGTTATCTGTTATGATAAATTAAACATTGTTGTTCTCTGTTGGCATATAGTTAAATGAGCACATATTTTTTTCCAGTACTTGTTTAAAAAAAAGTACTCAAGTATTTGAATAAAAATCACACGAGGACTCGAAACAGTCAAAGATCCCATCCCTACTGTGAAGAATGTAATATTGGAAGCCTTATCTGTAGCATTTAGCTCTTAACATTTCTCTCCTCTGTCTCCTCTCCAGGTCGGGTCAGAAGTCTGAGCAGTTCTCTGTGGACTCTCACCCACCTGACGGCTCTACACATCAACGACAACAACCTGAGTCGCATCCCGCCCGACATCGCCAAGCTGCCACACCTGGCCTACCTTAACCTGTCGTCCAATAAGCTCCGCAGCTTGCCCGCCCAACTCGGAAACATGGTGTCTCTCAGGTAAGAGCTCCTGTGTGGTTGTGTATTCTTGAAGTGGTGCTGGCAACTCTTAAGGTTGTGGGTTCAATTTCCGGTTGGGATCGCATACACTTACTGAAAATGTATGCACTCACTGTACTGTAAGTGTCTGTTCATAGAAGCGTTTGCAAAGTGGCGTAAGACGCCACCAGGATGGTGGAGGTTTTCCACTTCCTACAGACTTTCTTTCTTCCTGCTGTGTTCCCTATCACCCCCCCCCTCCCCCAGGGAGTTGCTTTTAAACAACAATCTTTTGCGAGTTCTACCTTATGAACTCGGGCGGCTGTTCCAGTTACAAACCCTGGGGCTAAAAGGTATGTCTTAGTTTGGTAACGCTTTACTTTATAGGATTATACAAAAGGTAACCTTAAAGGGTTTATAATGATTCATTATTAATGACACATTTTATTGACACAGTTAAGTGTGCAGGTAACCAACCACAGTGTTAGATTATTATTAACATTAAGGCTTATTGTATCTCTGTGCAGGTAACCCTTTGTCCCAAGACATCCTCAACCTGTACCAGGAATCAGATGGAACCAGAAACCTGTTGAACTACATGCTTGACAATCTAGCAGGTGAATATGGTTCAACTATACATACATGCTTGACAATCTAGCAGGTGAATATGGTTCAACTATACATGCTAGACAATCTAGCAGGTGAATATGGTTCAACTATACATGCTAGACAATCTAGCAGGTGAATATGGTTCAACTATACATGCTAGACAATCTAGCAGGTGAATATGGTTCAACTATACATGCTAGACAATCTAGCAGGTGAATATGGTTCAACTATACATGCTAGACAATCTAGCAGGTGAATATGGTTCAACTATACATGCTAGACAATCTAGCAGGGAATATGGTTCAACTATACATGCTAGACAATCTAGCAGGTGAATATGGTTCAACTATACATGCTAGACAATCTAGCAGGTGAATATGGTTCAACTATACATACATGCTTGACAATCTAGCAGGTAATATGATTCAACTATACATGCTAGACAATCTAGCAGGTGAATATGGTTCAACTATACATGCTAGACAATCTAGCAGGTGAATATGTTCAACTATACATGCTAGACAATCTAGCAGGTGAATATGGTTCAACTATACATACATGCTTGACAATCTAGCAGGTGAATATGGTTCAACTATACATGCTAGACAATCTAGCAGGTGAATATGGTTCAACTATACATGCTAGACAATCTAGCAGGTGAATATGGTTCAACTATACATGCTAGACAATCTATCAGGTGAATATGGTTCAACTATACATACATGCTTGACAATCTAGCAGGTGAATATGGTTCAACTATACATGCTAGACAATCTAGCAGGTGAATATGGTTCAACTATACATGCTAGACAATCTAGCAGGTGAATATGGTTCAACTATACATGCTAGACAATCTAGCAGGTGAATATGGTTCAACTATACATGCTAGACAATCTAGCAGGTGAATATGGTTCAACTATACATGCTAGACAATCTAGCAGGTGAATATGGTTCAACTATACATGCTAGACAATCTATCAGGTGAATATGGTTCAACTATACATGCTAGACAATCTAGCAGGTGAATATGGTTCAACTATACATGCTAGACAATCTATCAGGTGAATATGGTTCAACTATACATGCTAGACAATCTATCAGGTGAATATGGTTCAACTATACATGCTAGACAATCTAGCAGGTGAATATGGTTCAACTATACATGCTAGACAATCTAGCAGGTGAATATGGTTCAAGTATACATGCTAGACAATCTAGCAGGTATATATGGTTCAACTATACATGCTTGACAGTCTAGCAGGTGAATATGGTTCAACTATACATGTTTGACAATCTAGCAGGTAAATAAGTCAAGCGATTCACTTTACAACAAAACAAGATGCATATTGAGTCTCAACCTGACCGGAGCACCTGAATTGTCATATTTTCTTCTCCTGAACCAAATATCATTAAAGTCCTGTTTCCCTTTCTAATTAATCAATTAGTTAATTTCTTTATTCATTTTGTTTTATCGTGTCCTTTCTTTGTTTAGTGCACCCAGAACAGCTCCCCCAGAGACCTTGGATCACCTTGAAGGAGCGGGACCCAATGATCCCTACAGGTACCTTGGGATAACTCTCAGTGTGGGCTACAGGTACTTTGGGATAACTCTCAGTGGGGGCTACAGGTACTTTGGGATAAGTCTCAGTGGGAGCTACAGGTACCTTGGGATAACTCTCAGTGGGGGCTACAGGTACTTTGGGATAACTCTCAGTGGGGGCTACAGGTACTTTGGGATAACTCTCAGTGTGGGCTACAGGTACTTTGGGATAAGTCTCAGTGTGGGCTACAGGTACTTTGGGATAACTCTCAGTGTGGGCTACAGGTACCTTGGGATAACTCTCAGTGGGGGCTACAGGTACCTTGGGATAACTCTGTGGGAGCTACAGGTACCTTGGGATAACTCTCAGTGGGGGCTACAGGTACTTTGGGATAACTCTCAGTGTGGGCTACAGGTACTTTGGGATAAGTCTCAGTGGGAGCTACAGGTACCTTGGGATAACTCTCAGTGGGAGCTACAGGTACTTTGGGATAACTCTCAGTGGGGGCTACAGGTACTTTGGGATAACTCTCAGTGGGGGCTACAGGTACCTTGGGATAACTATCAGTGGGAGCTACAGGTACCTTGGGATAACTCTCAGTGGGAGCTACAGGTACCTTGGGATAACTCTCAGTGGGAGCTACAGGTACCTTGGGATAACTCTGTGGGAGCTACAGGTACTTTGGGATACTAGTAGTAGCAGCAGTAGTATTAGAGTTATTATTAGTAGTATTGGAAGTATTATTATTATTAGTAGTAGTACCTGTAGTATTATAATTATTCTTATTATTAATAATAGTAGAAGTATTATTTATAGTAGGAGCAGTAGTAGTAGTCTTAATAGCACTACTACATACAGTACCAGTTAAAAGTTTGGACACACCTACTCATTCCAGGGTTTTTCTTTATTTTGACAATTTTCTACATCGTAGAATAATAGTGAAGACATCAAAGCTTTGAAATAACACATATGGAATCATGTCGTAACCAAAAAAGTGTTAAACAAATCAAAATACATTTTATATTGGAGATTCTTCAAAGTGCCACCCTTTGCCTTGATGACATTTTTGCACACTCTTGGCATTCTCTTAACCAGCTTCATGAGGAAGTCACCTGGAATGCATTTCAAATAACAGGTGTGACTTGTTAAGTTAATTTGTGGAATTTCTTTCCTTAATGCGTTTGAGCCAATCAGTTGTGTGTCGACAAGGTAGGGGTGGTATACAGAAGATGTCCCTATTTGGTAAGACCTACTCAAATAAGCAAAGAGACACGACAGTTCATCATTACTTTAAGACATGAAGGTCAGTCAATCTGGGAAAATGTCAAGAACTTTGAATGTTTCTTCAAGTGCAGTCGCAAAAACCATCAAGTGCTATGATGAAACTGGCTCTCATGGGGACCGCCACAGGAAAAAAATACCCAAAGTTACCTCTGCTGCAGAGGATAAGTTCATTAGAGTTACCAGCCTCAGAAATTGCAGCCCTAATAAATGATTCACAGAGTTCAGGTAACAGACACATCTCAACATCAACTGTTCTGAGGAGACTGCGTGAATCAGGCCTTCATGGTCGAATTGCTGCAATGAAACCACTACTAAAGGACACCAATAAGCAGAAGAGACTTGCTTTGGCCAAGAAACACAGGCCGTAGACATTAGACCTGTGGAAATCTGTCCTTTGGACTTATTTGAGATTTGGTTCCAACTACCGTGTCTTTGTGAGATGCGGAGTAGGTGAACGGATGATCTCTGCATGTGTGGTTCCCACAGTGAAGCATGGAGGAGGAGGTGTGATGGTGCTTTGCTGGTGACACTGTCAGTGATTTATTTAGAATTCAAGGCACACTTTACCCGTATGGCTACCACAACATTCTGCAGCGATATGCCATCCCATCTGGTTTGCGCTTAGTGGGACTATCATTTGTTTTTCAACAGGACAATGACCCAATACACCTCCAGGCTGTGTAAGGGCTATTTGACCAAGGAGGAGAGTGATGGAGTGCTGCATCAGGTGACCTGGTCTCCACAATCACCCGACCTCAACCCAGATGAGATGTTTTTTTGATGAGTTGGACTGAAGGAAAAGCAGCCAACAAGTGTTCGTCATATGTGTGAACTCCTTCAAGACTGTTGGAAAAGCATTTCAGGTGAAGCTGGTTGAGAGAATTCCAAGAGTGTGCAAAGCTGTCATCAGGGCAAAGGGTGGCTACTTTGAAGTGTCTAAAATATATTTGGATTTGTTTAACACTTTTTTGGTTACTACATGACTCCATATGTGTTATTTCATAGTTTTGATGTTTTCACTATTATTCTACAATGTAGAAAATAGTCAAATGAAGAAAAACCCTTGAAATGAGAAGGCGTGTCCAACCTTTTAGACTGGTACTGTATGTCATTGAGTTGTTGATGGTGTATTGAATATCCTCCCTCCCTCTCCCAGCCATGTTCACAGTGATGTGTTACAACGTGCTGTGCGATAAGTACGCCACTCGTCAGCTGTACGGCTACTGTCCCTCCTGGGCCCTCAACTGGGAGTACAGGAAGAGGGGCATCATGGAGGAGATCACACACTGTGACGCTGACATCATCAGTCTGCAGGTAGGGTCTGACGTCGTCGGTCTGCAGGTAGGGTCTGACGTCGTCGGTCTGACGTCGTCTGTCTGCAGGTAGGGTCTGACGTTGTCGGTCTACAGGTAGGGTCTGACGTCGTCGGTCTACAGGTAGGGTCTGACGTCGTCGGTCTACAGGTAGGGTCTGACGTCGTCGGTCTACAGGTAGGGTCTGACGTCGTCGGTCTACAGGTAGGGTCTGACGTCGTCGGTCTACAGGTAGGGTCTGACGTCGTCGGTCTACAGGTAGGGTCTGACGTCGTCGGTCTACAGGTAGGGTCTGACGTCGTCGGTCTACAGGTAGGGTCTGACGTCGTCGGTCTACAGGTAGGGTCTGACGTCGTCGGTCTACAGGCAGGGTCTGACATCATCAGTGTGTGATGACATGTTTGTGAACCCCAGGAAGAGTATCTGATGGGATTACACCAGTTAATCAGTATACAATAAAACCAGTAAACCTCCACACATCAAGAGGTCATTTTAGCCAGTGTGTTTTGATGTGTTCCGTAGAACCCATTCAGACCCAGGCTTTTGTGTCTTTTACACCGGAACAAAGTAAACATCCACTAAAACTATTCTAACATGACGGCCATCTTGGTCGTGTGTCCTCAGGAGGTGGAGACGGAGCAGTACCACGCCCTCTTCCTGGAGACTCTAAAGGACCATGGGTACGAGGGGTACTTCTGCCCAAAGTCTCGTGCCAAACTGGTCTCAGAACAGGAGAGGAAGCACGTGGACGGATGTGCTGTGTTCTTCAAGACTGAGAAGTGAGTAAATTTAATCAATTACATTTATTTTATAAAGCTCATTTTACGTTAGCATTGCTTTACTGCGAAGTGCTTTACAGATACCCAGCCTAAAAGTGAATAATTCCTACTAATTTACCTGTGCTTGATTGAACTTGCCTCTTGCAATGGGAACCTATAAAAAAAAGTGCAAACCCCGCCCACAATTGATTCACTCCAGGCGGGCTTAAATCAAATGCTCAAAGGATTTAAAATAATTTAGATAGTGTTTGAACCCATGTCTGGTTATGTTTCAGATTTACTCTGGTGCAGAAACACACGGTGGAGTTCAACCAGGTTGCCATGGCAAACTCTGAGGGTTCAGAGGTCATGTTGAACAGGGTCATGACCAAGGACAACATCGGGGTCGCTGTCCTACTGGAGGTCAACAAGGACATGTTCTCTGGTGGTGAGGAACCTGTTAATCAGTCATCAATCAGCCAATCAATCAATAAATATAATGCACTTTTAGTGTAAGAGCTGTTTGAAAAGACCGGCTGAAATTTCCTCCTGTTTTGGTTGCATGGAGTTTTGGCCTGCCTGGTGACATCACCAGGTAGTCAATTAGTTCATAGACCAATAAGAGAGTTCCAAACCTCTGTGAGAATAAAGCTAGTTTTCACCTCCACAATCAGACCACTTCCAGACAGTCCTAGCAAAATTGTTGCTTGAGAAATTTGCTCTTAACAGCATCTGCTAAATGATGAAAATCTAAAATGGGACTTCAGTGGTATTCTTTCCCTGTCCTAGAGATCACCATCTTTTGTCTTTCCTTTTTCATGTGCATGTTTTTTACCAGTACCTAACTCTACCAGTAGATGGCAGTCCCTGCTTCTCCAAAGTCTTAAACGTTTACATGATACAACTTTAGTTTGATTTAATTTGGCCTGGTATAATGCAAACAAGCCCACTACTTTTTAAGTTTCAAGGTCACCTGAAAATACCGTCAAATACTTGAAAAGTTCTTGATATAACCTATTTGGTCAAGGTTAACTAACTCTTACCACTGTTCTGTGGACTGAAAGGAGAATGGACAATAAATGATTTGTCTTCTGTTTGTCAGGCATGAAGCCTCTGCAGGAGACACAGTTCCTTCTGGTGGCTAACGCCCACATGCACTGGGACCCAGAGTTCTGTGACGTCAAGCTGATTCAGACCATGATGTTCCTGTCTGAGCTGAAGAGCATCACCGAGAGGGCGCTGAGCTCCGTGGCAACAGGCTCCCCGACCTCCGACCCCTCCTCCATCCCTATCGTCCTCTGTGCTGACCTCAACTCCCTGCCAGACTCTGGTAAGGATCTGACCTTTGACCTGGCTCAGAACTAACCCTTTCCACTGAAGCAAATCTGTGTTCCATATGTTATGTTATTCAGGTACTCAAATACATGAGAAAACAGAGGTTAACTGTTTCAATGCCCCTTCGTTCCCCATCCAGTATTAACTGCCTCCATGGCCCCCCCCTCCCACCAGGTGTAGTGCAGTACCTGAGTAATGGTGGTGTACTGTTTTAATGTCCCCCCCTACCTACACCATATCAACTGTTTTAATGTCCCCCCCTACCTACACCATATCAACTGTTATAATGCCCCCCTACCTACACCATATTAACTGTTTTAATGTCCCCCCTACCTACACCATATTAACTGTTATAATGCCCCCCCCCTACACCATATTAACTGTTATAATGCCCCCCTACCTACACCATATTAACTGTTATAATGTCCCCCTACCTACACCATATTAACTGTTTTAATGTCCCCCCTACCTACACCATATCAACTGTTATAATGCCCCCCTACCTACACCATATTAACTGTTATAATGTCCCCCTACCTACACCATATTAACTGTTTTAATGTCCCCCTACCTACACCATATCAACTGTTATAATGCCCCCCTACCTACACCATATTAACTGTTATAATGTCCCCCCTACCTACACCATATCAACTGTTATAATGCCCCCCACCTACACCATATCAACTGTTATAATGCCCCCCTACCTACACCATATCAACTGTTATAATGCCCCCCTACCTACACCATATTAACTGTTATAATGCCCCCCTACCTACACCATATTAACTGTTATAATGTCCCCCCTACCTACACCATATTAACTGTTATACTGCCCCCCCCAACACCATATTAACTGTTATACTGCCCCCCCTACATACACCATATTAACTGTTATACTGCCCCCCCCCCTACATACACCATATTAACTGTTATACTGCCCCCCTACCTACACCATATTAACTGTTATACTGCCCCCCTACCTACACCATATTAACTGTTATAATGTCCCCCCTACCTACACCATATTAACTGTTATACTGCCCCCCTACATACACCATATTAACTGTTATACTGCCCCCCTACCTACACCATATTAACTGTTATAATGTCCCCCCCCTACCTACACCATATTAACTGTTATACTGCCCCCCCCCACATACACCATATTAACTGTTATAATGTCCCCCTACCTACACCATATTAACTGTTATACTGCCCCCCCTACATACACCATATTAACTGTTATACTGCCCCCCCTACATACACCATATTAACTGTTATACTGCCCCCCTACCTACACCATATTAACTGTTATACTGCCCCCCTACCTACACCATATTAACTGTTATACTGCCCCCCTACCTACACCATATTAACTGTTATAATATCCCCCTACCTACACCATATTAACTGTTATAATGCCCCCCTACCTACACCATATTAACTGTTATACTGCCCCCCCTACATACACCATATTAACTGTTTTAATGTCCCCCCTACCTACACCATATCAACTGTTATAATGCCCCCCTACCTACACCATATCAACTGTTATAATGCCCCCCTACCTACACCATATCAACTGTTATAATGCCCCCCTACCTACACCATATCAACTGTTTTAATGTCCCTACCTACACCATATTAACTGTTATAATGTCCCCCCTACCTACACCATATTAACTGTTATACTGCCCCCCTACATACACCATATTAACTGTTATACTGCCCCCCTACCTACACCATATTAACTGTTATAATGCCCCCCTACCTACACCATATTAACTGTTATAATGTCCCCCCTACCTACACCATATTAACTGTTTTAATGTCCCCCCTACCTACACCATATCAACTGTTATAATGCCCCCCTACCTACACCATATTAACTGTTATAATGTCCCCCCCTACCTACACTATATTAACTGTTATAATATCCCCCTACCTACACCATATCAACTGTTTTAATGTCCCTACCTACACCATATTAACTGTTATATTGTCCCCCCTACCTACACCATATTAACTGTTATACTGCCCCCCTACCTACACCATATTAACTGTTATAATGTCCCCCCTACCTACACCATATTAACTGTTATAATGCCCCCCATCTACACCATATTAACTGTTATAATGTCCCCCCTACCTACACCATATCAACTGTTTTAATGTCCCTACCTACACCATATTAACTGTTATAATGCCCCCCTACCTACACCATATCAACTGTTTTAATGTCCCTACCTACACCATATTAACTGTTATAATGTCCCCCCTACCTACACCATATTAACTGTTATAATGTCCCCCCCTACCTACACCATATCAACTGTTTTAATGTCCCTACCTACACCATATTAACTGTTATAATGTCCCCCCTACCTACACCATATTAACTGTTATAATGTCCCCCCTACCTACACCATATTAACTGTTATAATGCCCCCCATCTACACCATATTAACTGTTATACTGCCCCCTACCTACACCATATTAACTGTTATACTGCCCCCTACCTACACCATATTAACTGTTATACTGCCCCCTACCTACACCATAATAACTGTTATACTGCCCCCTACCTACACCATATTAACTGTTATACTGCCCCCCTACATACACCATATTAACTGTTATACTGCCCCCCTACCTACACCATATTAACTGTTATACTGCCCCCCTACCTACACCATATTAACTGTTATACTGCCCCCCCCCCTACATACACCATATTAACTGTTATAATGCCCCCTACCTACACCATATTAACTGTTATAATGCCCCCCTACCTACACCATATTAACTGTTATAATGTCCCCCCCTACACCATATTAACTGTTATAATGTCCCCCCTACACCATATTAACTGTTATACTGCCCCCCTACCTACACCATATTAACTGTTATACTGCCCCCCTACATACACCATATTAACTGTTATAATGCCCCCTACCTACACCATATTAACTGTTATAATGCCCCCTACCTACACCATATTAACTGTTATAATGTCCCCCCTACACCATATTAACTGTTATAATGTCCCCCCTACACCATATTAACTGTTATACTGCCCCCCCTACCTACACCATATTAACTGTTATACTGCCCCCCCAGGTGTTGTGGAGTACTTAACTAACGGTGGTGTAGCAGAGAACCATAAGGACTTCAGAGAGCTGCGCTACAACGAGGCTCTCAGCAACTTCAGCTGCCAGGGGAAGAACGGCCAATCAGACGGCAGCATCACTCACAGCTTCCAGCTGAAGAGCGCCTACCAGGGCAGCCTCATGTCTTACACCAACTATACCTATGACTTTAAGGTAGGTTACACCTCTATATACTAACCCTACCAGGGCAGCCTCATGTCTTACACCAACTATACCTCTATATACTAACCCTACCCCTACCAGGGCAGCCTCATGTCTTACACCAACTATACCTCTATATACTAACCCTAACCCTACCAGGGCAGCCTCATGTCTTACACCAACTATACCTCTATATACTAACCCTACCCCTACCAGGGCAGCCTCATGTCTTACACCAACTATACCTATGACTTTAAGGTAGGTTACACCTCTATATACTACCCCTACCAGGGCAGCCTCATGTCTTACACCAACTACACCTATGACTTTAAGGTAGGTTACACCTCTATATACTAACCCTACCCCTACCAGGGCAGCCTCATGTCTTATACCAACTATACCTCTATATACTAACCCTACCCCTACCAGGGCAGCCTCGTGTCTTACACCAACTATACCTATGACTTTAAGGTAGGTTACACCTCTATATACTAACCCTACCCCTACCAGGGCAGCCTCATGTCTTACACCAACTACACCTATGACTTTAAGGTAGGTTACACCTCTATATACTAACCCTACCCCTACCAGGGCAGCCTCATGTCTTACACCAACTACACCTATGACTTTAAGGTAGGTTACACCTCTATATACTAACCCTACCCCTACCAGGGCAGCCTCATGTCTTACACCAACTATACCTATGACTTTAAGGTAGGTTACACCTCTATATACTAACCCTAACCCTACCAGGGCAGCCTCATGTCTTACACCAACTATACCTATGACTTCAAGGTAGGTTACACCTCTATATACTAACCCTAACCCTACCAGGGCAGCCTCATGTCTTACACCAACTACACCTATGACTTTAAGGTAGGTTACACCTCTATATACTAACCCTAACCCTACCAGGGCAGCCTCATGTCTTACACCAACTATACCTATGACTTCAAGGTAGGTTACACCTCTATATACTAACCCTACCAGGGCAGCCTCATGTCTTACACCAACTATACCTATGACTTCAAGGTAGGTTACACCTCTATATACTAACCCTACCAGGGCAGCCTCATGTCTTACACCAACTACACCTATGACTTTAAGGTAGGTTACACCTCTATATACTAACCCTACCAGGGCAGCCTCATGTCTTACACCAACTATACCTATGACTTTAAGGTAGGTTACACCTCTATATACTAACCCTACCAGGGCAGCCTCATGTCTTACACCAACTATACCTCTATATACTAACCCTACCCCTACCAGGGCAGCCTCATGTCTTACACCAACTATACCTCTATATACTAACCCTACCCCTACCAGGGCAGCCTCATGTCTTATACCAACTATACCTCTATATACTAACCCTACCCCTACCAGGGCAGCCTCATGTCTTACACCAACTATACCTATGACTTTAAGGTAGGTTACACCTCTATATACTAACCCTACCAGGGCAGCCTCATGTCTTACACCAACTATACCTATGACTTTAAGGTAGGTTACACCTCTATATACTAACCCTACCAGGGCAGCCTCATGTCTTACACCAACTATACCTATGACTTTAAGGTAGGTTACACCTCTATATACTAACCCTACCCCTACCAGGGCAGCCTCATGTCTTACACCAACTATACCTATGACTTTAAGGTAGGTTACACCTCTATATTCTAACCCTAACCCTACCAGGGCAGCCTCATGTCTTACACCAACTATACCTATGGCTTTAAGGTAGGCTACACCTCTATATACTAACCCTACCCCTACCAGGGCAGCCTCATGTCTTACACCAACTATACCTATGACTTTAAGGTAGGTTACACCTCTATATACTAACCCTACCCCTACCAGGGCAGCCTCATGTCTTACACCAACTATACCTATGACTTCAAGGTAGGTTACACCTGTTAGGTACTCAAATGAACCGAGTTAAATCGATTGGACTACTAGGAAAAGCTTTTAACGAAGTTTATTCACCCATTGGGTCAAACAGGTCTACAGACAACGACATATTCCCATCAGCACAAGTGTAGGAACAGTTGAATTCGGAAGTTTGGAAGTTTGGAGTCATTAAAACTCGTTAAACCACTCCACACATTTCTTGTTAACAAACTATAGTTTTGCAAGTCGGTTAGGACATCTACTTTGTGAATGACACAAGTCATTTTTCCAACAATTGTTTACAGACAGATTATATCACAATTCCAGTGTGTCAGAAGTTTACATACACTAAGTTGACTGTGCCTTTAAACAGCTTGGAAAATTCCAGAAAATGATGTCATGGCTTTAGAAGCTTCTGATAGGCTATTTGACATCATTTGAGTCAATTGGAGGTGGACCTGTGGATGTATTTCAAGGCCTCCCTTCAAACTCAGTGCCTCTTTGCTTGACATCATGGGAAAATAAATAGAAATCAGACAAGACCTCAGAATATTTTTTTGTGGACCTCCACAAGTCTGGTTCATCCTTGGGAGCAATTTCCAAACGCCTGAAGTTACCACGTTCGTCTGTACAAACAATAGTACGCAAGTATAAACACCATGGGACCACACAGCCGTCATACCACTCAGGAAGGAGACGTGTTCTGTCTCCTAGAGATGAACGTACTTTGGTGTGAAAAGTGCAAATCAATCCCAGAACAGCAGAAAAGGACCTTGTGAAGATGCTGGAGGAAACGGGTACAAAAGTATCTACATCCACAGTAAAACCAGTCCTATATCAACATAACCTGAAAGGCCACTCAGTTAGGAAGAAGCCACTGCTCCAAAACCGCCATAAAAAAAGCCAGACTACAGTTTGCAACTGCACATACTTTTTGGAGAAATGAAAGATCATACTTTTTGGAGAAATGTCCTCTGGTCTGATGAAACAAAAATAGAACTGTTTGGCCATAAATACCATAGTTTTGTTTTTGAGGAAAAAGGGGGATGCTTGCAAGCCGAAGAGCACCATCCCAACCGTGAAGCACGGGGGTGGCAGCATCATGTTGTGGAGGTACTTTGCTGCAGGAGGGACTGGTGCACTTTACAAAATAGATGGTGTCATGAGGTAGCAAAATTATTTGGATATAATGAAGCAACATCTTGGTCGCAAATGGGTCTTCCAAATGGACAGTGACTCCAAGCATACTTCCAAATTTGTGGCAAAATGGCTTTAGGACAACAAAGTCAAGGTATTGGAGTGGTCATAACAAAGCCCTGACCTCAATCCTATAGAACATTTTTTGGGCAGAACTGAAAAAGCGTGTGCGAGGAGACCTACAAACCTGACTCAGTTACACCAGCTCTGTCAGGAGGAATGGGCCAAAGTTCACCCAACTTATTGTGGGAAGCTTGTGGAAGGCTACCCAAAACATTTGACCCAAGTTAGATCATTTAAAGGCAATGCTACCAAATACTAATTGAGTGTATATAAACTTCTGACCCACTGGGAATGTGATGAAAGAAATAAAAGATGAAATAAATCTCTACTATTATTCTGACATTTCACATTCTTAAAATAAACCTCCCTAAGACAGGGAATGTTTACTAGGATTAAATATCAGGAATTGTGAAAACTCTAGTTTAAATTTATTTGGCTAAGGTGTATGTACAACTTCCAACTTCAACTGTATATACCCCACTTTAGGTGGGGGGTCACTTTAGGTGGGGGTTCACTTTAGGTGGGGGTTCACTTTAGGTGGGGGGTCACTTTAGGTGGGGGGTCACTTTAGGTGGGGGTCACTTTAGGTGGGGGTCACTTTAGGTGGGGGTCACTTTAGGTGGGGGTCACTTTAGGTGGGGGTCACTTTAGGTGGGGGTTCACTTTAGGTGGGGGGTCACTTTAGGTGGGGGGTCACTTTAGGTGAAGTCTCGTTTTCTCTGAACATGACGTCTTTATTGCTAGGCAGGAAGTTTAGTGATGTGAGTAATGAACTGTTCCTTCTCCTTTACTGTGACCTGACCTCAGCCCCCATCACATCTAAAAATCCACAGCTTTCCACACTCATCAGTGACCACAACCATGTGATTACCTTTCCCGTACTCCGTAACATTCCCAAGAACCCGTATCCAACCTTAATTGACCCCCACCATATACATTGCTGCTATCGATAACCATTCACTTCTGCTGTAGCAAGTTTGTTTCAAAATTACAATCCAACAACTGAAGCCAGACTATGGGTCTTCTCCTTTTCCATAGGATACCTCATGTCAATCAATAACATGTTCTGACAGAATGTAACTGTTCTGTTCTGTTCTGCATTCCCCTCTCTCCCTCAGTACCATGAGCAAGGATATTTCATAGTTCAAGTTTATGAATTAAGAACCCATCACACCTTAATACCACCAACTATATACGTATGACTTCAAGGTTAAACTGGGCTGCTCTGGAGTAGGATCTGTCCTCAGTTGAGTGCTCACAGTTTGTCATGTTCTCGGCCCAGTTCGATAAGAAGGTTATGTGTTTCATATTTTTTACGTGTAACAATAGTAAAGAAAATCTCTCTTTCATTCTCTCCGTTTCACCTTCTCTTCCCGTCTCTCCTTCCGCAGGGCGTGATCGACTACATCTTCTTCTCCAAGACTCACATGTCTGTAGCCGGTTTGCTCGGTCCCCTGGAGTCTCGGTGGTTAACGGACAACAACATCACCGGCTGTCCCCACCCCCACATCCCCTCTGACCACTTCTCTCTGCTCACCCAGCTGGAGCTCCACCCGCCCGTCACCTCCTCCCTCAACGGCCTGCACCTGCCCGTCCACAGGTAGTGAGGCACCAACCTCTCACCTATGATCCTTGACCTTTGAACCCCTAATGCCCTGCCCCCATCTCTGCCGAACAAACAAACCCAGACAGGCCATCCCCCCCCGACGGAGTATTCACCCCTTCTGCTCCTCTTTTAACCTCCATTTTGCTTGGATTTCTGTTTTTGTTTGTTGTCTTTCTTTGTCTACATGAACGGCTTGATACCAAATTAGGGTTGGGTTTTGTGTTGTTTTCTGGTCACATTACATACCGCTGCTCTTCTCCTTGGACGCAAAAGTGCGTATGAAATGGCACCCTATTCCCTATATAGTGCACTACTTTTGACCAGGGCCCTATGTGGGACTTGGTCTAAAGTAGTGCACGATATGGGGAATAGGGTTCCGTTTGGGAGGGAGCCCCAAGTTCAGGTCATCCTGATCTGGTGTCAGTGTTTTTTTTGCCTTAAACCTGGTTTGGATGGTGGTGACTTTTTGTCACATAACATTCTACAGTAACAATGACAACCGACATCTGAATTCTCACCGTTCGATTTTGAGGTACCCAGTCCTCAAGACAACTACTTAACATATTTTACAAATATGACATCCAAAGTTCTACTGAATTGTATTTTATGATCATGTTAAGTGCTATAATTTCAACATAAATGTTACCCCAAACACGTTTTTCTTTCTTCTCCTAAATCACAAAGAATGGGTTGTGGGACTTTTCAGTATTGCTCGATTTGGTGTAATGTATGGTAAGAGGACAAGATGTGGTTTTTATCACGTCAGTATATCAGTCGAAGATTAAATGTAGATTTCAATATGGATATCAAAATGTCGCTTCTATGGAGACCTATAGGAACGATCGTTGAACAGGATTCCAGCCCTACTAACTCCAATCCCAGCATCCCTGTCAGCTTCTATGGAGACCTATAGGAACGATCGTTGAACAGGATTCCAGCCCTACTAACTCCAATCCCAGCATCCCTGTCAGCTTCTATGGAGACCTATAGGAACGATCGTTGAACAGGATTCCAGCCCTACTAACTCCAATCCCAGCATCCCTGTCAACTTACGTTGCTTTCACCTCACGTTGCTATTTATGTTGACACTACGCACTGATGTCCCCTTGTCCGTTTGAGTTGCTTGCGAGTGTGGTGTGTTCCCCTGATCCAAACCAAAATTAACTTATGGATTGCCGTCATTTTAGATAAGTCTTTGACCAATTTATCTTGTTTCGTTCATTATGATTTGGTCTTTAACTTTTAAACTGCAGTGCATTTAACACCTTTAAAGTCATACGTCTTAAGCCCAACTTCCCCGAGTCTCGTAGCCAAGAGTCCTCATCAATCCATCAATGTTTGATTGATAGATTCATTGAAGAATCCTCCCAAAACCAATCGCATCTGCTTGCCATGTGTTGCGTTATCTATGTATTAAGAGGCGTGAGAAAGGATTGGTGTGTTTCCAAGCCAGATGTCATTAAGGAAGTGGTCATGTCCTATCATTGATTAATGCTGAGCTGACTGTATTTCTAATCGAAACGCTCACAACAACCGCAGTGGTTTTCAGCTCAATTCTACATAGCAATAGTTTCCAAACCATTGGATGTGTGTGTGTGTGTGTGTGTGTGTGTGTGTGTGTGTGTGTGTGTGTGTGTGTGTGTGTGTGTGTGTGTGTGTGTGTGTGTGTTAGGTAAAAAAATAATAGTTTATGTCCCAAGTGACACCCTATTCCCAATATAGTGCACTACTTTAGACCAGAGCCCAATATAGTGCACTACTTTAGACCAGAGCCCAATATAGTGCACTACTTTAGACCAGAGCCCAATATAGTGCACTACTTTAGACCAGAGCCCAATATAGTGCACTACTTTAGACCAGAGCCCAATATAGTGCACTACTTTAGACCAGAGCCCAATATAGTGCACTACTTTAGACCAGAGCCCTATATAGTGCACTACTTTAGACCAGAGCCCTATATAGTGCACTACTTTAGACCAGAGCCCAATATAGTGCACTACTTTAGACCAAAGCCCTATATAGTGCACTACTTTAGACCAAAGCCCTATATAGTGCACTACTTTAGACCAGAGCCCTATATAGTGCACTACTTTAGACCAGAGCCCTATATAGTGCACTACTTTAGACCAGAGCCCTATATAGTGCACTACTTTAGACCAGAGCCCTATATAGTGCACTATTTTAGACCAGAGCCCAATATAGTGCACTACTGTTGACCAGAGCCCTATACAGTGCACTACTTTAGACCTGGGTCAAATGGTTCTGGTCAACAGTAGAGCATCATGTCTGTGATTACACAGGCAGCTCAACTCTGATCTTTTTTCCACTAATTGGTATTTTGACCAATCACATCAGACATTTCACATTACATATTTTTTTAGAGCTGGTCTGATTTTTGTCAAAAGACCAATTAGTGCAAAAAATAATATCAGCATTGGGCTGCCTGTGTAAACACAGCCTTGGTGTAGGGTATGGGGAGAAATTTGGGACATAAGCCAAACTCAATGTGATGTCCGGCTTACTGCGGTGGAACCCAGGGGTGTACTGTGCATTATAAAATACCTCTTCTGTTCATGACCAAGACTCTCGACTCAAGACTCTAAGAAGCTGTTGTTTTGTGAAGACTTTCATATCCCTAGGTCCGTACCAATGACTTTAGATAAGTTACACACACACTAATGTTCAGTACAGGCTATAGGCTATATAGCTGACACAGGGTTGTCTGACAGAGTTTGGGGGTAGGTTATTACTGAGTAATTGAGTAACACCATTTTTACCATGTAATTTCTTAAGAAGTACCTAGTTATAGAAATGACTATCTAAAGTGATAGAGTTGAGGGGTTGTAGAAGTGATCAAACCTAGCGTTTGTTCCCAGAGGTATTTGAATGATAGAAGCCATATATTTATGGGGATTTAAAAGGTTGAAAGATGTTGTTAACTTTCTCAAAACTCAGTTTTTTTCCCAGAAATCCTTGTTAGAACATTCCCCTGAATCAAGAGAGGAATAAGAAGGAAATCCATGAATCCTCCTGTGGATTTTGGAAAAAGTTAGACTATTTGCAACCCTAACGGGGATACGATAACACCATGGCAACACTGTGTGTGCAGGTTGAAGCTGCGTCGACGTAACGTAATAACATGTTTTTTTTGTGTTTTTTTTATTTAACCTTTATTTAACCAGGCAAGTCAGTTAAGAACATATTCTTATTTTCAATGACGGCCTAGGAACAGTGGGGTTAACTGCCTGTTCAGGGGCAGAATGACAGATTTGTACCTTGTCAGCTCGGGGGTTTGAACTCGCAACCTTCCGGTTACTAGTCCAACGCTCTAACCACTAGGCTACGCTGCCGCCCCAAACATGTCTCGACAACATTTGGCTCTGCTTTATTTGGACATGTTTGCCTCCAATTTCAATGACTTCTGTGAAACCAGCCTGAGAGAGTGAAAACGGACGGACGGACGGACGGGGGCATTTCTGGGCCCATACTTCACTCCCCCCAGATCTTCATTTAGTGGGGTACGACTATTTTTCTGGCAGTTGTATATTCAACCAGATATTAACGTCTTTGGTGACCGTCTGATCAACACAACTGCTTTACATCCGTTGGGGGTAATGTACAATTTTCCTAGCCTGGTCTCAGATACACTGTAAATATATACAAAAGTATGTGGAACCCTTCAAATCTGTGGAGTCAGCTATTTCAGCCACACGTATTGCTGACAGTTATATAAAATCGAGCACACAGCCATGCAATCTCCATAGACAATCATTGGCAGTAGAATGGCCTTACTGAAGTTTTCCCCGGTCAACTGAAAGTGCTGTTATGTGAAGTGGAAACGTCTAGGAACAACAACGGCTCAGCCGTGACATGATAGGCCCACACAAGCTCACAGAACGGGACCCCCGGGTGCTGAGGCACGGACTCTGGAGCAGTGGAAAAGTGTTCTCTAGAGTGATGAGTCATGCTATACCATCTGGCAGTTCGACGGACGAATCTGTGTTTGGCTGGTGCCCGGGGGGGACGCTGCCTGCCCCGATGCGTGGTGCCGACTGTAAAGTTTGGTGGATGAGGAATAATGATATTGGGCTGTTTTTCATGGTTCGGGCTAGGACCATTGGTTCCAGTGAAATCTAAATCTTAACACTACAGCATACAATGACACTCTAGTTGATTCTGTGCATCCAACTTTGTGGCAACAGTTTGGGTAAGGGCCCTTTGCTGTTTTCAGCAGGACAATGCCCCCGCGCACAAATCTAGATCCATACAGAAATGTTTTGTTGTGATTGGTGTGGGAGAACTTGACTTTGCCTTCACAGAGCCCAGACCGCATTGAACAGCTTAGGGATGAATGGGACCGCCGACTGCAAGCCAGAGGCCTAATCAGCCCAACATCAGTGCCCGACCTCACTGATGCTCTTGTGGCTGAATAGAAGCAAGTCACAGCAGCAATATTCCAACATCTAGTGGAAAGCCTTCCCAGACAAGTGGAGGCTGTTATAGCAGCAATGTTCCAACATCTAGTGGAAAGCCTTCCCAGAAGAGTGGAGGCTGTTATAGCAGCAATGTTCCAACATCTAGTGGAAAGCCTTCCTAGAAGAGTGGAGGCTGTTATAGCAGCAATGTTCCAACATCTAGTGGAAAGCCTTCCCAGACAAGTGGAGGCTGTTATAGCAGCAAAACGGGGACCAACTCCATATTAATTTCCATGATTTTTGTATTGAGATATTGGACCAGTGGTGTCCACATACTTTTGGTCATGTAGTGGACGTTTGTTCCGTCTTGCCAACTCTTATGGTCATTTTGTTTTTGCGACAAAGCAAACTGATCTGGGGCCAGGCTACAATTTTCTTACAAGAATGGTTATTTCGATTTTGACACAAGTCCAAAGTTTGTCAATCTTATGTGTATGCCCAGTCAGTGTGCCACCATTTTGTGTGTGAAATAACCCCCAACTCAACACAGTACAGACAGAAGTATATGTACCAACGCTTCAATTCGAAGCTTGTTTTTAAACTATGGGCATTTTTGTCTGTGATCTAAATGCAGTCTCTAAATTGGTACTTTGTGTGAAAACCGTAATTACAAGTTTTTGAAAAAGACATTTGTCCTTAATGGGTTTTATTAAGACTGAAATGTTTTATGTGGAATCAATCTAAATGATCAAATGATGGTTGACTCTTTCTAAATCCATTTTTTTCTTTTTTTGTCCCTTTTTCAGCTGATGATCTCCTAGTCTTCCGTAGGACTTTATGTTTGAACAAGGTCTCCCACTCCCAAACACTAATTATTTCCCCAACTTCCGCTGTACACCCCCACCTCCCTCCAGCCCCCTTCCCCTGCACCCCCATCCACATATCTAATTTAATATCACAGCCTTTTTTCTCTCTCTCTCTCTCTCTCTCTCTCTCTCTCTCTCTCTCTCTCTCTCTCTCTCTCTCTCTCTCTCTCTCTCTCTCTCTCTCTCTCATGAACACATCCACTCTTACTTTACATTTGTATCAAAGTTAGTTTTGTAGAGCACACCTCCATTTTCTTACTTACAACAAAAACAACGTGCCTCGTTTGTACAGTGTACAATCTCTCCAACAGCAGCACTGCCTAGGAAAATCATTTGCGTTTACACAGGCAGACCAAATCTGATCTTTTGCCACTAACTTTTGACCAATCAGATCAGAATTTTTTTTGCCAATAATTGGTCAAAAGATCAGAATGTGCTGCCTGTTTTTAAACCCAGCCTGAGTAGCTCAGACTAACCATGCGCCAACATCTATCCATCCATTCCTCCATCCCTCCCTCCATTCATCCCTCCATTCATTCATCCCTCCCTCCATCCATCCCATCATCCATCTCTCCATCTCTCCATCATCTATCCCTCCATCCATCCCTTCATCATCCATCTCTCCATCCCTCCATCCATCCCTTCATCATCCATCTCTCCATCTCTCCATCCATCTCTCCATCTATCCATCCATTCCTCCATCCCTCCCTCCATTCATCCCTCCATTCATTCATCCCTCCCTCCATCCCTTCATCATCCATCCCATCATCCATCTCTCCATCCCTCCATCTCTCCATCCATCTATCCCTCCCTTCATCCATCTCTCCATCCCATCATCCATCTCTCCATCCCTCCATCATCTCTCCATCATCTATCCCTCCCTCCATCCATCCCTTCATCATCCATCTCTCCATCCATCTATCCCTCCATCCATCCATCCCTTCATCATCCATCTCTCCATCCCATCATCCATCTCTCCATTCATCTCTCCATCCCTCCATCTCTCCATCATCTATCCCTCCCTCCATCCATCCCTTCATCATCCATCTCTCCATCCCTCCATCATCTCTCCATCCATCTATCCCTCCATCCCTCCATCCTTTTTCTCTTCTATCATGCCCTGTTCCATCCTCAGAAGGTATATGAAGTTAAACGTAGATGAGGTACAGGGATGACCGTGTCACCAAAACCCTCTCATTTCATACCACTCGGGTTGCCCTTCTGTTGCAATTCACATCAAAGTTAACTGAAACTGAAAAAATGGCATCTATTTGCAATGTTTTTCTCAATAAACTGAAGCTATTTATTTGAAAAGTTTATTTTATTTTTAATGTAAGAATTATTTTTCCTGTTTTGAGATGTTTTTTGACAGGTGGTGCAGGATTATGTTGCCTAATTTAGCTATGCCTCTGCTTGTAAATGCCAACATGTTGGTAGGCTATTTGTTAGTCAACTATAATTAGATACTTGCTCACCAGAATAATGTGATCGACTCAATAGAATGAATGCTTCAGTGTAGTTGACATCAGTAAACTTTTCTCTGTCATCTCTGCTTCTTTCGTGGAGCGAAGACGTTCAGGGACCGGGGATAAAATGCAATAACTGGAGATCTAAACAAATTTAAACAGGAAACTGATTCTGTGCAGAATTTCCAAATCACGTCCGTTTGACCAGTTGAAAGGAAATGGAAATGTGTGTGAAAACAAACCAACATGTTTCTGATAAGATTTTAGTTCTGCTTGGGTGCACATTTGATGTGGTTGAAATACTATTCGTTTTTGTGAAGCTGATAAAGATGGCCGCTCTACAGATTGTATCTAAATGAGCATTCGCATTCTGTCAAGATGCTGAAATAAATCATATTTCTCCACTCCTGTTCCAGAGTAAAAATGTTGCATACATTTGGTTAATCATTTTACTGCTAGATATGCTTGTTCCCCCCCCCCCCAGGAGTTCATATTAAGGCCCATGTGAGAGGTTATAGATCTACAGTCGGTGTCCAGATTTCACTTTCCATTCAACCCATCCGAACAGTAGGCTACAGTTCCATTGACGTGACTGTCACATTTTTATATAGCTTCTCACAATCATCACACGTAACTTAGCCACCGCTTCTGCTATCATCCTCTTTTTAACACTTCACCAAACGTTACATTTCTGGACCTCACTTTGCTTTTTAACAACTCTTTTTATTTCGCAGCTCTTCTGTCATTGAATTAAAACTCTGACATTTTGTCTTTTTTTTCCCCTCCTTGGATCGACAGGAACTTTTTTCTGCCCATTCCCAAAAGCATCTGGTGATTGGCTGTAGGCTATTTGGCCCGCTTGAGCCTTAAAGTTTAGGCTTTATGCACTAATGCCAGATAGTGACTCAGTGTAGCATATACATATAAATTGAGCAAGAATTTATATATAGATTTTCTTCTTTCTCAAGCCAGCCCACACCCTTTATCCACTCAATATTCCGAGACCCTAAACCGCCTCCACCCCACTGATATAACCGGATGGACTGCAGCTTATGAGTCAACCCGTGCGTCACTAGTAGGAAACGATCATTGTGGCTTGTCGGCCATATGGAGAATGCCCACTGGTAGCCCCTCGGAGACCATTCTAAACCCATAGATGGTTTCATGTCTACAGCTAGACCGGAGCATCCAACAACTGCTACCCAGCTGCACACGTTCCGTTTGGTTTCTGAATGTAGAAGGTTTTTATTTGATTTCAATTTAAGTTTTTTTTTTGTTCATTCAGGTCATAATTAGGTAGACTTGGCACAGAGTGACTGAATTGCTCGAGGTTTTGTTAGCAGACATCTTTTGAATAGTGAACTCTAGACTTTGGTGAATATCACTTGTTCTTTTCAGACCTAAGACACTTTTTTAGATGAGAAATGTTAGCATCTATAGTATGTTAATTCAGGTTTAAAGCTGATTTGCCATTGCAAGGTCATCATTTTAGTGTGATTTTTTTTTAAAGAAAGCACTTTTTAAATGTGTTTGTCTTAGTTTATCTGACCCTTATGCATCTATCCTAGCCTTCCATCCTACATGGTGTACCTAAAACTGGTGGATTTCAAGGTTTTACCTACAATTATAAAACAGATTTGACACAGAGTGTGGACAGAGGGATTGTGGTCAATGTGGTCGTGTCAATACGTTCATACTAACCATGTGATCAAGGACAAGGAAGTAGACTCTGTAGTGTTTGGGCAAGAAACAACGCCTAAACTATGACCATTGAAGTTTGAGAATGACCTATGCTCCCCAAAGAGGAAAGGGTTTAAGTTGAGTAAACTACGACCACCCCAGTCCCACCTCCTCCTGGGAGTGTAATCTGTCAACCAATCAGAGGTGGAGGTGCTAACTTTTTGTATTACTCTGAAAACAGTGTTTTAGTTTTATGGATTTATTGGGGTAATAATGTTCACATAAAAATAAAATATACACGCTCATCAGCAATTGTATAATAGTCCCTCTTCTTCCTCAGGCAATAAAATTGTCATTTTAAAAAAAGTATGTTTTGTCCACTTTATTTCTCTGGGTTGGAGATGATACATTATAAGGACATGAAATAACACGTACAGAGATAATTTCAGAGAAATTAAATAATTTGGTATTACAATATTACAATTGAATGCATTGGTATTGCGTAAACTCGTGTTGTGTTCATTCCATTTTGCTCCAGATTGAATGATGTGATGATGTTGACCGTTTACTGTAGCTGTTCCACTATCATGTTGATGCCATCTGTCATGGTTGAGATGGGGACACCTGCACTTCCCTTGTTGTTACTGTTGACAGATGGTGTTGACAGAGAGGTTGTTACTGTTGACAGATGTTGTTACTGTTGACAGATGGTGTTACTGTTGACAGATGGTGTTGGTGTTGCCAGATAGTGTTACTGTTGACAGAGATGGTGTTGGTGTTGACAGAGATGGTGTTACTGTTGACAGATCTGGTGACAGAGATGGTGTTACTGTTGACAGAGATGTTGACAGAGATGGTGTTACTGGTGACAGAGATGGCGTTGACAGAGATGGTGTTACTGTTGACAGAGATGGTGTTACTGGTGACAGAGATGGTGTTGACAGAGATGGTGTTACTGTTGACAGAGATGGTGTTACTGTTGACAGAGATGGTGTTACTGGTGACAGAGATGGTGTTACTGGTGACAGAGATGTTGTTGACAGAGATGGTGTTACTGTTGACAGAGATGGTGTTGGTGTTGACAGAGATGGTGTTACTGGTGACAGAGATGTTGTTGACAGAGATGGTGTTACTGTTGACAGAGATGGTGTTACTGGTGACAGATGTTGTTGACAGAGATGGTGTTGGTGTTGATGGTGTTACTGGTGACAGAGATGTTGTTGACAGAGATGGTGTTACTGGTGACAGATGTTGTTGACAGAGATGGTGTTACTGTTGACAGAGATGGCGTTACTGTTGACAGAGATGGTGTTGACAGAGATGGTGTTACTGTTGACAGAGATGGTGTTACTGTTGACAGAGATGGTGTTACTGTTGACAGAGATGGTGTTAATGTTGACAGAGATGGTGTTACTGTTGACAGAAATGGTGTTACTGCTGACAGAGATATTGTTGACAGAGATGGTGTTAATGTTGACAGAGATGGTGTTACTGTTGACAGAAATGGTGTTACTGCTGACAAAGAGATATTGTTGACAGAGATGGTGTTACTGTTGACAGAGATACTGTTGACAGAGATATTGTTGACAGAGATGGTGTTACTGTTGACAGAGATATTGTTGACAGAGATGGTGTTACTGTTGACAGAGATGGTGTTACTGTTGACAGAGATACTGTTGACAGAGATATTGTTGACAGAGATGGTGTTACTGTTGACAGAGATGGTGTTACTGTTGACAGAGATGGTGTTGACAGAGATGGTGTTACTGTTGACAGAGATGGCGTTACTGTTGACAGAAAGTGTGTGGTATATACCTTTGTAACCGGGCAATGACTTTTTTGATCCATTTTGCCTCTGGATTCACACAGATGATGGTCTTGTCCTTCTTGGTAACGCTGATGAATGGAGGGGATACATTACTAGCCAAGGAGAAGTCAAACTACCATGGAAATAATCAAATATAACTATCTGAGCTTTGCCATGAAAATGGCATAATTTATTGTAGCCTGTTGTGTGAAATGGGAGACTTGAACTCTTCAGTGACTTCTAATGGGTTTGGATGTAAGACAGTAATGTGACACTTTTCTTCTTCTTCCTTCCACTACTTCCTGTCTCCCATACTTTTCATACATGCATTTTTGAGTGACTCCGTGGTTTCATTATAATATGTTGAAATGGTGACATTCTGTTGACTCACATCATCTCCATGCGACTACAGTGGGCTCCTGCAGGTAAGATCTCCAACTTGTGAAACCTGGTGGGAGAGATGAAGGCAGGGGACGTCCGGATGCAACGACATGTCACACGTGGAGCGAAGCCGCCCATAGGAAACGCTGCAGGGAGGAAGAGGAAGACCATCACAGGTCAAGTAAATGCAGGTCACGTCAAATCCTTAAACAACTGATAGATTACCTTTAAAGGGAACAGTTTGTTATGAAAAACATTCATATGCTACGTTTTAGGTCCTATTGCAATAAATAAACAAAAAATGACAGCACATTATTTGAGCAGCTTTTTAACAGATCTGTATCTCACCGTGAAGAGCAGCAACGCAGCAGAGAGTCAGTACGACCAACAAGTAGTGTGGCTTGAAGGGCATCTTGAGTCTGGGTCGGCTGTGGTTGGCTGTGGTTAAAGATCAAGATCGAAGTGCTCAGAGTGAGTGATGGAATTCATGTGCATTCTGGGTTTATATTGCTGCAAATAAGGAAGTGTGTTGGGGAATCCCTCATCAGAAAAATCACGGATTCATAGATTTACCGACATCAATCTATTTGAGTCGGTGTTGGTGGGTATACCTAATATTGTAGATGTAAGCTTCTTTTTTTTTTTACACTGCAAAAACATGAATGTTACCTAGATATGTAATCTTGTATTGACATGCTTAAATTAAATGTACTTGTTTTTGAGTTAATTTAGTTTACCCATTTCTTTGTTTTAAGGCTGATTACACTTGATTGCACGTGCAGAAAATGCTTTAAGATCTGCAGTCGTTTTATCAAAGTTTTGCATTTTTGGCAGTGTAATTAAAGTACCATTTCAAATACATTTAGATTTTTTGCAGTAAATTAAATTCTACTTTCCTCCAATTCTACTGTAACCTAATGAAACTAAACAGAAGCTGTCTTCATATCAGAAACATCTAGATAAAATGAGTCATACACAGAGCAACAAAGAGAGATATAGTTATATCCTCTCCCCCCCCTTCTTGCTCTTTCTCTCCCTCTCTTATCTCTTTCTGTTTTATATATTAATTATTAGTCTTTAACAGGGCTGTAAAGGTTACACCGTCATTTAAATCAAATCAAATGTATTTATATAGCCCTTCGTACATCAGCTGATATCTCAAAGTGCTGTACAGGAACCCAGCCTAAAACCCCAAACGGCAAGCAATGCAGGTGTAGAAGCACGTTGGCTAGGAAAACCTCTCTAGAAAGGCCAAAACCTAGGAAGAAACCTAGAGAGGAACCAGGCTATGTGGGGTGGCCAATCCTCTTCTGGCTGTGCCGGGTGGAGATTATAACAGAACATGGCCAAGACCTAGGAAGAAACCTAGAGAGGAACCAGGCTATGTGGGGTGGCCAGTCCTCTTCTGGCTGTGCATTTAAGCAGCAGTTGAGGCAGATTGATGTTTATGTCACTACGTTTCCAAATGGAATGTACTGACTCTCTGTTGGCCACTCTACATAAAGTAGAAATGAGCTTCAGCCGTCGTTGTCATTGCAGATAAAGCTAAATACTGGAGGAGGGGAGACAACAGTAGCTAGATGGGTGAAGAGATAACAGCATTCTATCATGATAAAGTTGACCTTTTTGTGATGCATTGATATACCGTTAACATTGAGACTAATCCTTTATTGATAAAGATATGTGAGATTAACATTTGAAGATTATAGTGTAAAATATAGCAGGCAGCTTGTATCATACTAACAGACCGTCTGGAGATTATCTATGGAGAGTAATCCATGCAGCAAACATTTCTGGAGCATTGAAGGTCCCCAAGAACTCAGTGGCCTCCATCATTCTTAATAGGAAGAAGTTTGGAACCACTGAGAGTCTTCCTAGAGTTGTCCGGGCAAACTGAGCAATCGGGCGAGAAGAGCCTTGGTCAGGGAGTTGACCAAGAACCAGATGGTCACTCTGACAGAGCTCTAGAGTCCCTCTGTGGAGATGGGAGCACCTTCCAGAAGGACAACTATCTCTGCAGCATTACACCAATCAGGCCTTTATGGTAGAGTGGCCAGACGGAAGCCACTCCTCAGTAAAAGGCACATGACAGCCTGCTTGGAGTTCACCAAAAGGCACCTAAAGGTTCTCAGACCATGAAACAAGATTCTCTGGTCTGATGAAACCAAGATTGAACTCTTTGGCCTGAATGCCAAGCGGCACATCTGGAAGAAACCTGGCACTATCCCTACGGTGAAGCATGGTGGTGGTAGCATCATGCTGTGGGGATGTTTTTCAGTGGCAGGGACTGGGAGACTAGTCAGGATCGAGGCAAAGATGAACAGAAAAAAATACAGAGAGATCCTTGATGAAAACCTGCTCCAGAGTGTTCAGGACCTCAGACTGGGGCGAAGGTTCACCTTCCAACAGGACAACACAGGAGTGGCTTCGGGACAAGTCTATGAATGTCCTTGAGTGGCCCAGCCAGAGCCTGGACTTGAACCTGATAGAACATCTTTTTTTATTTTTTTTATTTCACCTTTATTTAACCAGGTAGGCTAGTTGAGAACAGGTTCTCATTTGCAACTGCGACCTGGCCAAGATAAAGCATAGCAGTGTGAACAGACAACACAGAGTTACACATGGAGTAAACAATTAACAAGTCAATAACACAGAGAAGAAAAGGGGAGTCTATATACAATGTGTGCAAAAGGCATGAGGAGGTAGGCGAATAATTACAATATTGCAGATTAACACTGGAGTGATAAATGATCATGTACAGGTAGAGATATTGGTGTACAAAAGAGCAGAAAAGTAAATAAATAAAAACTGTGGGGATGAGGTAGGTGAAAATGGGTGTGCTATTTACCAATAGATTATGTACAGCTGCAGCGATCGGTTAGCTGCTCAGCTAGCTGATGTTTGAAGTTGGTGAGGGAGATAAAAGTCTACAACTTCAGCGATTTTTGCAATTCATTCCAGTCACAGGCAGCAGAGTACTGGAACGAAAGGCGGCCGAATGAGGTGTTGGCTTTAGGGATGATCAATTAGATACACCTGCTGGAGCGCGTGCTACGGATGGGTGTTGCCAAAGTGACCAGTGAGCTGAGATAAGGCGGAGCTTTGCCTAGCATGGCCTTGTAGATGACCTGAAGCCAGTGGGTCTGGCGACGAATATGTAGCGAGGGCCAGCCAACTAGAGCATACAAGTCGCAGTGGTGGGTAGTATAAGGTGCTTTAGTGACAAAACGGATGGCACTGTGATAAACTGCATCCAGTTTGCTGAGTAGAGTGTTGGAAGCAATTTTGTAGATGACGTCGCCGAAGTCAAGGATCGGTAGGATAGTCAGTTTTACTAGGGTAAGCTTGGCAGCGTGAGTGAAGGAGGCTTTGTTTTGCGGAATAGAAAGCCGATTCTTGATTTGATTTTCAATTGGAGATGTTTGATATGGGTCTGGAAGGAGAGTTTGCAGTTTAGCCAGACACCTAGGTACTTATAGGTGTCCACATATTCAAGGTCTGAGCCATCCAGTGTGGTGATGCTAGTCGGGAATGCGGGTGCAGGCAGCGATCGGTTGAAAAGCATGCATTTGGTTTTACTAGCGTTTAAGAGCAGTTGGAGGCCACGGAAGGAGTGTTGTATGGCATTGAAGCTCGATTGGAGGTTAGATAGCACAGTGTCCAATGACGGGCCGAAAGTGTATACAATGGTGTCGTCTGCGTAGAGGTGGATCAGGGAATCGCCCGCAGCAAGAGCAGCATCATTGATATATACAGAGAAAAGAGTCGGCCCGAGAATTGAACCCTGTGGCACCCCCATAGAGACTGCCAGAGGACCGGACAACATGCCCTCCGATTTGACACACTGAACTCTGTCTGCAAAGTAATTGGTGAACCAGGCAAGGCAGTCATCCGAAAACCGAGGCTACTGAGTCTGCCGATAAGAATATGGTGATTGACAGAGTCGAAAGCCTTGGCAAGGTCGATGAAGACGGCTGCACAGTACTGTCTTTTATCGATGGCGGTTATGATGTCGTTTAGTACCTTGAGTGTGGCTGAGGTGCACCCGTGACCGGCTCGGAAACCGGATTGCATAGCGGAGAAGGTACGGTGGGATTCGAGATGGTCAGTCACATGTTTGTTGACTTGGCTTTCGAAGACCTTAGATAGGCAGGGCAGGATGGATATAGGTCTGTAACAGTTTGGGTCCAGGGTGTCACCCCCTTTGAAGAGGGGGATGACTGCGGCAACTTTCCAGTCCTTGGGGATCTCAGACGATATGAAAGAGAGGTTGAACAGGCTGGTAATAGGGGTTGCGACAATGGCGGTGGATAGTTTCAGAAATAGAGGGTCCAGATTGTAAAGCCCAGCTGATTTATACGGGTCCAGGTTTTGCAGCTCTTTCAGAACATCTGCTATCTGGATTTGGGCAAAGGAGAACCTGGAGAGGCTTGGGCGAGGAGCTGCGGGGGGGCCGGGGCTGTTGGCCGAGGTAGGAGTAGCCAGGCGGAAGGCATGGCCAGCCGTTGAGAAATGCTTGTTGAAGTTTTCGATAATCATGGATTTGTCGGTGGTGACCGTGTTCCCTAGCCTCAGTGCAGTGGGCAGCTGGGAGGAGGTGCTCTTGTTCTCCATGGACTTCACAGTGTCCCAGAACCTTTTGGAGTTGGAGCTACAGGATGCAAACTTCTGCCTGAAGAAGCTGGCATTAGCTTTCCTGACTGACTGCGTATATTGGTTCCTGACTTCCCTGAACAGTTGCATATCGCGGGGACTGTTCGATGCTATTGCAGTCCGCCACAGGATGTTTTTGTGCTGGTCGAGGGCAGTCAGGTCTGGAGTGAACCAAGGGCTGTATCTGTTCTTAGTTCTGCATTTTTTGAACGGAGCATGCTTATCTAAAATGGTGAGGAAGTTACTCTTAAAGAATGACCAGGCATCCTCAACTGACGGGATGAGGTCAATGTCCTTCAAGGATACCCGGGCCAGGTCGATTAGAAAGGCCTGCTCACAGAAGTGTTTTAGGAAGCGTTTGACAGTGATGAGGGGTGGTCGTTTGACTGCGGCACCATAGCGGATACAGGCAATGAGGCAGTGGTCACTGAGATCCTGGTTGAAGACAGCGGAGGTGTATTTGGAGGGCCAGTTGGTCAGGATGACGTCTATGAGGGTGCCCTTGCTTACAGAGTTAGGGTTGTACCTGGTGGGTTCTTTGATGATTTGTGTGAGATTGAGGGCATCTAGGTTAGATTGTAGGACTGCCGGGGTGTTAAGCATATCCCAGTTTAGGTCACCTAGCAGAACAAACTCTGAAGCTAGATGGGGGGCAATCAATTCACAAATGGTGTCCAGGGCACAGCTGGGAGCTGAGGGGGGTCGGTAGCAGGCGGAAACAGTGAGAGACTTATTTCTGGAGAGAGTGATTTTCAGAATTAGTAGTTCGAACTGTTTGGGTATGGACCTGGAAAGTATGACATTACTTTGCAGGCTATCTCTGCAGTAGACTGCAACTCCTCCCCCTTTAGCAGTTCTATCTTGACGGAAGATGTTATATTTGGGTATGGAAATCTCTGAATTTTTGGTGGCCTTCCTGAGCCAGGATTCAGACACGGCAAGGACATCAGGGTTAGCAGAGTGTGCTAAAGCAGTGAGTAAAACAAACTTAGGGAGGCTTCTGATGTTGACATGCATGAAACCAAGGCTTTTTCGATCACAGAAGTCAACAAATGAGGGTGCCTGGGGACATGCAGGGCCAGGGTTTACCTCCACATCACCCGCGGAACAGAGAAGGAGTAGTATGAGGGTGCGGCTAAGGGTTATCAAAACTGGTCGCCTAGAGCGTTGGGGACAGAGAATTAGAGGAGCAGGTTTCTGGGCATGGTAGAATATATTCAGGGCATAATGCGCAGACAGGGGTATGGTGGGGTGCGGGTAAGGCGGAGGTAAGCCCAGGCACTGGGTGATGATGATGAGAGGTTTTATCTCTGGACATGCTGGTGGTAATGGGTGAGGTCACCGCATATGTTGGAGGAGGGACAAAGGAGGTATCAGGGGTATGGAGAGACCTGAGAATAGCTGTGCAGCAACGCTCCCCATCCAACCTACAGAGCTTGAGAGGATCTGTAGAGAAGAATGGGAGAACCTACCCAAATACAGGTGTGCCAAGCTTGTAGCGTCGTACCCAAGAAGACTCTCGGCTGTAATCACTGCCAAAGGTGCTTCAATAAAGTACTGAGTACAGGGTCTGAATGTAAATTTGATATTTCAGTTTATTTTTTATTTTTTGTAAATTAGCAAAAACATCTAAAAACATGGATTTGCTTAGGTATTGTGTGTAGATTGATGAATAAATAAAACCATTTGATTAATTTTAGAAGAAGGCTGTAACCTAACAAAATGTGGAAGAAGTCAAGGGGTTTGAATACTGAAGGCGGTATAGGTGCACAGTTTGAGTGAAATTTGAGTAATCAAGGTGACAGACATTGCCACATTCAATACTGCCATGCACAATCTTGCATCTAGCTGAGCTAGGGTATAATCATTAGTCCAACAGTTGCAAATGAGAGTTTCTATTGGACAAATTCAGGTATGTTTATTCCATTTGCTTCCGTTTATGAAAAGTTTTCCAACAGAATGGGCGGAATGAATACACCCCTGATCGCACGCAAACACAGTTCACTTTCAAAGCAGCCACATGGAAACAGAATGATCATTTTGATCGTTGGATAATTCCTTCTTGCATCAGACTTGCTGTCTCCTCCTTTCACCTTTTCCCTTCGCTTGTGGACTTCAGGGCACAACATATCAGCTGTCTGTGACCAGGCCAAACCTTTGTATCATAACCACTAAACTCTAGACACAGCCCACATCGTGGTCACCATATTAGCTAATGTCAAGTCAACATGGCTAATAGAATTAATGTGTTAGTAAACCAGCTACAATCATGCAGTACATTGTACAGTTAGCAAGCAGTTTAGCAGTTACACTGATGGGCTCCAGTGGCAATAGACCTTCATTGCAAGACGGTGTGTTTTAATCAATTATTTGGTGACGTGGATATATTTGTTATATCTAAATCTTTTTTTAAATTTTACTCCCCAAATGAGACTGTCTTGTCTCATCGCTACAACTCCCTTACGGGCTCGGGAGAGACGAAAGTTGAGAATCATGCGTCCTCCGATACACAACCCAACCAAGCCGCACTGCTTCTTAACACAGCGCGCATCCAACCTGGAAGCCAGCTACACCAATGTGTCGGAGGAAACACTGTACACCTGGCGACCTGAACAGCAGCACTACACCCGGCCCGCCACAGGAGTCGCTAGTTTGCGATGAGACAAGGATATCCCTACCGGCCAAACCCTCCCTAACCTGGACGACGCTCGGATAATTGTGCGTCACTCCATGGTCCTCCCGGCCGGCTGCGACAGAGCCTGGGCTCAAACTCAGAGTCTCTGGTGGCACAACTAGCACTGCGATGCAGTGCCTTAGACCACTGCGCCACCCGGGAGGCCCTAAAAGACAACTTTTTTTAAAGTTTCACTTTTTTTCCCCATGAAACTCACTGAGGAGGACGGTCCTCCCCTTCCTCTTCTGAGGAGCCTCAACTGATAGAGACTAATCCAGACAGTATGTATCATAATAACAGACATATTATCTCCAGACTATAGACACCAATCCATCCAGAATATTGAGGTAGGCTATATTGCAAATAACTAGGTTAAAATGTCTATGGATACCTACAGTACAATAGTTAATTTGTCGTTGTATATCATGTAGACTAGACCATCTAAATACATCCCGTTCTGAGATTAAAACTCACTTAGATTACACAACCACAACCTCAATACATTTTCCACAGAGTTAAACTAGGATGTGGTAGATAAGGGGAAGGTTATACGAGGGAAAGGGGTTAATTACACAATGCTCTGCTGAAAGCTTACTGTAAACCAGCATGATACCATACTGCTGAGCATCCATGTAAAACATCCAACAGCTTCCTGTCACCATATGCTGCCTGGATGAGGTTAATCTTTCAGGAAGGATTATCTGATTATGCTTAAGTTGTCTTCTGAATGGAGAGCGGTGCATTAGAGAGTGTTTACATGCGGGTTCTGAAGATTATTACAGAGACGCTAACTTGTCTTGTGCTGTAGACTAAGGCCCTTCAGATTCTCAAAAAAGTTATGCAGCTGCAACATTGAGAGCATCTTGACTAGCCAAATTACAGCAGCTGCTTGGCGGCCGACCGACCGTAAGGCGCTACAGAGGGTAGTGTGTACGGCCTAGTACATCATTTGGGGACGAGCTCCCTGCCATCCAGGACCTCTTCAGTCGCTTTATCCCTACCAATATGTACATACTGCATGTAGCCTATGTGAACAAGTAGAAAGTCAGTAGTAAAGATTTGACATTATCTTACTGTTTCATAATAAGTTCTATTTTACTGCTATGGTAGCCTAGTGGTTAGAGCGTTGGGCCAGTAACCGGAAGGTTGCTGGATCGAATCCCCGAGCTGACGAGGTAAAAATCTGTCGTTCTGCCCCCGAGCAAATGTAGTTCACCCACTCTTCCCCGGGTGCCCGAGGACGTGGATGTCGATTATGGCAGCCCCCCCGCACCTCTCTTATTCAGGGTTAAATGTGGAAGACACATTTCAGTTGGACAACTGACTAGCTATCACCCCTTTTCCTTTATTAATTCACTTATAGTAACATCCAGTACATCTCAAATCTTCCCATAATTTTGGCACACAAGGCTGATATCTTCATATCGCTCGTGTTAAATTTTGATTAATTTCACTTGATCAGACACAAGGAACCCAGAATGAGGAACAGAAACATGCTAACAGGCATTAAATAAGCCAGATAATCTTTTCTATTAGCAGACTGACTGAAAGAGTTCTATATTGGCAGTGAATGCCCCCTGTTGCATAACAGCTTATTTTCTATCAATCCTGACTAAATAACAGCCATTTTATATAACTTCTGACTAAATAACAGCTATTTTATATTAATCCTGACTAAATAACATCTATTATTAAAAATGATGGTTATTGTCATACCATTATTGCTCAATGGAGAGACAACACATTATAACCTTATAATAAGATACAGGCTAATACAATCTTATAGCAACTAATAAAGCTATTAATTGGGTTTTCTAGTAATCAAATCACATTTTATTGGTCACATACACATATTTAGCAGATGTTATTGCGGGTGGAGCAAAATGCTTGTGTTCCTCCTAGCTCTAATAATGCAGTAGTATCTGATAACACATATCTAAAAGTGAAATAATTGCCACATTTCCATAGATTAATACCCCTCAGACTGACACTGAGTTGAGTAGATAGGATACCTACTACATTGGTACCATCATTGGCATTAATACATGCTATTTTGTTGGCTTTGCAGAACCAAAACTCCACAATCTACCAAAAGACTTTCCAACTTCTCTGAATCAGAATAGCAAATAAGCCAATATAATGAAACTTACAGTATGGGCAGGATAACATGGGTGGAACAACATGCATCCACACTCTGGTGACGAGTATTTTTCACCCTGCTTATACATGAGTATTAATAATGGCCTTGTGCACAATTTTTTTTGCTTATATTAATGATGTTTTTTTATGGGTGAATTATCAGGGGGTGCTGCAGGTTACTTCCGGGGGCAATGTACCCACCTGCAATTGTAATGTATTTGCAACGTACCCGCCTGCAATAGTAATGTATTTGCAACGTACCCGCCTGCAATAGTAATGTATTTGCAACGTACCCGCCTGCAATAGTAATGTATTTGCAACGTACCCGCCTGCAATAGTAATGTATTTGCAACGTAATGTATTTGCAACGTACCCGCCTGCAATAGTAATGTATTTGCAATAGTAATGTATTTGCAACGTACCCGCCTGCAATAGTAATGTATTTGCAACGCAATTGTAATGTATTTGCAACGTACCCGCCTGCAATTGTAATGTATTTGCAACGTACCCGCCTGCAATAGTAATGTATTTGCAACGTACCCGCCTGCAATAGTAATGTATTTGCAACGTACCCGCCTGCAATTGTAATGTATTTGCAACGTACCCGCCTGCAATTGTAATGTATTTGCAACATACCCGCCTGCAATTGCTAATAACTAATCCACAACTGCATTACTATATGTAATAAAGTGAAAATATGAGGCCCGCACCTGATCTTAAACCACTAATATAGAAAATGCACTGAAGGCAACAGTCAGATACGGCGAAAATAGTGATTTTTGCCTGAATTGGATGTGTTTCTGCTTATAATTTCCCACATTGTAGTAGGCAATTTGTTAGTCAACTTGTCTATAACTACATACATGCAGCTTCTCTTCAGTCATTACACTGTATGTACACTGTATGTACACTGCCGTTAACCCTGTACACACTAAGCTTTCTGAGTGTCCAACAAGCTTTCTCTGCCCTAACCTTGTTCTGAACACCTCAAAAACAAAGGTCATGTAGTTCGGTAAGAATAATGCCCCTCTGCCCACCGGTGTGATCACTACTTCTGAGGGTTTAGAGCTTGATGGAGTCAGCTGATGCAAGTACTTGTGAGAATGGCTAGACGGTACACTGTCCTTCTCTCAGCACACATCAAAGCTGCAGGCTGAAGTTACATCTAGACATGGTTTCCTCTATTGTAATCGCTCCTCTTTCACCCCACCTGCCAAACTAAACCTGGTTCAGATGATCATCCGACCCATGCTAGATTACGGAGACATCATTTATAGAACGGCATGTAAGGGTGCTCTCGAGCGGCTAGATGTTCTTTACCATTTGGCCATCACAATTGCCACCAATGCTCCTTATAGGACACATCACTGCACTCTATACTCATTTGTAAACTGGTCATCTCTGTATACCCGTCGCAAGACCCACTGGTTGATGCTTATTTATAAAACCCTCTTAGGCCTCACTTCCCCTTATCTGAGATATCTACTGCAGCCCTCATCCTCCACATATAACACCCGTTCTGACAGTCACATTCTGTTAAAGGTCCAGCTAGCGACTGGAACGAGCTGCAACAAACACTCAAACTGGACAGTTTTATCTCCATCTCTTCATTCAAAGACTCATCATGAACGCTCTTACTGACAGTGGTGGCTGCTTTGTGTGATGTATTGTTGTCTCTACCTTCTTGCCCTTTGTGCTGTTGTCTGTGCCCAACAATGTTTGTACCCTGTTTTGTACTGCTACCATGTTGTGTTGCTGCCATGTTGTTGTTGTGTTTCTACCATGTTGTGTTGTCATGTGTTGCTGCCTTGATATGCTGTTGTCTTAGGTCTCTCTTTATGTAGTGTTGTGTTGTCTCTCTTGTTGTGATGTGTGTTTTGTCCTATATATATATTTTTTTTCTCTTTTTAAATCCCAGCCCCTGTCCCCGCAGGAGGCCTTTTGGCTTTTGGTAGGCCGTCATTGTAAATAAGAATTTGTTCTTAACTGACTTGCCTAGTTAAATAAATGTTTTTAAAAAAATGCTGTCTAGAAGTCAAAATAAACCCTTGGTCACCAGAATAATGTCATAAACTGACTTCAGTCAGCTGGACATGCCTAGAGATGAGTTCGGATTGGTCTGCCATGTAGCATGCTTCTGTCGATAACATGATCAGCTCAGTATGAGTAGATAATCCTTGCTACCACAGCTTTTTTGAAAGTTACAACCTTAGCCATGGAGAACTGCAAAAGTGCTCTCAACAACATTGCAGGAATTTATCAGGCGCTATCGACAAAGATCAGTGAGGAAAAGTTGCGATGGACAACTTTCTGCGATGTGAACTGGAGTGACATGACATAATGAGCCAAAAACAGATGGCGCAGGACGTATTTTTCTTAGTTAACGGGGTTCAGCCATGAAGCGTTCATCCACTCTGGGTAAGAGTCTAGCTACATTTTCAGACTTTCTATTTTTCTAATTTTGTCAGAAAGGTATTTATTTAAATTAAAAGCGTACTGTTGGCTGGCAAGTGAATGTTTGCATGCTGGCTCGCTAGCTAATGTTATGTGTATGATCTGTGTAGTAATATTATTTGTACCTCCAGAAAGCCGTTTGTATTGTTAGTTATAGCCTACTATTAGCTAGCTATATAACCAACTATGTTCAATGTTATCTTTAGCTACCTGCAAATGCATGCATGGTGGCTAGCTATGACAATCAGTTTGTATTGCTAGTAGTATGGGTTGGGATTATTGCCACATTCAAAACAACTTGGAACTGGGAACTTGGACATCTCCAACATCTGACTTCAGTGCGTTCAAGACAACTGTGAACTCAAACTTGGGAACACATACAAACTTGGGAACACATACAAACACATACAAACATGGGAACACATACAAACACATACAAACTTGGGAACTCGGGCCTCTTTCTAGAGCCTTGACTTTCTGACCTGAAGATCACTGACGTCATGATTTGACCTTGTGTTTTTCTAAGTTCCCAGTTGTATTGAAAGCACCATTAGGTTCATTGTTTAGCTAGCTAACTACATGTCTAAACAAGACTCCACTTCGCCAGATGATTACATGACCAATCAAGTTTGCTAGGTGTGTTTGGGGGTGATTACGGTCATCTATTGTATTTCATGAACATGCCTAGATAATAGTGACCCATCCACTTAGCTAGATGTGGCTAGGGGTTATATAATTTATTTCACGACACATCAATTTAGACAGGTGTGTCGAGGTAAGCATCATCTAATATTTATAAAATATTTTTATCTGGACACTTTCTATATTTTATGTAGTGTGTGTTTACCATAGCCAGTAATGTAAAGGACAACATGACCTGCAACAAAGTCAGATTAGGATATAGGCCAAGGACTAAATAACGTGTCTTTTTATCTGGAGTTTTTCCTTATTGTAAGCTACTACTTCCACCACCTTTAGTCTTGAAATCTTTGGTTATTAACTACACTACTTTACTGACTCTGTTTCTGTTTATGGCTTCACATGTGAATGCTTAAAGATGGGTGGGGCTAAGGCTTAAGAGGGTGTGAACGATGTTGAATAGGAGTAGACAAAGAAGAGCTCTCCAGTAGGTGTACCAAAACATTCAAGGGCCATTTTCTCAAAAGTGGGGTTACAAGTTTATCAACTTTAGTACCAGAATTACTTTCCCATGTTCCTCAACTGTAGTGTATGATATACCATTGTGTAGCTCTGAGACTCTACTTTTATTAAACGTGAAAACCGTGTAACAAAGTCAAAAGATGGCGCCGGAGCAGAAGGCAGACGTTTTACGTCCCCAACCGATTGTGTTTTTTTGTTTGTTTATCAGCGTTGTTTGTAACTTATCATTTTACTAATTTTGTACATAATGTTGCCGCTACCGACTCTTATGACTAAAAATAACTTCTAGATATCCGGACTGCGATAACTCACCAAGGACTAGCAGAATCCTTTTTCTTCTTTCACGCCTCTAACGAGCCCGAGACGGAGGATAAGGGTGGAGGATGAGGTGGAGGATCTGCGTGAAGAGGAGGCATAGAAAGAAAGGCTGGAGAGCGGGCTGCCTTCTGAGAATTCAAAGGTGATTGAATAAACCCCCACTTCTCTCATTTCTGCTAGCAAACGTGCAATCTTTGGACAATAAAATTTACGAGTTACGGGGAAGATTAAACTACCAATTGGACATTAACATCTTATGCTTCATGGAGTCGTGGCCGAACGACAACATTATCAACATACAGCTGGCTGGTTATACAATGTACCGCCAAGAGACAACAGCGGTGTCTGGTAAGACAAGGAGCTAATATATTTTTGTAAATAACAGCTGGTGCATGATATCTAAGGAAGTCTCGAGCTATTGCTCGCCCGAGGTTTATATCATGATAAGCTGTAGACCACACTACCTACCAAGAGTTCTCATCTGTATTCTTCGTAGCTGTTTACATACCACCTCAGTCAGAGGCTGGCATTAAGATAGCATTGAATGAGCTGTATTCCGCCATAAGCAAACAAGAAAACGTTCACCCAGAGGCGGTGCTCCTAGTAGCCGGGGACTTTAATACAGGGAAACTTAAATCAGTTTTATCAAATTTCTATCAGGATTTCAAATTTGCACCAGAGGGAAAATAACTCTGGACCACCTGTACTCCACACACAGAGACACGTACAAAGCTCTCCCTCGCCATCCATTTGGCAAATCTGACCATAATTCCATCCTCCTGATTCCTGCTTACATGCAAAAATTAATGCAGGAAGCACCAGTGACTAGATCAATAAAAAAGTGGTCAGATGAAGAAGATGCTAAGCTACAGGACTGTTTGCCAGCACAGACTGGAAGATGTTCCTGGATTCCTCCAATGGCATTGAGGAGTACACCACATCAGTCATTGGTTTCATCAATCAGTGCATCGATGACGTCGTCCCCACAGTGACCGTATGTACATACCCCAACCAGAAACCATGGATTACAGGCAACATCCACACTGAGCTAAAGGCTAGAGCTGCCACTTTCAAGGAGCGGGACTCTAACCCGGAAGCTTATAAGAAATCCCGCTATGCCCTCCGACAAACCATCATACAGGCAATCGTCAGTACAGGACTAAGATCGAGTTGTACCACCCCGGCTCTGACGCTCGTTAGATGCAGCAGGGCTTGCAAACCATTACAAACTACAAAGGGAAGCACAGCCGAGAGCTGCCCAGTGACACGAGCCTACAAGATGAGCTAAACTACTTCTATGTTCGCTTCGAGGCAAATAATTACTGAAACATGCATGAGAGCACCAGCTGTACCGGAAGACTCTGTGATCACGCTCTCCTCAGCCGATGTGAGTAAGACCTTTAGACAGGTCAACATTCACAAGGCCACAGGGCCAGACGGATTACCAGGAACGTGTACTGTGAGCATACGCTGACCAACTAGCAAGTGTCTTCACTGACATTTTCAATCTCTCCCTGTCCGACTCTGTAATACCAACATGTTTTAAGCAGACCACCATAGGGCCTGTGCCCAAGAACACTAAGGTAACCTGCTTAAATGACTACCGACCCATAGCACTCATGTCTATAGCCATGAAGTGCTTTGAAAGGCTGGTCATGGCTCACATCAACACCATCATACCAGAAACCCTAGACCCAATCCAATTTGCATGCCGCTCCAACAGATCCACAGATGATGCAATCTGTATTCCACTCCACACTGCCCTTTCCCACCTGGACAAAAGGAACACTTATGTGAGAATGCTATTCATTGACTACAGCTCAGCGTTCAACACCAGAGTGCCCACGAAGTTCATCACTAAACTAAGAACACTGGGATTAAACACCTCCCTCTGCAACTGGATCCTGGACATCCTGACAGGCTGCCCCCAGGTGGTAAGGGTAGGTAACAACACAACCGCCATGCTGATCCTCGACACAGGGGCCACTAAGTGTGCGTGCTCATCCCCCTCCTGTACCATCTGTTCACTCATGACTGCATGGCCAGGCACGACTCCAACACCATCATTAAATGTGCAGATGACAGAACAGTGGTAGGCCTGATCACCGACAACAACGAGACTGCCTATAGGGAGGAGGTCAGAGGACTGGCTGTGTGGTGCCAGGACAACAACCTCTCCCTCAACGTGATCAAGACAAAGGAGATGATTGTGGAATACAGGAAAAAGGAGGACCGAGTTCACCCAAATCTTATCGACGGGGCTGCAGTGGAGCAGGTTGAGAGCTTCAAGTTTCTTGGTGTCCACATCACCAACAAACTAACATGGTCCAACAACACCAAGACAACCTATTCCCCCTCAGGAGACTGAAAAGATTTGGCATGGTTCCTTAGATCCTCAAAAGCTTCAACAGCTGCACCATCGAGAGCATCCTGACTGGTCACTGCCTGGTATGGCAACTGCTCGGCCTCCGACCGGCAAGGCACTACAGAGGGTAGTGTGTACGGCCCAGTACGTCACTGGGGCCAGGCTTCCTGTCATCCAGGACCTCCATACCAGGCGGTGTCAGAGGAAGGCCCTAAAAATTGTCAAAGACTCCAGCCACCCAAGTCAAAGACTGTTCTTTTTGCTATCACACTGCAAGTGGTACCAGAGAGCCAAGTGTAGGTCCAAGAGGCTTCTTAACAGCTTCTACAACCAAGCCATAAGACTAAACATCTAGTCAAATGGCTACCCAGACTATTTGCATTGAACCCCCTCCCTTCTCGTCTCCACACCACTGCCACTCTCTGTTGTCATCTATGCATAGTCACTTCAATAACTCTACCTACATGTTCATACTACCTCAACTAACCGGTGCCCCGCACATTGACTCTGTATAGGCACCTCCCTGTATATATTGTTATTTTTGACTGCTGCTCTTTAATTACTGTTGTATTCGGTGCATGTGCCGAATACAATTTGATTTGATTTAATAATGTAGCATGTGTTTCATGTATCATTTTACCGGAATAAATGCACAAGTTCATATTAAGTCTATGTGAGAGGTTCCTACAGTCCAGAAGAGGCTGATGGGAGGAACGGCGTCAAACGCATGGTTTAATAAGTTCCATTCCAGTCATTACAATGAGTCCATCCTCCTATAGCTCCTCTCATCAGTCTCTTCTTCTACAGTCAGTGTCCAGATATCAGTTACCATTTAACTTATCTGAACAGTTGTCGTCTGGAGATAGAGAGGACCAAAGCGCAGCGTGGTTTGTGTTCATCTTTTTAATGGAAAAGTGAACACTTCAAAAACACAAAACAACAAAGTGACAACCGTAACAGACACACAAAGACTGAAAATAACCACCCACAAAATCCCAACAGAAAACAGGCTACCTAAATATGGTTCCCAATCAGAGACAATGACTAGCACCTGCCTCTGATTGAGAACCATATCAGGCCAAACAAGAAACCCAACCTAGAAACACAAAACATAGAATACCCACCCAACTCACTTCCTGACCAACTAAAACAAAGAAATAACACAGGAACTAGGATCAGAACGTGACAACAGTAGGCTACAGTTCACTTGAAGTGCCTTAGGCCTATTTGATGTCCATCTTGTGACTGTCAAATTGTATATAGCTTCTCACAATCACCACACACAACGTAGCCGCCGGTCCTATCATCCTCTTTTAACACTTCACCAAATCTTACCCAAACATTACATTTCAGGCCCTTCTTTTTATTTTCAACTCTCCATTTCCTTGCTTTTCTCTTAAAGATTTCAACTCCAACATTGTCTTTTTTTTGCCTGTTTAGAAAGACGTGAACTTGTTCTGCCTGTTTTCAAAAGCAATTCTGCGATTTGCTGATAATCTTTTTTTGCCACACATATTGTTAGATCCTAAGGCTTATGCACTAATGCCAGATAGCATAAAATAATGAAACAAAAACCTCAATGTAGCCAATAGAAATAAATTGCACAATATAAATTAAACTTTATTCAACCTGCCAGCCACCAACCTGCGGTCCATCCACACACTATTTCATAACCCTAGGCCCACCCTTTCCACGGAGACTGCGGGTTATGAGTCAACCAGCACACCACTAGCCTACAGTTACCCTCCCCTCATATCAGCCATAGCACTAACCATGAGAATCACAATGTTCCAGGCAGTAAAATGTGGAAGCTGTTAGAATCGTTAGAATCTCTTACAGATGTTTGTTGTCTGGTTTCCAATGTAAATTAGTGTGCCTAGCTTAGGACCATGTATGTGTTCCCTCAGCCCTATGTTCCCTCAGCCCTATGTTCCCTCAGCCCTATGTTCCCTCAACCCTATGTTCCCTCAGCCCTATGTTCCCTCAGCCCTATGTTCCCTCAGCCCTATGTTCCCTCAACCCTATGTTCCCTCAACCCTATGTAGGTTTTCCCACAAGGAACCACTAAGGAACCCACATGGAAACACAAGACTGCGCTCAGAAGGTTCCACTTTGGGATGCTTCTGTCTGGTGTGTTAGACCTATATGGTGATAAGGGGGAATTCAGAGTGTCTAGGTGTGTACCGGTGGAGACCAGTCTCCTGTGGAGTTCCTTTTGTCATTATCATGAGCACTGGTTAAATCAGCTGGTTTATTCATCTGGTTTAATCAGCTGGTTTATTCATCTGGTTTATTCATCTGGTTTAATCAGCTGATTTATTCATCTGGTTTAATCAGCTGGTTTAATCATCTGGTTTATTCATCTGGTTTAATCAGCTGGTTTAATCATCTGGTTTATTCATCTGGTTTAATCAGCTGGTTTAATCATCTGGTTTATTCATCTGGTTTAATCAGCTGGTTTATTCATCTGGTTTAATCAGCTGGTTTATTCATCTGGTTTATTCATCTGGTTTAATCAGCTGGTTTATTCATCTGGTTTAATCAGCTGATTTATTCATCTGGTTTATTCATCTGGTTTAATCAGCTGATTTATTCATCTGGTTTAATCAGCTGGTTTATTCATCTGGTTTTATCAGCTGATTTATTTATCTGGTTTAATCGGCTGGTTTATTCATCTGGTTTAATCAGCTGGTTTATTCATCTGGTTTATTCAGCTGGTTTAATCAGCTGGTTTATTCATCTGGTTTAATCAGCTGGTTTAATCGGCTGGTTTATTCATCTGGTTTAATCAGCTGGTTTATTCAGCTGGTCTATTCATCTGGTTTAATCAGCTGGTTTATTCCCACGCTTCATCCACACACTATTTCTTAACCCTAAACCCACCCTTTCCGCGGGGACTGTGGGTTATGAGTCAACTAGCACATCACTACAGTAACCCTCCACTCACATCAGCTCGGCCATAGCACTAACCACGAGAATCACAATGTCCCAGGCAGTATAATGTGGAAACTGGTAGAATTGTTATTCTAGCTCTCTCTTATAGATGTTTGTTGTCTGGTTTCCATTGGAAATTAGCGTGCCTTAGCTTAGGACCATGTCTATGTTCCCTCAACCCTAAATTCCCTCAAGCCTATGTTTAATTTAATCAGATGACTTCATTCACACACTATTTCAGCTAGTTTATTCAGCTGATTTATTCAGCTGAGAAAAATGCATTTTTATCTGTAGGACTTGAAAATGTACAATCAAATGAATAGGCGTAAACTTGGTGTTTTTATATAGACTTCGTGGTGTGGTGATCGTCAGTGAAATAGTGATAGTGAGGTTGATCAACACTGACAGAATGACACGTGACATTAGCGCCCTCTGGTGCGTAAGGAAAACCATTACACAATTAAAAATGAACACTACCCTAGACAGCCAGTAGAGGGCTAGACTGCCACTGAAGATTGTGTACGTTAGAACAAAGCAGCCTGCACAGCTCACACAAATAATTGTCCATGTGTGGATATGATTACTATGATACTTGAAGCTGTTTGACCAGTCGACTGACAACAACATGTCAATTGAATGTTGATGGGAACAGGTCAATCAAGCCTAAAGAATGATACACCTGCCAGAACCAGGGTAGTGTAGCACAGAGGAAATGAGAGAGACCGATGGAGGGAGGGAGGGAGACTGACAGAGGAAATGAGAGAGACCGATGGAGGGAGGGAGGGAGACTGACAGAGGAAATGAGAGAGACCGATGGAGGGAGGGAGGGAGACTGACAGAGGAAATGAGAGAGACCGATGGAGGGAGGGAGGGAGACTGACAGAGGAAATGAGAGAGACCGGGAGGGAGGGAGACTGACAGAGGAAATGAGAGAGACCGATGGAGGGAGGGAGGGAGGGAGGGAGGGAGAATGACAGAAGGAAGGAGAGAGACTGATGGAGGGAGGGAGGGAGGGAGGTGGACAGAGGGAAGGAGAGAGACCGAGGGAGGGAGGGAGGGAGAATGACAGAAGGAAGGAGAGAGACGGAGGGAGGGAGGGAGGCAGACAGAGGGAAGGTGAGAGACCGAGGGAGGGAGGGAGGGAGGGGAGGAGAATTACAGAAGGAAGGAGCGAGACCGATGGATGGAGGGAGGGAGGGAGGGAGGGAGGGAGGGAGGGGGGGAGGGAGGGAGGGAGGGAGGGAGGGAGGGAGGGAGGGAGGGAGGGAGGGAGAATGACAGAAGGAAGGAGAGAGACCGAGGGAGTGATAGAGGAAAATATTTTGAAATGACTAATTATGTATACATTCCAATCAGAAACTGACTAGTCCAAATGCTATAATGTACTGTCCCTCTTGCTCCCTTTCACAATTGTATATAATGTAGTCAGGAAGTTTAGTAACAATGAAGGTCTGTTCTTTAAGTTCATTCAGTTGTACAAATCTCCAGGTGGTGGGAACGGGCCATCTCCAAAATGATCGGGAATGTTGATTTATGCTGACTGGCCTTGACTTCGTGCTGATAACGCGGAGGCTTGAGAATTAGAGGGGCCCTCTGTTTGTGAAACGGAACGTTTGGAAAACGCTGACGTCATTTTCAGTTTATAACCTGTGGTAATGTGTGTGAGCATTTATTACTCATCAAGAATAAATGCTGAACTTGTTTTTAAGACTGGTCTCTTGCTAATTCATGCAAATGATAAACTTACAACTTATCATGAATTAGAAATGAGTGCGAATTGAATTGATTTTGGCAATAAACCATAAAGGGATTAAAAATTCCTCTATCAGGGAGGGAGGGAGGGAGGGGAGGAAAATTACAGAAGGAAGGAGAGAGACCCGAGGGAGGGAGGGAGGGAGGGAGGGAGGGAGGGAGGGAGAATGACAGAAGGAAGGAGAGAGACTGATGAAGGGAGGGAGGGAGGGAGGCGGACAGAGGGAAGGAGAGAGACCGAGGGACGGAGGGAGGGAGGGAGGGAGGGAGGAGGAGGAGAATTACAGAAGGAAGGAGAGAGAGGGATTCGCGATGGAGGAAGGGAGGGAGGGAGAATGACAGAAGGAAGGAGAGAGACTGATGGAGGGAGGGAGGGAGGGAGGTGGACAGAGGGAAGGAGAGAGACCGAGGGAGGGAGGGAGGGAGGCGGACAGAGGGAAGGAGAGAGACCGAGGGAGGGAGGGAGGGAGGGAGAATGACAGAAGGAAGGAGAGAGACTGAGGGAGGGAGGGAGGGAGGGGAGGAGAATTACAGAAGGAAGGAGAGAGACCGATGGAGGGAGGGAGGGAGGCGGACAGAGGGAAGGAGAGAGACCGAGGGAGGGAGGGAGGGAGGGAGGGGAGGAGAATTACAGAAGGAAGGAGAGAGACCGAGGGAGGGAGGGAGGGAGAATGACAGAAAGGAGAGAGACTGATGGAGGGAGGGAGGGAGGGAGGCGGACAGAGGGAAGGAGAGAGACCGAGGGACGGAGGGAGGGAGGGAGGGAGGGAGGGGAGGAGAATTACAGAAGGAAGGAGAGAGACTGATGGAGGGAGGGAGGGAGGGAGGCGGACAGAGGGAAGGAGAGAGACCGAGGGAGGGAGGGAGGGATAATGACAGAAGGAAGGAGAGAGACTGATGGAGGGAGGGAGGGAGGCGGACAGAGGGAAGCAGAGAGACCGAGGGAGGGAGGGAGGGAGGTAGGGAGGGAGGGGAGGAGAATTACAGAAGGAAGGAGAGAGACCGATGGAGGGAGGGAGGGAGGGAGGTGGACAGAGGGAAGGAGAGAGACTGATGGAGGGAGGGAGGGAGGGAGGGAGAGAGGGAGGGTGGGAGGGTGGGAGAGAGGGAGGGAGGGAGGCGGACAGAGGGAAGGAGAGAGACCGAGGGAGGGAGGGAGGGGAGGAGAATTACAGAAGGAAGGAGAGAGACCGAGGGAGGGAGGGAGGAGCATGGAGGACAGGAGGCAGTCATTCATAAACAACTTTTACATTTAAAGCACCAGGTACATTTCTGGGACTGTTATTGGCACAGGGTGATTCAATGAGAGTGATGTGTGAGGAAACAAACGAGTGGATGGCATCTGACAACATGTGGAGAGGCAGGGTAACTCCCAGAGAGAGAGAAGTACCTGTCAGACCATAGACAGGTTTCCTGCCTTCATATGTGGATATGATGAGGTGATAAGACGGGATGTGTTGAGATAATAGTGTTTCCTTCAATTGTCCCCTGAGCTGAAGGTCACATATGAATCAAATCAAACTTTATTTGTCACAGAAGCCGAATACAAAGTGTAGATCATGAAATGCTTTACTTACAAGCCCTTAACGAACAGTGCAGTTCAAAAGTGCAGCAGTATGATTTTGTCAAGCACTGAACTGATATGTCCAATAGTTTCATCAATCTTCTTATTCAAATAAATACGTAGGGCTTGGTACAATGTACTGTATTACATACTATTCATATACTGTCTATCAAATGGTTTCATTTATGACCCTTTATTGATCAAGGCTCACGGTGATAACATATAGTTTTATTTATTTTTAGAGGTGGATCAGCTTAAAATTGTGGATAGATTGTTGTTTCCATCAATGTCTGCATCATTTCCAATCCACCATATCTATTTTTGGTACATATATATACACGTACATACACACATGCATGCATATACAGATATATACATACACATATCTATATAGACATACATACTTTAAAATATATATACCTTTATTATTCCCCACAAACCCTACCACCCTTCCCCCAACTGGAGTAAACTAATGAACAATAACACTTAGGCTTCTACCTTCAGTTTATACATCTTATACACGTTTTACAGACACAATCTATTTTACAATAGTTATATTTTGTTTGTTTTTACATTTTTCCTCTATTTCTGAGATCCATCAAGTTTGATTTATACTTGTAACTGTGCTAACATTTTGGAACCTATATACATGTTACAGACCCTGTATGTTTTACATATGTTATCTGGTGTTAGTCCCACCCTTCAGCTCCATTCAACCCCTCCCATCTATCTCTCAACATCATCCATTTTGGAACCTATATACATGTTACAGACCCTGTATGTTTTACATATGTTATCTGGTGTTAGTCCCACCCTTCAGCTCCATTCAACCCCTCCCATCTATCTCTCAACATCATCCATTTTGGAACCTATATACATGTTACAGACCCTGTATGTTTTACATATGTTATCTGGTGTTAGTCCCACCCTTCAGCTCCATTCAACCCCTCCCATCTATCTCTCAACATCATCCATTTTGGAACCTATATACATGTTACAGACCCTGTATGTTTTACATATGTTATCTGGTGTTAGTCCCACCCTTCAGCTCCATTCAACCACTCCCATCTATCTCTCAACATCATCCATATTGGATTTCTATTTGCCATATATTTCTCAACTGTGCTGTGATGCTTCACAAAAAGTACTGAACCTTTCTATTCTCATAGCTTCTACCGATTGTAAATTAAAAATTCATTTTTTTTTATAAAATAATTATTATATTATTGATTGATTGACTATGGCTTTTTATATCACCCAGTATTGCTATGTGCAGCGTTAGTTCTAGGCAAATGTTGCAATTCTTCAGCCATTCCTGGACCTGTGACCAAAAACAAGCTACATATGGATAGTACCAAAATACATTTTTATTTTTTTATTTCACCTTTATTTAACCAGGTAGGCTAGTTGAGAACAAGTTCTCAGATGATGATGTGCAAGTAGAAATACTGGTGTGCAAAAGAACATAAAAGTAAATAAAAACAATAATGGGATGAGGTAGGTAGATTGGAAGGGCTTTTTACAGATAGACTATGTACAGCTGCATCGATCGGTTAGTTGCTCAGACAGCTGATGTTTAAAGTTAGTGAGAGAAATATAAGTCTCCAGCTTCAGCGATTTGTGCAATTCGTTCCAGTCATTGGCAGCAGAGAACTGGAAGGAAATGCGGCCAAAGGAGGTGTTGGCTTTGGGGATGGCCAGTGAGATGTACCTGCTGGAGTGCGTGCTACGGGTGGGTGATGTTATCGTGGCTGAGATAAGGCGAAGCTTTACCTAGCATAGACTTATAGATGACCTGGAGCCAGTGGTTCGGGCAGTGAATATGTAGCGAGGGCCAGCTGACTAGAGCATACAGGTCACAGTGGTGGGTGGTATATGGGGCTTTGGTGACAGAATGGATGGCACTGTGATAGACTGCATCCAGTTTGCTGAGCAGAGTGTTGGAGGCTATTTTGTCAATGACATCGCCGAAGTCGAGGATCGGTAGGCTAGTTAGTTTTACGAGAGTATGTTTGGAGGAGTGAGTGAAGGAGGCTTTGTTGCGAAATAGGAAGCTGATTCTAGATTTAATTTTGGATTGGAGATGTTTAATATGAGTCTGGAAGGAGAGTTTACAGTCTAGCCAGACACGTGGTTATTTGTTGTCCACATATTCTAAATCAGAACCGTACAGAGTAGTGATGGTAGTGGGGCGGGCAGCGAACGGTTGAAAAGTATGCATTTAGTTTTACTAGCATTTAAAAGCAGGTGGAGGCTACGGAAGGAGTGTAGTATGGCATTGAAGCGCTTTTGGAGGTTTGTTAACACAGTATCCAAAGAAGGGCCAGATTTATACAGAATGGTGTTGTCTGTGTAGAGGTGGACCAGGGAATCACCAGCAGCAAGAGTGACATCATTGATATATATAGAGAAAAGAGTCGGCCTGAGAATTTAACCTTGTGGCACCCCCATAGAGACTGCCAGAGGACCAGACAACAGGCCCTCCAATTTGACACACTGAACTCTATCTGAGAAGAAGTTGGTGATCCAGGCGAGGAAGTCATTAGAGAAACCAAGGCTGTTGAGTCTGCCGATAAGAATATGGTGATTGACAGAGTCGAAAGCCTTGGCCAGGTCAATGAATACGGCTGCACAGTACTGTCTTTTATCGATGGCGGTTATGATATCGTTTAGGACCTTGAGCGTGGCTGAGGTGCACCTGTGACCAGCTCTGAAACCAGATTGCACAGTGAAGAAGGTACGGTGGGATTCGAAATGGTCAGTGATCTGTTTATTAACTTTGCTTTAGAACTTTAGAACTTGGCTTTAGAACTTTAGAACTTGGCTTTAGAACTTTAGAAATGCAGGGCAGGATGGATACAGGTCTCTAGCAGTTTGGGTCGAGAGTGTCACCCCGTATTGAAGATGGGGATGACTACAGTAGCTTTCCAATCTTTAGGGATCTCGGACGATACGAAAGAGAGGTTGAACAGACTGGTAATAGGGGTTGCAACAATGGCGGCAGATACTTTTAGAAAGAGAGGGTCCAGATTGTCTAGCCCAGCTGATTTGTATGGGTCCAGGTTTTGCAGCTCTTTCAGAACATCTGCTATCTGGATTTGGGTGAAGGAGAAGCTGTGGGGGGTGTGGAGCTGTTGGCCGGGGTTGGGCTAGCCAGGAGGAAAGCATGGCCAGTCGTGGAGAAATGCTTATTGAAATTCTCGATTATTGTGGATCTATCGGTCGTGGCCGTGTTACCTACACTCAGTGCAGTGGGCAGCTGGGAGGAGGTGCTCTTATTCTCCATGGACTTTACAGTGTCCCAAAACTTTTTGGGGTTAGAGAAAAAGCTAAGCCTTTGCTTTGCTTGTATTGGTTCCTGACTTCCCTGAAAAGTTGCATATCGTGGGGACTATTCGATGCTAGTGCAGTCCACCACAGGATGTTTTTTGCTCGTTGAGGGCAGTCAGGTCTGGAGTGAACCAAGGGCTATATCTGTTCTTAGTTCTACATTTTTTGTAAGGGGCATGCTTATTTAAAATGGTGAGGAAAGCACTTTTAAAGAACAACCAGGCATCCTCTACTGATGGGATGAGGTCAATATCCTTCCAGGATACCCGGGCCAGGTCGATTAGAAAGGCCTGCTCACAGAAGTGTTTTAGGGAGCGTTTAACAGTGAAGAGGGGTGGTCGTTTGACCGCAGACCCATAGTGGATGCAAGCAATGAGGCAGTGATTGCTGAGATCCTGATTGAAAACAACAGAGGTTTATTTGGAGGGCAAGTTGGTCAGGATCATATCTATGAGGGTGCCCATGTTAACAGATTTAGGGTTGTACCTGGTGGGTTCTTTAATAATTTGTGTGAGATTGAGGGCATCTAGCTTAGATTGTAGGACGGCCAGAGTGTTAAGCATATCCCAGTTTAGGTCACATAGTGGAACGAACTCTGAAGATATATGGGGGGCAATCAATTCACATATGGTGTCCAGGGCGCGGCTGGGAGCTGAGGGGGTCTATAACAGAGAGAGAGACTTGTTTCTGGAGAGATTCATTTTTTAAATTAGAAGCTCGGACTGTTTGGGCATAGACCTGGAAAGTATGACAGAACTTTGCAGGCTATCTCTGCAGTAGATTGCAACTCCTCTTCTGTGGCAGTTCTATCCTGACAGAAAATGTTGAAGTTGGCGATGAAAACCTTTTTGGTGGCCTTCCTAAGTCAGGATTCAGACACGGCAAGGATATAAGGGTTGGTGGAGTGTGCTAAAGCAGTGAGTAAAACAAACTTAGGGAGGAGGCTTCTGATGTTAACATGCATGGAACCAAGGCTTTTTTGGTTACATAAGTCAACAAATGAGAGTGCTTAGGACCACGCAGGGCCTGATTTAGCCTCCACATCACCTGAGGAACAGAGGAGGAGTAGGATGATGGTACGGCTAAAGGCTATCAAAACTGGTCATCTAGTACATTGGGGATAGAGGATAAAAGGAGCAGATTTCTGGGCGTGGTAGAATATATTCAGGGCATAATGTACAGACAGGGGTATGGTAGGGTGCGGGTACAGTGGAGGTAAACCCAGGCATTGAGTGATGATAAGAGAGGTTGCATCTCTGGATGCACTAGTTAGCCTGGGTGAGGTCACCACATGTGTGGGAGGTGGGACCAAGGAGGTATCTGAGGCATGTTGAGTGGGACTAGGGGCTCCGCAGTAAACTGAAACAAAGATAACTACCCTAAACAACAGTATACAAGGCATATTGCCATTTGAGAGAGACATAAATGATCTAATGACTCTGCCTCCTCACAGTAAAATCTGCAGAGCTGGGAAGATTGTATCCCCCCATATATATAACATTCCATTGGTTGCAAGAATTTTGTTTTGTAATTGAAAATGGTTTTGTGTATCAATTCATAAACCATGTTCCATGGAATGGGTACATCGAAAATCTCTTCCCAACTATTTTGCAATATATATGGCACAGCTGTCAGTTTTTTAGTCGGAAATGAAATTGGTTTATGTTTTTATTTATCACACAAATCTTTAAACATTTATGTTCTTTAATACAGGGCCGTCATACAAGTTCCTTACTTTTTTCCCATTCTACTTGCCTCGTCCATTTTTGTGGTAATGCAATCACACTGCACACTGCCCTAACCCATCTGGACAAGAGGAATACCTACAGTACATGGGAGATATGTATACTGTAGCTAAGAAAGTAATACAAAGTGTATGTTGTGTAATTAGCTGATAGTAGCCCATGTGCCTCACCCTAATAATTTGGTTCCTTTCCCCCTCAAAACTTAGCCTACTGTTCTGACTTGATGGTGCACGTGTAGCCTATAGACTGTTTTCAAGAAATGTCATTATCAAATATGGTAAGGGCCCCCTTTATTTATCCTATGGTTCTGACTTGGTGTACAGGGAGAACACTGTAAGAACGGCCCATGTTCTGAATTCTGTCACTGTACATTTCAAGAGTGCTGAAGAAATAGTTATATTGACCGTCCTCGTTCACTCATTAATTTCTTAATCAAAAATACGGATTGCCTCTTAACTGCTTGTCGTCTCCTTATGCCATAGTTTGTACATCTCAATTGTCAGTAGAAACCTACATTTGTTTCAGCAAGTCAGCCATATCAGATATATATATATATTTTATGCATTAAATGACGCCGAATTAACTGTTTCACTGCCAGACAAGACTCCTCTGATAGCCAGGTGTAGTATTTAAGTATTTATGAAGCATTTATTTTGTTTTTATGAAGATGTTATGAAAGCTCTATGCACGTGTAGTTGCTGCTAAAACTGATCATGATTTCTAGATGTGTTTGTGTTTATTTAGGCTATGTTCTAGAAGACATCTCACTCTACATAATGTGTTCCTTTAGACTATGTTCTAGAAGACATCCCACTCTACATAATGTGTTCCTTTAGGCTATGTTCTAGAAGACATCCCACTCTACATAATGTGTTCCTTTAGACTATGTTCTAGAAGACATCCCACTCTACATAATGTGTTCCTTTAGACTATGTTCTAGAAGACATCTCACTCTACATAATGTGTTCCTTTAGACTATGTTCTAGAAGACATCCCACTCTACATAATGTGTTCCTTTAGGCTATGTTCTAGAAGACATCTCACTCTGCATAATTTGTTCCTTTAGACTATGTTCTAGAAGACATCCCACTCTACATAATGTGTTCCTTTAGGCTATGTTCTAGAAGACATCCCACTCTACATAATGTGTTCCTTTAGGCTATGTTCTAGAAGACATCCCACTCTACATAATGTGTTCCTTTAGACTATGTTCTAGAAGACATCTCACTCTACATAATGTGTTCCTTTAGACTATGTTCTAGAAGACATCCCACTCTACATAATGTGTTCCTTTAGGCTATGTTCTAGAAGACATCTCACTCTGCATAATTTGTTCCTTTAGACTATGTTCTAGAAGACATCCCACTCTACATAATGTGTTCCTTTAGGCTATGTTCTAGAAGACATCCCACTCTACATAATGTGTTCCTTTAGACTATGTTCTAGAAGACATCCCACTCTACATAATGTGTTCCTTTAGACTATGTTCTAGAAGACATCCCACTCTACATAATGTGTTCCTTTAGACTATGTTCTAGAAGACATCCCACTCTACATAATGTGTTCCTTTAGGCTATGTTCTCTCAGAATAATGAGACATGTTCTAGAAGACATCCCACTCTACATAATGTGTTCCTTTAGACTATGTTCTAGAAGACATCCCACTCTACATAATGTGTTCCTTTAGGCTATGTTCTAGAAGACATCCCACTCTACATAATGTGTTCCTTTAGGCTATGTTCTAGAAGACATCCCACTCTACATAATGTGTTCCTTTAGGCTATGTTCTAGAAGACATCCCACTCTACATAATGTGTTCCTTTAGACTATGTTCTAGAACATCCCACTCTACATAATGTGTTCCTTTACATCTAGAAGACATCACTCTACATAATGTGTTCCTTTAGGCTATGTTCTAGAAGACATCTCACTCTGCATAATTTGTTCCTTTAGACTATGTTCTAGAAGACATCCCACTCTACATAATGTGTTCCTTTAGGCTATGTTCTAGAAGACATCCCACTCTACATAATGTGTTCCTTTAGACTATGTTCTAGAAGACATCCCACTCTACATAATGTGTTCCTTTAGACTATGTTCTAGAAGACATCTCACTCTACATAATGTGTTCCTTTAGACTATGTTCTAGAAGACATCCCACTCTACATAATGTGTTCCTTTAGGCTATGTTCTAGAAGACATCTCACTCTGCATAATTTGTTCCTTTAGACTATGTTCTAGAAGACATCCCACTCTACATAATGTGTTCCTTTAGGCTATGTTCTAGAAGACATCCCACTCTACATAATGTGTTCCTTTAGGCTGTTCTAGAAGACATCCCACTCTACATAATGTGTTCCTTTAGACTATGTTCTAGAAGACATCTCACTCTACATAATGTGTTCCTTTAGACTATGTTCTAGAAGACATCCCACTCTACATAATGTGTTCCTTTAGACTATGTTCTAGAAGACATCCCACTCTACATAATGTGTTCCTTTAGGCTGTTCTAGAAGACATCCCACTCTACATAATGTGTTCCTTTAGACTATGTTCTAGAAGACATCTCACTCTACATAATGTGTTCCTTTAGGCTGTTCTAGAAGACATCCCACTCTACATAATGTGTTCCTTTAGACTATGTTCTAGAAGACATCCCACTCTACATAATGTGTTCCTTTAGACTATGTTCTAGAAGACATCCCACTCTACATAATGTGTTCCTTTAGACTATGTTCTAGAAGACATCCCACTCTACATAATGTGTTCCTTTAGACTATGTTCTAGAAGACATCTCACTCTACATAATGTGTTCCTTTAGGCTGTTCTAGAAGACATCCCACTCTACATAATGTGTTCCTTTAGGCTATGTTCTAGAAGACATCTCACTCTGCATAATTTGTTCCTTTAGACTATGTTCTAGAAGACATCCCACTCTACATAATGTGTTCCTTTAGGCTATGTTCTAGAAGACATCCCACTCTACATAATGTGTTCCTTTAGGCTGTTCTAGAAGACATCCCACTCTACATAATGTGTTCCTTTAGACTATGTTCTAGAAGACATCTCACTCTACATAATGTGTTCCTTTAGACTATGTTCTAGAAGACATCTCACTCTCCATAATGTGTTCCTTTAGACTATGTTCTAGAAGACATCTCACTCTCCATAATGTGTTCCTTTAGGCTGTTCTAGAAGACATCCCACTCTACATAATGTGTTCCTTTAGACTATGTTCTAGAAGACATCCCACTCTACATAATGTGTTCCTTTAGACTATGTTCTAGAAGACATCCCACTCTACATAATGTGTTCCTTTAGACTATGTTCTAGAAGACATCCCACTCTACATAATGTGTTCCTTTAGGCTGTTCTAGAAGACATCCCACTCTACATAATGTGTTCCTTTAGACTATGTTCTAGAAGACATCCCACTCTACATAATGTGTTCCTTTAGACTATGTTCTAGAAGACATCCCACTCTACATAATGTGTTCCTTTAGACTATGTTCTAGAAGACATCCCACTCTACATAATGTGTTCCTTTAGACTATGTTCTAGAAGACATCCCACTCTACATAATGTGTTCCTTTAGACTATGTTCTAGAAGACATCCCACTCTACATAATGTGTTCCTTTAGACTATGTTCTAGAAGACATCCCACTCTACATAATGTGTTCCTTTAGACTATGTTCTAGAAGACATCCCACTCTACATAATGTGTTCCTTTAGACTATGTTCTAGAAGACATCCCACTCTACATAATGTGTTCCTTTAGACTATGTTCTAGAAGACATCCCACTCTACATAATGTGTTCCTTTAGACTATGTTCTAGAAGACATCCCACTCTACATAATGTGTTCCTTTAAAATAGAGCAGAAGACATCCCAGTCAAATGCGTTTGACTATGTTCTAGAAGACATCTCACTCTACATAATGTGTTCCTTTAGGCTATGTTCTAGAAGACATCCCACTCTACATAATGTGTTCCTTTAGGCTATGTTCTAGAAGACATCTCAAAATAATTTGTTCCTTTAGACTATGTTCTAGAAGACATCCCACTTACATAATGTGTTCCTTTAGGCTATTTCTAGAAGACATCCCAACTCTACATAATGTGTTCCTTTAGACTATGTTCTAGAAGACATCCCACTCTACATAATGTGTTCCTTTAGACTATGTTCTAGAAGACATCTCACTCTCCATAATGTGTTCCTTTAGACTATGTTCTAGAAGACATCCCACTCTACATAATGTGTTCCTTTAGGCTGTTCTAGAAGACATCCCACTCTACATAATGTGTTCCTTTAGACTATGTTCTAGAAGACATCCCACTCTACATAATGTGTTCCTTTAGACTATGTTCTAGAAGACATCCCACTCTACATAATGTGTTCCTTTAGACTATGTTCTAGAAGACATCTCACTCTACATCGTCTGTCATCTGACTATCATCATTGCAGTGACATTTGGTCTGCTATCAAAGACTAGCTGAACAGAGGTAAAATAGAGCAGAAAGTAGAGTCAAATGCGTCTTTATTATTTTGATAGAAAAAGTAAACAACACATATATACAGTATTTACACAGATGTTGATCATTTTGATAACTAAACATAATGTAAAACATTTCAAGTCTTGACCTTCCAAAATAAAAAAATATACCTACATATTTACAGGCTTTTTATATTTTCAATAAATGAACAATGAACAATTGAACATTCAAGAAAAATATTAAACTGACCTAAAAAAACTTTCACTTTTATTTAAGTTTCCATTGGAAGATGTTAGGAATGTTTCTCAACTAGTAAGTCATATGGTGACATACCAATTTTGTCAATTTAAAAACGGACTTTCTAAGTACCATTAAACAGAGTAAACGTATTCAGGCAGTCTTCAGTGCATTGACTCAACTGTGGTAATTCATCAGGATTAACTCTCTCTCTCATGGTGCTCTCTGTTCCATCAAGTTCTCAATGGGATTGGTGTCATTAGTTCACAGATTTACTGCACACTCCTGAAATAAAACAATGTATTATTATACTTATATAATTAATATCTTAATAATTAACTACTAATAAATAGAGACTCAAGATATACTGACATACTGATGTACTGATATATAGTGATGTACTGATGTACTGATATAATACTGGTATAATACTGAAATACTGATATACTGATATAATACTACTGATATACTGATATAATACTGATATAATATTGAAATACTGATATACTGATATAATACTGATGTACTGATGTAATACTAATGTAATACTGATGTACTGATATAATACTGATGTACTGATATAATACTGATGTACTGATATAATACTGATGTACTGATATAATACTGATGTAATACTGATGTACTGATGTAATACTGATGTACTGATATAATACTGATGTACTGATGTAATACTGATGTACTGATGTAATACTGATGTACTGAGTATTGCTCTGTTGAGAAAGATGCATATGGATCAGTTAGTGTGTATTGAATCTGTAATGAAGTCTACATATGTTGTCCTCACCTTCGGTTTTTCATTATTTTCTCAATGGTTTTCTTGGCAAATGGAGCCTCTGGATTCAGACACTTCTTCCCTTCTCCGTTCTTCAGAGTGACACTGAATATACATGGAGAGAGAGTCTACTGTTAGAAGTTAGCCTTCACCACTTTCCAACTGAGCATCTAGAGAAATAATATTATCCTACTAGCAGGTGTACACATAAATAGCAACATTTACCATTGTGTCCATCTACTGAGCTGGTCACAATATGATATTAATATGGTACAGACGGACGGACGGACGGACGGACGGACGGACGACAGACGGACGACAGACAGACAGACAGACAGACGGACGACAGACAGGACGACAGACGACAGACGGACGGACGACAGACGGAGACAGGACAGACAGACGGACGGACGGACGGACAGACGGACGGACAGACAGACAGACAGACAGATTTCTTACATGATCTCCATGTTCCTGCAGGAGTGGCTGGAGGTGTACACCTCGAGCTTCTCAATGTGAAGAGGTTTAACGTGGTTCACCAGTCCATTCAGACACTGGCACCGAGCTTTAGAATGACCCACCTGGCCTGGAGATGACAAGAAAGGTTTATGGCGGGTTTGGTTATGGCATTATTGCAGCTAAGAACTAAACTCTTCAGTCAGAAATCAAACCTATTATTTTACTACACATCTCCCAGGCTTTGCAAGTCAATTCATATGCTACAGATTTCTAATAAAGATGTCAACGATATTAGAAATATAATTCAAGATATTTCAGAGATGTTACCTTCAACATTGGCCAGGAGCAGACAGGCCAGGAAGCTGATGAGGACCGTTGATGTCATCGTGTTGGTCATGGATTTCTTTCAGAGTTGGATGGACTTCAGTTTCTTTCGGAGAGTCTGGATGGACAGCTCAGTCAAAAGGAGGAGAGAGAGTGATAGAAGTTGTGAAAGGAGGAGATAGAAGTTGAAGTGAAAGGAGGAGAGAAGTGATAGAAGTTGAGAATGGAGGAAAGAGGAAGAAGTGATAGAAGTTGAGAATGGAGGAATGAGCTTGGCTTGTATTTATACTGTATTTATAATAAGCCCCACCCTTTCTCTGACAGTCATCCAATGAGAAGGGGAGACAGAGAAAGAGAGGGGTGTTTCCCTTTCCTCTGTTTCAGCTTCTTTCTCCTTTTCCCTGCTTCTCCTTTCACACAGGATTTCCCATTTCTCAGAAACTCTCTCTGACAGTGACATTTGAGGAGTGCTTAAAGGCAGAGAGGTGATACAATCGGTCTTTCCTCTTCCATCCCAAATGGCACCCTATTCCCTACATAGTGCACTACTTTAGACCAGGATCCAAATGGCACCCTATTCCCTACATAGTGCACTACTTTTGACCAGAGCCCTATTCCCTATATAGTGCACTACTTTTGACCAGAGGACTATGTGTGCCATTTGGAAGTTAACCACGGCCTTCGTGGTTTCATTTCCATGATATCAAAGATAACGAAGCCAGGCTACTCTAAGACACTAAAAGGCGTCCCTATAATTTCCATGTGAAGTCTTGGTATTCGGCAAGGGTTTCTTCAGCTGTTCCTGAGACAGTGATTGGGGCGGCAGCGTAGCCTAGTGGTTAGAGCGTTGGACTAGTAACCGGAAGGTTGCGAGTTCAAACCCCCGAGCTGACAAGGTACAAAGCTGTTGTTCTACCCCTGAGCAGGCAGAACGACAATGACGGCCTGGGAACAGAACCCACTGTTCCCAGGCCATCATTGAAAATAAGAATATGTTCTTAACTGACTTGCCTGGTTAAATAAAGGTAAAATTTAAAATTAAAATTGGTTTACTTCAATGAAGTGTATGTTGTCATTCAATGAGAGACGACTGGTTTTCATGCATATTATTGCACTTGAGAAACACTGCATCCAAACATTTTAGTTAGATGTAAAATTGTACGACTATAATCTCCCTTCTCAAATTGAAGAATTTGAAAGTGTTTTCACAGATTTATTTCCAAATACATGATTTAACATTCCAAACCAACCTGGGTTAAATGCATGGGACTGTATTTAAATCAGTGTATTTTAATATTTTCAAACACATGTCAAGACTTTTCAAGTGTATTTCCAAAATTGCATACCAATATTCAACTACTTGCCTAATTAAAATGATTTAATACAGTAAAGATCTAATACAGTAATTGAAAAAACGTATCTGATCTCAGATTTTATTGTTACATGTACTTAAGAATCCCTGTCAGATGAATGAACTGATCTCAGACCTGTAATTAAGAATCCCTGATAGATGAATGATTTTAGAGAGCTAGTAACAGCTCCACAGTAACTGTTCATGCTATCGTCAAATACCAACCATAACCAAATCCAATGCATTGTGTTTGTGTTAGAAAGGACCTTTGGCTCAGTATGGTATATTTATCAATAAGAGGACTGTGTTAATTGTAGACTACTGTAGAATAACTGACTGGGAGAGAAGCAGATTCTGTGGAAAGGTTCCCGTTTCCAGAAAAGAGGTTTAGGTGTCCTTTTGAAAAAGGCCAAATGAAAGTGAAACTGAACTTGAATACAGGCCGAGTTCCCTCCTTCTTGAAGGAATGTAGTTTCAGTTCTGGACTTTCCCTTTCACCTCTTACATCTGGTCGGTTTAAATTGGATAGCAGGTAAATGGTTTGATTTCAAGGAAAGCAGAGGTGTCCTTGTGTGTCAATAAACTTAATAGTAGAGTAGTACACCTCCAAACTACCTCAAATGTATTAATTAACACATCTTTCCTGTGAAGAATCTGATATTGTTCACATTCACTTTTCTTTGCAGAACAAAGAATCAGCCAGACATGAAAGTTATTTTAGGAAACGCAACAAACAAACCACAGCAATACAGCCAAGAAGGATGGTGGTACAGTGATGAAGACAATATCAGAGATTGAAAGGTTTAAACGACATCAAGTGGTTTCAGTTAAGAGATGGGTTCAGGCAGTCTTCAGGCAGTCTTTAGGCAGTCTTTAGGCAGTCTTTAGGCAGTCTTCTTCTTTAGGCAGTCTTTAGGCAGTCTTTAGGCAGTCTCCAGTCTTCTTTGCATTCCTCCAGCTCTCTATATCGAGTTCTCATCTGAACTGGTGTCATTCATTTCACTGCACACTCCTGAAAGGAAAAACAATCATTATCCATATATCATTAGTACATATATCATTACTACATATATCATTAATACATATATAATCTACATATAGTAATATACATATTACTGATATAATGCTGATGTACTTATATAATACTGATATAATGATGTACTGATATAGTACTGATTTACTGATATAATACTGACATACTGATATAATAATGAAATACTGATATAATACTGATGTACTGATATAATATTGAAATACTGATATAATACTGATGTACTGATATAGTACTGATGTAATACTGATGTACTGATATAATACTGATGTACTGATGTAATACTGATGTACTGATGTAATACTGATGTACTGAGTATTGCTCTGTTGAGAAAGATGCATATGGATCAGTTAGTGTGTATTGAATCTGTAATGAAGTCTACATATGTTGTCCTCACCTTCGGTTTTTCATTATTTTCTCAATGGTTTTCTTGGCAAATGGAGCCTCTGGATTCAGACACTTCTTCCCTTCTCCGTTCTTCAGAGTGACACTGAATATACATGGAGAGAGAGTCTACTGTTAGAAGTTAGCCTTCACCACTTTCCAACTGAGCATATAGAGAAATAATATTATCCTACTAGCAGGTGTACACATAAATAGCAACATTTACCATTGTGTCCATCTACTGAGCTGGTCACAATATGCACTGATATTAATATGGTACAGACAGACAGACAGACAGACAGACAGACAGACAGACAGACAGACAGACAGACAGACAGACAGACAGACAGACAGACAGACAGACAGACAGACAGACAGACAGACAGACAGACAGACAGACAGACAGACAGACAGACAGACAGACAGACAGACAGACAGACAGACAGACAGACAGACAGACAGACAGACAGACAGACAGACAGACAGACAGACAGACAGACAGACAGACAGACAGATTTCTTACATGATCTCCATGTTCCTGCAGGAGTGGCTGGAGGTGTACACCTCGAGCTTCTCAATGTGAAGAGGTTTAACGTGGTTCACCAGTCCATTCAGACACTGGCACCGAGCTTTAGAATGACCCACCTGGCCTGGAGATGACAAGAAAGGTTTATGGCAGGTTTGGTTATGGCATTATTGCAGTTAAGAACTAAACTCTTCAGTCAGAAATCAAACCTATTATTTTACTACACATCTCCCAGGCTTTGCAAGTCAATTCATATGCTACAGATTTCTAATAAAGATGTCAACGATATTAGAAATATAATTCAAGATATTTCAGAGATGTTACCTTCAACATTGGCCAGGAGCAGACAGGCCAGGAAGCTGATGAGGACCGTTGATGTCATCGTGTTGGTCATGGAGTTTCTTTCAGAGTCTGGATGGACAGCTCAGTCTTCAAGTTTCTTTCAGAGTCTGGAAGTTGAGAATGGAGGAGCTCAGAAGTGATAGAAGTTGTGAAAGGAGGAGAGAAGTGATAGAAGTTGTGAGAAGTGATAGAAGTTGAGAATGGAGAGGAAGTTGAGAATGGAGAGAAGTGATAGAAGTTGAGAGTGGAGGAGAGAAGTGGAGGAGAGAAGTGATAGAAGTTGTGAAAGGAGGAGAGAAGTGATAGAAGTTGTGAATGGAGGAGAGAAGTGATAGAAGTTGAATAGGAAGTTAGAAGTTGAAAGGAGGAGAGAAGTGATAGAAGTTGAGAATGGAAGAGAAGTGGAGTTGAAATGGAGGAGAGAAGTGATAGAAGTTGTGAATGGAGGAGAGCTTGGTTTGTATTTATACTGTATTTATAATAAGCCCTGTATTTATAATAAGCCCCACCCTTTCTCTGACAGTCATCCAATGAGAAGGGGAGACAGAGAAAGAGAGGGGTGTTTCCCTTTCCTCTGTTTCAGCTTCTTTCTCCTTTTCCCTGCTTCTCCTTTCACACAGGATTTCCCATTTCTCAGAAACTCTCTCTGACAGTGACATTTGAGGAGTGCTTAAAGGCAGAGAGGTGATACAATCGGTCTTTCCTCTTCCATCCCAAATGGCACCCTATTCCCTACATAGTGCACTACTTTAGACCAGGATCCAAATGGCACCCTATTCCCTACATAGTGCACTACTTTTGACCAGAGCCCTATTCCCTATATAGTGCACTACTTTTGACCAGAGGACTATGTGTGCCATTTGGAAGTTAACCACGGCCTTCGTGGTTTCATTTCCATGATATCAAAGATAACGAAGCCAGGCTACTCTAAGACACTAAAAGGCGTCCCTATAATTTCCATGTGAAGTCTTGGTATTCGGCAAGGGTTTCTTCAGCTGTTCCTGAGACAGTGATTGGGGCGGCAGCGTAGCCTAGTGGTTAGAGCGTTGGACTAGTAACCGGAAGGTTGCGAGTTCAAACCCCCGAGCTGACAAGGTACAAAGCTGTTGTTCTACCCCTGAGCAGGCAGAACGACAATGACGGCCTGGGAACAGAACCCACTGTTCCCAGGCCATCATTGAAAATAAGAATATGTTCTTAACTGACTTGCCTGGTTAAATAAAGGTAAAATTTAAAATTAAAATTGGTTTACTTCAATGAAGTGTATGTTGTCATTCAATGAGAGACGACTGGTTTTCATGCATATTATTGCACTTGAGAAACACTGCATCCAAACATTTTAGTTAGATGTAAAATTGTACGACTATAATCTCCCTTCTCAAATTGAAGAATTTGAAAGTGTTTTCACAGATTTATTTCCAAATACATGATTTAACATTCCAAACCAACCTGGGTTAAATGCATGGGACTGTATTTAAATCAGTGTATTTTAATATTTTCAAACACATGTCAAGACTTTTCAAGTGTATTTCCAAAATTGCATACCAATATTCAACTACTTGCCTAATTAAAATGATTTAATACAGTAAAGATCTAATACAGTAATTGAAAAAAAACGTATCTGATCTCAGATTTTATTGTTACATGTACTTAAGAATCCCTGTCAGATGAATGAACTGATCTCAGACCTGTAATTAAGAATCCCTGATAGATGAATGATTTTAGAGAGCTAGTAACAGCTCCACAGTAACTGTTCATGCTATCGTCAAATACCAACCATAACCAAATCCAATGCATTGTGTTTGTGTTAGAAAGGACCTTTGGCTCAGTATGGTATATTTATCAATAAGAGGACTGTGTTAATTGTAGACTACTGTAGAATAACTGACTGGGAGAGAAGCAGATTCTGTGGAAAGGTTCCCGTTTCCAGAAAAGAGGTTTAGGTGTCCTTTTGAAAAAAGGCCAAATGAAAGTGAAACTGAACTTGAATACAGGCCGAGTTCCCTCCTTCTTGAAGGAATGTAGTTTCAGTTCTGGACTTTCCCTTTCACCTCTTACATCTGGTCGGTTTAAATTGGATAGCAGGTAAATGGTTTGATTTCAAGGAAAGCAGAGGTGTCCTTGTGTGTCAATAAACTTAATAGTAGAGTAGTACACCTCCAAACTACCTCAAATGTATTAATTAACACATCTTTCCTGTGAAGAATCTGATATTGTTCACATTCACTTTTCTTTGCAGAACAAAGAATCAGCCAGACATGAAAGTTATTTTAGGAAACGCAACAAACAAACCACAGCAATACAGCCAAGAAGGATGGTGGTACAGTGATGAAGACAATATCAGAGATTGAAAGGTTTAAACGACATCAAGTGGTTTCAGTTAA